>NC_064627.1:664891278-665229010 GCF_023864275.1 Schistocerca cancellata
GACCGTAGTGGTCGTGCGATTCCAGACTGTAGCGCCTTTAACCGCTCGGCCACTCTGGCCGGCCCTTAGGAATTCACATGCATTTGAACATCCAATAACTGTGCAAAAATAAGGGTTCGTTAGGGATTTGAACTGGGAACCTCTCGCACCTTAACTGAGAATCATACTCCCCTTTTTTGTTTCGTTTCTTCTTTTTCTTTTCTTTTTCCCCCCTCACTTTACTTGCCTTCTCGGCCTGGCTTCAATGCTACTTGTGTAAGTTGAGATAAACTGATATTTTGATAGTAAGATAAATAATCACTCTATGTTGTTCTACCTAACCCAAAGACACACGTCTACACAAGAACTATCTCAGCAGTGCGACGACTTCAAAGTTATACTCCACGAAGGTTTGTTTTCAAATTTATTCCGCAGTATCTTTATGAGACATCCAACGCATCGGTTTCTCGAGGTTTGTTTGATGAATTGGCCTTCCCATCTACATCTGTATCATACTCCGCAAGCCACCTAATGGCGTGTGGCTGAGGGTACTTTCGGTACCACCATCTTATCCCTCCAACCCTGTACCACCACCCGCGAATAGAGCGTGGGAAGAACGATTGTCGGTAAGCCTCTGTATTGACTCTAATTTCTCGGATTTTCTCCTCTTGGTCAGTACGCGAGATGTATGTGGGGGGAAGTAATATGTTGTCCGACTCCTCCTGAAAAGTGCTGTGCCGAAATTTCAATAGTAAATCTCTCTGTGATGCACAACGCCTCTCTAGTAACGTCTGCCAGTGGAGTTTGTTTAGCATCTCCGTAACGCTCTCTCACCAGCTAAACGATCCCGTGTCGAAACTCGCCGCTCTTCGTTGGATCTTCTCTATTTCCTCTATCAGTCCTACCTGATAGGGATCCCAGATCTATGAACAATAATCAAGAATCGGGCGAACAAGCGCCTTATAAGCCACTTCTTTCGTCGATGAGTTACATTTCCTTAAGTTTCTTCCAATGAATCTGAGTGTGCCGTCTGCTTTTCCCACTATCTGTTTTATGTGGTCGTTCCACTTAAGGTTGCTCTGGATAGCTGCGCACAGATATTTTACGACAGAAGCTGTCTCCAGCTGTTTGTCATCAACAGCGTAGCTGTGCAGTAGAGGATTTATTTTCCTATGTATGCGCAGTATGTTACATTTATTTACGTTCAGGGTCAACTGCCAGAGCCTGCACCATTCATCAGTTCTCGGCAGGTCGTTCTGCAAATTCTTACTACCTTCTGGCGTTGCTACTTTGGTATAGACAACTGCATCATCTGCGAATAGCCTTTCTACTAGATCACTTATATATAATGTAAACGGCAACGGTCCTATCACATTTCCTTTGGTACTCCGGATATTACATCTGTCGATTTTGTTCCGTTAAGGGCGATGTGTTGAGTTCTATCTGCAAGAAAGTCTTGAATCCAATCGCAAGTCTGCTCCGATACTCCGCAAGCTCAGATTTTTCTCATTGAACGACAGTGCGGGACGGTGTGAAATGCCTTACTGAAATCAAGGAACACGGAATCAACCTGAGCGCCGTTGTTCACTGCACTGTCGACCTCATGGAGGAACAGAGCGAGCTGAGTTTCGCAGGTTCTCTGTTTGTGGAATACATGTTGACTTTTACAGAGAAGATGTTCATTTTCCAAAAATGTCATAATTCTTGAGCATAAAACATGTTCTATACTCCTACAAAAGATTGGCGTCAACGATATAGGTCTATAATTGTGTGGATCTATCTTAGAACCTTTCTTAAAAACAAGAATGACCTGCGCTTTTTTCCAGTCGTTAGGTACCTTTCGTTGCTCAAGGATCTACGATAGATTATTGCTAGAAGGGGAGCAAGTTCTTTCGCATAATCTTCATAGAATCTTGTAGGTATCTCACCTGGTCCTGACGCCTTTCAACTACTAAGCCATTGTAGCTGCTTTTCAATTCCGCGATCAGTTATCTCAATACCTGCCATTTCGACGTTCGTACGACGATTGAAAGGAGGGACAATGTTACGATCTTCCGCGGTGAAACAACTTCGGAAGGCAGAATTCAGTATGTCAGCATTCGCTATATTTTCTTCCGTTTCGGCGTCGGTGTGGTCACTGAGGGAATGAATAGATGATTTTGACCCACTTACTGATTTTACATACGACCAAAATCTCACAGAGCTATCACTCAGGTCGGTTGATAACGTATTACTTTCAAAATCATCTTCGTCATTATCACTGAATATTTTATACTGACTGCTGAGATATTCTGAAATTTGCATACAGTCAGTGTATCTTCCTACATTTCTGAACATTCCTTGCAGGACCCGTCGTCATAGATGCTGTCCTCTACGTTAATTGATTCGATAAGTTCAGGTCTGTTTGTTGCCAAGCAGTCTGTTCAAGGTAATTTTCAGACAAGACATCCAGAGCAATGCCACACGAATCCCTGTCTCTGGCACTAGTTTTGACGGTCTATACCTAGCAAATTGAAGTCACCCCCTATTACAACGACATGATGAGGAAAATTACTTATGATATTCTGCAAGTTCTGTCTGAAGCGCTCTACAACTACAGATCCTGACCCAAGTGCTCTATAAAAGCATCCGATCACCATTTTTGACAGTTCTTTGATACTCAGTTTCACCCAGATTAATTCACATTAGGAATCCTTCATAACATCGCTAGATTTTATCGAAGTTTTAACTGCAATAAACACGCCGCCACCATTGGCTACTAGCCTATCCCTATGATAAACATTCCAATCTGAACTTTGGATTTCATTGTGTTCAGTGGATTCATGGAGGTAATACGGAACGCCGTGTTGGATCCCAACGGCCTCGTATCACTAGCAGTCAAGATGACAGGCATCTTATCCGCATGGATGTAACGGATCGTGCATCCACGTCTCGATCCCTGAGTCAACAGATGGGGACGTTTGCAAGACAACAACCATGTGCACGAACAGTTCGACGACGTTTGCAGCTGCATGGACTTTCTGGATAGAGAAAATGTTCGACTGCCCTGGCCAGCACATTCTCCAGATCTCTCACCAATTGGAAACGTCTGCTCAATGGTGACCGAGCAACTGGCTCGTTACAATACGCCAGTCACTACTCTTGATGAACTGTGGTTTCGTGTTGAAGCTGCATGGCAGCTGTACCTGCACACGCCATCCAAGCTCTGTTTGACTCAATACGCAGGCGTATCAAGGCCATTATTACGGCCAGAGGTGGTTGTTCTGGGTACTGATTTCTCAGGATCTATGAACCCACATTGCTTGAAAATGTAATCACATGTCAGTTGTAGTATAATATATTTGTCCAATGAATACCCGTTTATCATCTGCATTTCTTCTTGGTGTAGCAATTTTAATGGCCAGTAGTGTACAAGCGGTCTCTCTACTATTTGTGAGTTTTTTAGCGTGACTGATTATTATACCTTCCTTCGAGAGTACCGTCTCCTTCGAGAATAACGCTGTCCCTAGTTCACTTCTAGTTCCAGCATCAATTACAACGTGGGCGGGGGTGGGGATCCAGTAACACATATCGTGTAATGCAATGTCCGTTACTTCTTCAAGTAAAACAATATCTGTGTCTGCCGTATACAGAAAGTATTTCAAGCTATTTAATTTCAGTGAACTTCGTATGCTGTTGATGTTCAAATTTGCAATTCTGTGCGATTGAGACGGGTTCATAATGTAGTATGTTTTATAAACTCAATTTGTTCATCGCATGCAGTCAGTATGGAAACTGTCAATAAGAATCTTATAAGCATCCGCCTCCTCTTACTTGGTCTCATGAGAGGAGACTGGAAGTGTGTCTTTAGACGTTAAATAAGTTTCTCTCATTTTCTCATCTTCCGTGGTCTCGTGTACCTAATTCTTCTCAAAGAAGTTCTGAACGTGTCTTCTGCGGTTTTACGGCAGATTTCTGCGCCACCTTTGTGGGGAGTTGCACTTGTGTCTTGTTTTGCTTCTGCAGGGTTAGATGCACGTCGGGTGGTGAGTGAGTAGTTGTAAGTTGTGTACGACTGGAAAATTCCTGTGAACTCTCATTTAATTTCTGGGCTACTTGTTTGACCTTTCCGCTCATCAGTGTAACAATTTGCTCAGCAGCTTGATGTGCGATCCTCCGTTTCTTTTTATTTGGGGGGGGGAGGGGGGGGGGAGGAAGCGACTTTTCGGTGAGCTTTCAGATTTTTCTGCTGCTATATACGTTTCAGGTTCAGTGATATTTCCGTCAGCAGACGGCGCATCAGACTTCGGAATACTTTCTGCAACTAGCTCGTTTAGGGCTTGCCTGGACAATATCGCTGTCATTAGCATTATTGGTCTGAGGAATGACCAGAAAGTGGGCGGGGGGTGGGAATCCAGTAACAGTGAGTTATCGGCATTGAAGACATAGCTGCAAATCTAACAACTTCGCCGGCCACGCGCCATTTCGTACATTGGGCAGGCACGTGACCCGTTGACTATAAGACGATACTGCTGCATTTATTTGCTTCCCCAAGACCTCAAATACTAATTCCAAAATCCTTTCTGTCCTCATACCGAAATCGGCACGGGCAACAATAACTTCACTAATGTTTCCGTCAGAGTGCTTGAATCTAAGGGTTCTTGCACCAGATTCGACAATTGTATCACAAAGATCGGCATTTATCAGTTGGACACAAACAACAGTACTCACGATCGAGAAATAGATACCTACTAAATCGGAGCAACTTATCTTCACATCATCATCATCATCATCATCATCATCATCATCATCATCAGTGTTCTGCCAAAAGGCATGTTTTCACATGGTAGTTCTCCAGGCTGTCCGGTCTTGTGCCATTCTTTTCAGGTCTGCATAATTTCCTCTTCCCCCAGTTCGAGTTTTCACCTCCTGGTGACATTTTAAGTCTTCAGTTATTGTGTTTCCAAGAAATGTGGATGCACTTACTTGGCTAATGGTAGATTGTCCTATTTCAATATTGGACAGTCTGCGTCTTCTACTGATGACCATACTCTTTGTTTTTGCTGTGTTTATTTGCATCCCAAATTCCACACAAGCTTCATTCAGGTCTTTCAGCATGTTATTCACTACCCGCTCACTTTCTGCCACTAATACCATGTCATCAGCAAATCTTATACATTCTATTGTTTCCACCAATACATATTCCTCTTTTCCCATCTAAGCCTTTCGTAATAATCTCTTCAAGGTATACGTTAAACAACAGTGGGGAAAGGCAACAACCTTGTCTAACACATCCTCCAATGCTGCTTCCTCCTGACATTTCATTTCCTATTCTTATCCTTACTCTCTTCACAACCTAGAGAAAAAATTCGAATCCATAAGAGTTCGGTTTAATAAAGTTTCTTTCGGAGTGAACTTCAAAGTATCTACTGTATTTATTTGATTGATACTTGCATCTTCTGATATTCAGCCAAACACAAGCACAAAAGCGGACAGCTGCAATAAACACTCAGACTTACCACAGGCGAGTGAGAACGCCGCAGCTCGCAGAGGAGGTCCGCACACGACCGCCACCGAAAGTTGATTCTAATTTTATCTTAACGAGGTTGTGGGGTTGGTCTTTTTCTGGAAAAAAATAGATAAATATTAGCTTTAACAATCGAGATGGTTTGTTTCTAGCTGCAGCAAGGATAAGGCGTTTCAATTTAGGGGACGAAAAGTAGCTCTGTCTTACTTTTACAAAATGACAAAAACAAATATGCAATAGAGGAGAGAGTGGGCTGCGTGAGAGAGAGAGAGAGAGAGAGAGAGAGAGAGAGAGAGAGAGCGACAACTGCTTGAGAATTGAGTGTTTCAGACAATAAAATCTGTTGAACAACTAAAAGTAGAAGAAATGAGATAGAAGCGGAAGGAAGTTATTCGCGGTCCATCCCAGTATGCTCTTGCACCGATTTAGGGAGACCACAAAAACCTCAATACGGATTATTTGAAGTCAGTGTTGTGATAGTCGCCTTCGATAAGTTAGGATGTAATAACATCACAAGAACTTATAAAAGAAAGAAAGAGAGTGCATCTCCGCAATCTCATTAATAAACGAAAGCTTACGTGAACCTTACAGGTAATAAGACAGGTTATATGCGAGTCATTCAACAAATCTGAATTTTAAGTTCTCTCTGTGGAAATATCAAAATTATCGGAAAGTTCGGGTAGCGTGTAAACGTGCTAATAAGACCTTTGTTTCTTTCAAGAACGGGAGAAGATAAAATGAATACTGAATTTTTTAAATCTCGGTTGGGAAGTTGTTTCCATTTTAGAGCAGAAGAAAAAAAACTGTACGTAAATACATTTGTGTTCCCGACAAACATTTTCAGTTATTCACGTGTCGTCTTATACACTGATCTCTGTTAAGTCTTCGATATTGACCCTCTGTACGTAGAGAATCGAAATCTGAAGAAAATACGCGTAATAACTTACACACAACCAACTTGTACATTAACCCGCAGTTTAAGAAGCTCTGAAGAAGCATGGGTGCATTGATGGGCTGAATGCTACAGACTGCTTATTCGTTCAGTCGGCAGAATAGATGACTGTGGGGATAATGTGGCAGACTTCCACAGGTACAGTGTTGTGTTACGTTTGGGATTTTTATCATTAAGATATTGCTTTAGACGACTGACAAAACAACTGCTGAGTAAAAAGTATATAACCGCCACCCGGAAATTTGCATAGTCTCTCAATGGGTAAACACCGATTCTGTGTATTTGTTTATTATGGTCCTTCATTGATTGGAAACTTTTTGAGAGATAATCTGTTGCATATCTTACTCCATTCTCAGGAAACAGTTGTCGTCGTCTGAGATCATATGATGCTGTGTTAGACAAGAGATGATTTATACTCCTAGCAAAGGTCTGCTACGACAAAACGGATAGAAATTTACACAAAAAGTGGCCGAACTACATATCTTGTGTCTCTCGGCCAGAGATGCAGTAACTACAGAAACGAGATGACGATAACTACAATAAAAATCTTCGTGGTTGTCATTATTCATTATGTTATCGCAAACTTTTCTGTTTTAATGTGCTCGGTTCCCTTCTTAAGCTTTCGCTGTGTTACGTTGCCAGAGGTCGTGCGATGTCAGTGCTGTTAGTACCGCCCATTAAATGTAAACAATATAGCGAATTTCTCTTTAGTCTCTAAATCTCTGGAGTCCCTTTTCGTGCGACACTTTTAATTTGTCACGGCAACAATATTTAACACAAAAATATTGTCGCTAGAAACATTCCCTAGTCGATCTACGGCTGTGTAACGCATACCGGTTGTTATTCGACTTCGTTGACAGATGAAAATTTATGTAGAACATTTGGAAGCGGTTTCTGTTTTAAATACATGTAAAAAAAACATTGTAGCGGAATCGAGTCTATACACCAACGTGCTTACATTCTGACAAGAAGATAGAAGACTGTGGGGATAATGTGTTCCAGACGCTGATAGATAAAAGAAAAACCCTCTGCTATGCACTGGAAGAGGATATTAATGCGAATTAGGACGAAGACTAAAAAACTAATTCTTCCTGTGGAACTTTCGGTATGATACTAGAAACAAAGAAGTCCATATGTCAGTAGAAAAATCATGATTGCTGTTAATACCTTATACAAGAAGAAACCGCATCGATTACATTTTACCACATTCCACGATGTAACAATTGCGTACCTGTCATCCTCAGTATGACTGACAAGAACCCAATCGATATGTACAAAGACTGGCTGCTACTTCTTTGAATGTTCGTATATGGTGTGCTCCATACACTATGTCCATTAAAACTGTTAGTTGGGCAACGACCTGCGAACATTTAGTTCAGCACTGGACTGGCTGTTAGTGTCGTTTGAGGAGCCACTGTAACAAAACGGAGCAGCGACACCACGAGGACATTTCACTGAAAGCGTGACTATAGATTTTCTGCCACGGCACGTTCGCAGAAATGTCGCGTGGTTTATGCAGAAAAGTCCATCGCTGCTTTCGTTACATTCGCGGACTACCGATTTTACCAGCGAAAAGCCGGCAGGAGTGACCGAGCGGTTCTAGGCGCTACAGTCTGGAACAGCGCGACCGCTACGGTCGCAGGTTTCAATCCTCCCTCGGGCATGGATGTGTGTGATGTCCTTAGGTTAGTTAGGTTTAAGTAGTTCCAAGTTCTAGGGGACTGATGACCACAGCAGTTAAGTCCCTTAGTGCTCAGAGCCATTCGAACCAGCGAAAAATACAGTTTGTAGTCCCGGAGAAAAATCAGTGTAACTTAAATGATAATAAATCTAGATTCTATTTCACGATTTTGGATTTTCGTACACAGGAGCCAATTTCTACAGTGGCACTGTACGTAAGAAACTTGAACCTGCTTCATTCATCTTCAGACTATTTCACGGTAACTAGGCCGTTCCACTATTTTCCTCAGTGGTATCTCGATCTTATATTCAATTTGTATATTTCGTTTCACTACGACGTGTCTGGTTTCGAAGGAAACGGTAACAACCAACAAGTTCTACGGCCTACCACTCAACTGTGTTTACTATGTCCAAACGGAATAAGTTAATTGCAATTCATTTCTCGTTCCGAAAGTGTGAGGATATTTACATGCAACAGGTGGCCACTACATACATAGTGGAACGACGGAAGAGTTACACTTTTCTACTGAACACAACTGCTACGTATTTGCTACTCATAAGCACACGTGGCCACCCGATCGAAATTTCGGCCCGCCTAAGGAATAGCCGCAGTCGAGAAGGTCGCTAAGACGAAACTGAGGAGTATAAGCACTTTAGCGCTGCTGCATGAATCCGCACGCGTATAAACACGTTGCACAAGCCGCCACAGTTAGCCGAAGCGGCAGCGGGAGCAATGCGGTTCATCGAATCTGTGTCACAACTCCTTCGGTAGCTCAGTTGGTGCCGGTACGGTAGCTCAGCGTGTTCGGTCAGAGGGTTAGCTGCCCTCTGTAATTAAAAAAACTAAGTTAATGGATCAACAATGGACTTGAACAAGCGTAATGAGACGTCCGCCCCGAACAAATACAGCGACCAACAACGAACAAAACGAGAAAAAAAATGTTGGTAGAGCAGTGGACCGCAATGGTCGTTGTAGCAGATATCCATATGTCGCTGGTCCAAATCAGTCTGTCTGCTAGTATTTCCGTCGCGTACCAGAAAAGGGCATTAAATGAGAAAAGGAGGAATGTTCCGTTTGGTTCCAAGGATCGAAAATATACCACAGAAGAGTTTCTGAAATACCACGTAGAAACGTAAGGAGGAGTAATATAGAGTAAAGCTGTATACACTCACAGAACATGTGGACCTAGAAGCAAAGTTCAAGGTTTTAGATGAGTGGGCATTGAATAAGGTGTTCAAAATTCGGTAAAGAATGGAGGTAGAGTGCAGAGACAGACGGATAATTTACAATATCTATAACATGTAAGCGGAAGATCAGGAAAGCTTTTAAAGTGTTACGGAGGTTATAAGGCGCGGTTACGGATTACCGCCACTGCTGATTATGTTTTATGTTGAAATAACAAATGTGGGAATTTGAGAAAATAACAGAAGAGAAAATAAAGGTGCGAGGTGAAAAGATGGCAATGCTGAGATTTGTAGACGAAAGCGAGAAAGACTTAGAAGTAACAATGTACTAGATCGGTATGCTACTTACCAGTAGTGCACAATTTATTAAGAATTTAGAAAAAAGGCGAAAATAATAATAAACACAAGAAATCGTTTAAGAGTCAGTAGTAGAAGAACCGAAAGATTACTCCTTGCTAGTAAACAAAACCGGGGGCAAATTTAGGCAGACATTACAAGCAGACTAGTGTAGCCCCCACAAATGTCATACACAAAGATAAAATTTAGAAAGAAGCTTCTGGAAACGAACACCTGGAGGGCAAAACTTTTTTGAAGTGCTCATTTAGCAGGGATACCGTTGCTAACGTTGTGCTCGAATAGAGAGTAAAAAATAAGTGGACCAGTAAAGTACAAATAAAAAACGAGTGTTATGAAAAACAGGTGGAGAAAGAAATGTAAGAAACACTCTTTACCAGGAGAAGGGCAGAGTAGTGGAACAGTTTCAGCATTTAGGACTAGTTAACTTCACCCTGGGATAAATACCGCGGGCCTCGTATTGAGGAAAGATGAATTTGTTCCACGGCTGAAGACTAGAGGGCACAGGGCTCAGGGAGCACCGCGGCCAGCCCACGTAGTTGAACGTTTCCGGCCATCCAGATGCAGAAACAGTTAGCACGTCGGCAGGAATGGGTGAATCCCAGAACTTGGAATTTGGGCGGCTGATACTTGTATTGCCTTTGTGAAGAATAGGCTCCAGGAAGAGGTGGAGTGTCAGACAATCTCACATATGGTCAAGTTAGAGCTCTTTGAGATTTAACAATAACTCACATAAATATTAATGCAAATCTGAATATATTTGCAATCTCAGAAAAATGAAGCGCATCCAATGACACAACAACATCTCAATATCTTTAAGACTAGAGAAGCTAATATCCCTCAGCAAATAAACATTTTCACAATGGCCTTCTGAACTAACAACGTTTAATCACTTCATGTAATTTCAACAAATTTTAACTCAGATGATAACATTGTACTATACCTATCATCCCTGAAAGCTATGTATCTGTGTCTATTTTATTTATTGATTTACGACGTATTTTACATCCTTTTCAGTATGCAAATTTTTGTCAGAACATCGTATTCTTCACATCTACACAGCAAATGAATGCGGCATGAATACCTCATATTTTGTTATACTTGTGTTTTTACTTAATAACTAGTTTACTATTGTGCCATTAACTTTACTTGAACGTTGGTTGCAAGTGCTATTAAAAACTGTGCTAATTTAAAACTGGTCAATCGCATATCTTTGCAGACACCACGACTGAAAAGAGAACCAAAAGACGCGTCAGTCAAGAGGGCATAAATAATTGTTTAAATAACATTTGAGCGTCTAAATGATTTATTCTGGATAGTGAACGGCCGCTACCATACTTTAACTTTTGAAGGGACTTTATATTTCGAGAGGTTTAAATGCGCTCCAGACTATTTCTGCTTGTATTACAGAACGGTGAATTGACAGAGTACGTGTAACTACTCTGTGCATCGTTTGTGATATTTTGTGAATCATTGTATTGAACTCTGAACTGTTTTGAGCTGGTGAATATTTCATGTACTGTGATTACGAAATGGACTTAATTAGCGTAATTTTACTGCGTTTGATAAGTGTATTTTCCGTCCGTATTTTAACTCAATGTCGTAGGACTACTTCCCGTATATTTGAGAAGTCTTTTCTTGAATAAACGTTACTCAACATAGTTCTCAGTCGTCTACATTAGTTACTGAGAGAACAGAACACTAGTTATTAAATTATTCAATGAACTTCTACTTAATACTTCTGTGTATTTCATTATCTTGCAATTTAATCAATGCACTTTGACTGCAGGATCATAGTTATAGGTTATTATTTGCAGCGAATTAGCTGTGGGGCGTTAAAGCAGCCGTGCAAGGCTCCACCCTATGACGGCATCAAACTATTCTTCTCTAACAGGGCCGTGCATAGTACCTGAAGTACGAGTGACTGCAGGTAAAGACGCAACTGTTTTGCTCATATAGACTGCCCTTACGAAGAGCAGCTCCACTCAGGCAGTAACCGGTAGGTACCATCACAGAGAGAGTGTGTGTGTGTGTGTGTGTGTGTGTGTGTGTGTGTGTGTGTGAGTGTGTGCGGTCCCAAGAATTCCAAGACCGCATCAAAATCTCTACATTAATTTTTGAGACTAGCCCGGTTATACCGAAAGAAGGATCAGGAGACGGCAGTTTACATACGTGGAGAGAGAAAATTTAATTAAATAATTTTTATTTACTTATTAAAACCTGACTAAAATGTACGTGTTATGTTTACATGCAGTAATTTGTTTCTATTGTGCTTTTGATGGATGATGAATGCAAGTTCTAATGGCAAAATGATATTTTCTGTGATACAGTTAAGGATTTTTCCTTTACTTGTACTGTGAATCCTAGTTTCTTGTCAATTTCATGATTCTAGGTCAACTGGAAGTACCTGTACGATTTGATGAGTGAGTCTGCGAGTACCAAAATGTCTGAAATAAATGGAAGTATCTTTTGATTCCACTGACTTGAAAGCTTAAATTTGTTACACCACCAAGGGTTCGTGCATCTTAGTATGTGACGAATTTCAACTTGATACGCCTTCCCGCTTTTGAGGAGAAAGATCCTTAACATTCGGATAGACAGACAACAACGGTATCCTATAAGGGTTCCGTTTTTACCATTTGAGGTACGTAACTGTAAAAATTGTGCTAAGAGGGACAAAGTAGAACATGGAGAACATTATCGATGATTTTTGGTTCTAGACATGATAGGTGGGCAAATTAGCACAAAACAAAAAGTGAAGAGCAGCATAAAATCAACGAAAAACAGAAGTAAAAAAATTATAAACCTTCCTTTCTGTGATCCTTACGGATACTCACTACAGCTGTAGTTCTTAATACACATGGGCAATTACAAAGGGCGGAGTTTCTAGTAAATTTGCCACGTAGTAGTTGTATATTTGTACCGACTTCTTTGCAAGGTGAATCAAGACGTATATGCAACTAAACTGTTGCGAAGTAGTTATGTAATGATCTCTGTTTCTATTTCGTATAAGAGCAATTAACGGAAGGCCAGTTATTCCATTGCTTCAGCCCTGAAACTAAAGTTGGAATCAAGACCGAGTGTCTAATTACACATGAGAAAGAGACATCCCGTCGCCCAAGAGGTCGTTAGAGATGAAACACAATCTCGTAACGGATAAACATAGGATAGTTCCTTTGCGAAGGAACTGTCCCGGCACACACTTTAACTCATTTAGACAAACCACAGAAATTCTAAAGCTATATGAACGGACAAGGATTTGAAAAGAGCACTTCCTCAAAATAAGTCCAGTGACTCAATCCTTGCGAAAACGAGTACGACAAGACAACAAAATGATACATGTTTTTATTGAGTAGTGGCATGACAGTTTATCAGTTCAGGACAACCTTATGAAACAGATGAGAATGGAGATCTATGGTCTACAAAAAAATGGTTCAAATGGCTCTGAGCACTATGGGACTTAACATCTGCGGTCATCAGTCCCCTAGAACTTAGAACTACTTAAACCTAGCTAACCTAAGGACATCACACACATCCATGCCCGAGGCAGGATTCGAACCTGCGACCGTAGCGGTCACGCGGTTCCAGACTGAAGCGCCTAGAACCGCACGGCCACACCGACCGGCTATGGTCTACACCATAAGGAAGAATCTTCGCAGGCTGACTTGGTTGTTGACTGATTTCAATCCACAGCATTTCGTATAATAATGCGATGTTGCGTTCGTAGGGCACAAATCGTGGAAATTATCTGTTATCTGTACACAGAGGATTTTAGCATCAGTATGTGCTACTGAAGTACAATACTGAGATTCGAAAGACTAACGAAATGAGAAGCAATGAACGGATGCACACATATCTGAATTCATTTGTGACGAGACAACAGTTCGTTCATATTACATGAATAAGATCTCGTAATATGATAACATATGTTTTTGAGTGGGGTCAGCCTTTAGCAAAACACAATTTTGTTTTTTGTCCCAGACATGTATTACTGCAGTTGCAGCATCAGCAGTGGCTCTTTTTATTGTTATGGCTTCTTACCACAAGGTGTGGTTTTCCTGTTTTATTACGTTTTTATAGTGTCTGTTTTTCTTTATAGTTTGTCACCTGTTATTGTTAAAGCAAACACAAAAGAGATTCAACATCATGATAATTATCTCGTAATATGGTGCTGCAGACTGTATGATTTGTTCTGCTAGCAGAAAGAGAACTTCTATTGGCATAAGCGGAAAGTGACATCCTTCATGCATTACAAATCGTCGGATTTTAAAGAGTAACTTTAAAGAAAAAAAGGTTTCTGGGTCTTCAGCTCGTTAGCAAATTTCAAGGCGAGCGACACGTTCCAGTCTGGAGTTAGTTTTGTTGTGTCGTTAATCTTTGCCGAGACATGTTCATAAAAAGTTCCAAAACGCTGCACAAGCGGTATTAGCGACGATCTGCAACTGAGGCTCTAAAGAAATGTCACATCCGGCCTCTGTGCATGTGCAGCTCTGTCCACGCTTGCACAGTAGCAAACAAACGCAGAAGGTAAAATTATCTGAGTCCAGGAACGTAGCTGTTAGGAACTGTGGCCAAAGTTCCAACGAACAGGCCACAAAGCTCTACAAACATATTTACATAGCAGGATAATTAAAGATGACACTGATAAGTAATGATAATAAGAAACAGCGCCTAGTGGACCATCAGGAACAAAGAAAAGGATACATTCGCAGACAGGCAAGATAGACATTAAATGAAACCCTCTACGTTTCGCAAAGGGCAACGCGTGGTGATGCCTTCAGCAACTGAAACACCCCACTATTATCACAGCTGCTGTTTCAAAATTCCCATAAATTTTGGTCATGTAGTAACGCTGTCAGTGGCACAAAAGTCAGTATCCAGACACTTGTAGACGAAGCGGAAACCGAAATAGACTGCCGGCCGGAGTGGCCGAGCGGTTCTAGGCGCTACAGTCTGGAACCGCGCGACCGCTACCGTCGCAGGTTCGAATCCTGCCTCGGGCATGGATGTGTGTGATGTCCTTAGGTTAGTTAGGTTTAAGTAGTTCTAAGTTCTAGGGCACTGATGACCTCAGAAGTTAAGTCCCATAGTGCTCAGAGCCTTTTTTGAACCGAAATAGACTCTGCAAAATAAAAGCTCATATGCTGAATTCTGTCTTCAGATCCTGAATGAATTTTCAATCTTCAGCGGTGTGTGCGCTGGTATGATACTTCTTGGCAGATTGGAACAAGTTTGCCGAACCGTACTCGAACCCGCACCCTTTGCGACTGAGCTGTACGTGGCGCAACTCAGGAACCGCACTCACAGTTTTACCTTCGCCTGTACTTCTTTCCAGTATTTGGAAGTCTGTACTGGTGATGCTGAAAAGCAGCTTTGATCGCTGAAACTTGGAACTATGCAGGTCTGAAGGTTTTTATATAATTGCATCTAACTACTACAATTACTGGATTGATGCTCGTTATAACTACGACGAAACCTCAACGGTTTTGACTCAGTAAGTGCTCGGTGTCGACGTCCAGTAACATCAGTGCTTGGCGCCTAGCTACTTATTTGACGTTGTAGGCAGTGTGCCAACAGAGTTACTGCAGACTGTAGCGCCTCCAACACAGACTAGGCAGCACTGGGGTGTAGTCATTGCACCCAGGAGTAGTCCCGTTGCTGCCTTCTCACTGTTACATGCCGTAATTCTACCGTTTGCAGTCTTATAGGAAGGTGGTCACAGAAGGAGAAGGATATGGTGGTCACAGAAAGATATGGTTAGCAACTTAGGCGAGACTATAAGGAAAACGGTATCTACTGCCTAGCCATGTAGTCATCTCCTGATAGATTTGGTAAATACACTGATTTCCGGCACCTTGAAATTCACAAGGGTACACGAAAGATGTTAATCTCAAGCATTCTTCCTACCATGCGCGTCTTTATCTGATCGCCGGCAATTACGACTACACTCAAAGATCTTAGGCGTAATACTCTCCAAGTAATGAATAAAAACACGTTAGCTGCAATGTGACCGACAGTAATCTTGAACAGAATTATGTATTTAAAATGTATCTATGAATATAAAACTGATACACACTAGAAACCGAAAGCGCAATTCCATACGATACTTTACATCGTCGTTCCACACGATAACGTGGAATTGAGCTTCAAACTGGAAGGCTTGTCCATCTCCTCTTTGCTCTAGACTTATCAAAGGAATGGGAGTTAAAACTTTATCACTCGACCAAAAAGCCACAACTTGAGCGAAAACTAGGGCAAAACATCGAAAATCACGCAAATTCGAAGCAAAGCGCCAGAATCATTTACCCATCTCCATGTAGCGGCATCTTGTCTAAAGAACGCGTACTAACATCGTTCTAAATACCTTCACTGGCAGAAGATACACGTATTCAGTCGACAAAAGTCACTCCCTGATCGACATGTTGTTGGGTTGGCAGAAGAGCCAACACCGTGTTACTAGAGGAGGCCGAAATGCAAGCGCTTTAGCTCACGCAGGCTGGCGTGAGGAGGGAAGAACTATACTGACGTGAGATCTGGAACATGACAAGGAATTAGAATTCAGAAAGCGGACGTAATTAGTTTGATACTTAACTTTAATCCATTAATGATGAACGTCGTTCTTGACGGTACATGAGTTACAATATTATCTGTTCAGAAGACATAACAACTGAATACGGCGCCTTGCTAGATCGTAGCAAATGACGTAGCTGAGGGCTATGCTAAACTGTCGTCTCTGCAGTTGAGATCGTCTGTAGACCGTGAACCATCGCTAGCAAAGTCGGCTGTACAACTGGGGCGAGTGCTAGGGAGTCTCTCTAGACTAGACCTGCTGTGTGGTGGCGCTCGGTCTGCAATTACTGATAGTGGCGACACGCGGGTCCGACGTATACTAACGGACCGCGGCCGATTTGAAGGCTACCACCTAGCGAGTGTGGTGTCTGGAGATGACACCACACATATAACTAAGGTATATCTGCGCGGAACTAAAACTTGTTACTACTCGGAAGCTGGTTCGATAACTCAGTGTAGTGTCCAAATGGTTCGCACTTGTAAACTCCTATGTTACCACCGAGGCTAACATTTTCCCCACAGCGTTACTACATGCTTCCATCCGCTATGGAACAGTGCAAGACGGAAGAGAGGGCATAACCCAGACCTCATATTTGTTTCCAAAACCTTGTCTGGGTCATGCAATAAATTCGTTCTCAACCATATATATATATATATATATATATATATATATATATAATTGTAAGAGGTCCATGACTAAGGAATTTATTGCTAGCGCACTCGAGCAGATGTAACTTCGATGGATTGCTCACGCGCTGCCTGCGATATGTAAGCTACAATAGAATCGCAGACCAGAGAGCAGTGTCGGCTGTACTAGTATTAGTGGTAGCCCGCAGTCGGACGGTTGGATCAGGTCGCTCGTAGAGAGCAGTTGTCGAGTTGTATAGCTTACAGAGTGCACTTGTGTCCTGTAGAGAATTACCAAGGCCGGTCGTGGAGAACGATGGCTGCGCCTGAGCGATGTAGTATAAGGTAAAAGCAAAAATTATTATTATTATTATTATTATTTATTGTCGCGCGCATACGTAATTTGCAACAACTCATTTTGTGTTATTGTTATATCAAAGTCACATCTAAATAATTTTTGATAATTTTTCAATAATAATCTCTCTTATAAAAATAACTTTTGAGAGTCATTCATCTGAATTTAAAGTTTTTACTAATTTCTCCTTCCCATAGTAATGCCTTTCATCGTAAATAAAATCAGTTGTTTTTCATACATAACAACGTCTAGTGGCCAGCATTGCACTGGGCTGCGCCAAAAAAAAAAAATTATATATACGCGTTATCCGGCGATATAATTGAGGCAAGAATTTTCAGTTTATTCAGAATGACTTAAGAGGGCCATGACGCAGGATTGCTGACGTCCAGATTTATCAGTTTAGATACACAGTCAGTTAATTATTGAAAGGTTATATATGAGTCAGTTTTATTGAGAGGTTAGTCACCATTATTACTGCGAGGTTACGGAACAAATTAAAATGTTAGGAGGTTACCATATATAGCTTATCGATTACAGGTGTAGCTCAGACACAATTAAATAAAGAAACCACCGAGGCTAACAATTTCCCCACAGCGTTACTACATGCCTCCATCCGCTATGGAAGTCGGCTATCAAGACTTGGTGGACGGCGCATCAAGGCGTCTCTCCTCTTTAAGTATGACTCGACGAGGTATATCATAAATGTCAACATCAAATTTACAAACTAATGATTAGAAGCTTACTATTTATATAATTAGGTCTCCTCTTATACTTCCTGCTCTAGTTGGTATTTAACAAAGCGCTGTATAACCTGAATGGTTAATAAATTGAGATTAGTACTTTGTGCTGTCATCCATGGTTCAATGTATTGGTCAGCAGACGACGCTTGTAGATTTTCCTACGACAGAGTCGTTTCTAGCGTTTCTCAGGCTGTGGAAGGTCTACATGAGTCAAGAACACACGAAAACATTCGAGAAAGAATCTGTTTTCTCGCGCACTAGATACGTAGTTACCCATTTCTGGCCACGTGGATTCGCAACAGCCTCGTCGCCCCACAGCGGTTCACTGTGTTCTCTGCATATCAGATATAATATATGCGTGAATAAGGCTAGTTTTTGTGCTCTGTGCGATTACTTGTATTGAAGTTTAAGAAACATATCCATTTATACACAAACAATTGAATCATTTCACTTAATGGGAGAAGTGATTCCGTTGCATTACATTTCGGGAAGCCTTTAGGTATCGTTATTATTAAGAACAACATAGTGAAACCAAAATTATTAGCTATACTTCTGAAGGAGCAGACAGTTAATAATACTGAAAGTGGCTGCTTCGCTACGAAGTCAATAATGCCGAAGGATCCGCTGCAGATCTTGACTATAGTTATTTACCACAGATCCCTTGAGTAGAGAAGCGTCCTTCATGATCTGAAAATAACACACATCATATCCAACTATAAAAGAGGAGTACAACTGATACACAAAACTACCAACCACACCGATCTGTATCAGAAACCTAGAATATTATGTGTTTACTTGTTGCGAAGTACCTTGAATAGAAAAACTTTCCCCATGGAAATAACTATGGAAATCGGGAGCATCTCTTATGCGAAACTCAGCTCACGCTCTTTATACGCGACATGCCAGGGCCCTTGGGTAGAGGCAACCAGGTTATTTCGGTATTTCTATACTGTCAATAAACATATGATTCAGTGCTCACTGACACTTTCAGAAGAAAATACGTTGCCTGGTACATCTAACGAGGTTTGCGACTGGATCGAAAACTCCCCGACAGGCTGGGAATGGCGCCTTATTTTGCCAGCTTTCCTGTTAATGGTGTTGGAGCATCTAATTATTTCGATGGCCCGCCTCATTTATGCTGCTGCATCCAAGGGTGCACGTACGTCTTCCTTTTTTACTTTAAAAACTATTCCCCAGTATTAAATAAATAACACCCTCCGACAACAACTCTGCAACATATTTGGGGATTCAATAATTATGTTTTGTAAAGGCTTACGTGCTCTAAGAGAATTTTTCAACAAGCATTGTTTGTGTTACACTCTTTTCGCAAAAAGTCTAAAAATTTTGTTAACGCAGCACACTGGTACAAATGCTCCCAGACTCATCGAGTGAAGTAATCGTCAAATTGATTTTCAACACTCCCTCCCTAAAACTTGATCCTATCATAAAAGTAAAATTAGGAGACGAATTTATCTGAAATCATTTCTATTTCGAATTTCTCTATTCTCTACACGTCCCTTTGGGGACTATCTGAAGTAGTGAAAATGTTTACATCTTATGTCTCTAACACAATTGTTTCTCTGACTTCGTGTTTTCACCGTTTTCTTTTGGTCAAGTTACTACAAAATCCTTACAGTTTCGAGCAAATGATCAGTTCAGTATTCTTGAGCGGATTTTCCGGTTGAGACTGACTGACACGAATCTTTCGTTGCAGCTGTGAAGTACGATGCCCACATGGCACAGCTGGCGAAATAGTAGCGTGGCCACATGCTTCGTGTACTACGACAGCCAAATTTCACGAGATTGAGCCAGTGAATAAGTCGCAAACGCCAGACTACCGCGTATCGTTTTAAATTTCCCGCCTATGTGTGTCTAGACGGTAATAAAAACGTGAAACGTAGCCGATCTGCCCTATTCCGTGGCCAATCGTTAATTATCTACAGCTAGATGAAAAGAAGGTATGCTATGAATGTTTACCCGACTAGAACAACGTGATTTTTGTGAGCCGCAGATGTGTTCGCAGGGCATGTTCAGGCGAAATGTGTCCAGTGTATGATTAGAATCGTATTTCATGGAAATTTGTGTTGAATTGGATACAGGAATTTAGCAAAGGGCAAAAAAAAGTCATAAACAAGGAGTGTCCTGTTCGCCCTGGTTATCCCGTAATGTCACATTGTCTCCCCGTACACGAATATTTCCGAGAACACACCTGTCTTGTGGGTTGCAGCAATTTAAGGAACACATTGTTATATTGCGAGGGGTTACTCGTTACAGGTGAACGCTGCAGCAAGAATGCTTCAGGCATGTAACGCCTTGTCGAATGACGGGCTAAGTTTTGAACTCTACAACGGGAGTAGCCTATGTTGAAAAGGAAAATAAATTTCAGGTTCCTACACGGGGCTCCGATGTCTCTAACCTAGTTTGTGACCTATGTATTGACTCACCCTCGTATTTATCACTTCGAAAAAATAAATAAATAATTAGTTTTTTGTTTGTAGGTACATGCTTGCAGTCCTAATACAGACCAAAACGTCGGGAAGAAGAAATACAGAGACTGTTGAAGCACCAGAGCACAATATGCAATCCGTTCTCCTCCCCCACCGCTCCGGCCTTGCAGAGAGAAAGAGAGAGAGAGAGAGGGAGGGATGGAGACCTGGAAATAAATTAGGAGCAAGGAATTCGTGCGTTTCACGCTGAAGATGGGCCTTTCAACTTACGACAACCCTACCACATAACAATATAACGAGCCATTATGCGGAAAGAACAGCATTAACATCTATCCCCTATCTCGAAGAAAGTCAGTCATGCAATGCCTATATAGGCGAAAAAACAGGATGATTCGGTGATGATGTTGAAAACTTTCGGGCATGATGGAGAAGGGTAATCAATTTGAGATATGGAGTCTTTGTCTGGAAATGACCGAGTTGAAAGTTATAAGCCAAGACCATTATGATATCTCAGGCTGTAGAACCCATGTACCGGCACTGTTGTTGCTGTGATAGAAGGTTAGGCAATTTTTAGACGTGGTAATATAGACAACGACAAGAAAAAAAGTCTAGCAAACGGGGGTTCTAGAATGCATATCTTCAGAGATATGAGCACTTGTTCATATTCACTACTGCGAAACACATGCCTTCTACTGAAGTAGTGGCCACAGCTCTTGAAGTATGCATTTTAGAGGTCATATTTACCAGACAATGTTTTTCTTTTGATCTATACTACCACTTCTGAAACTCGCCTGCCCTACAGTCTTAGCAACATGTATTCCACTGTCAGAGCTATCAGAACGATACTGGCTTATAACTTTCGACTCGGTCGTTCCCGGATCAGGATACCTTGGTTCAAATTGATATATTTACCCTTCTACATCATCCCCGAAAGTTTTTAACACCATCAAGGAATCACCCTGTACTAAAAAAGTCGTGCACATTGTACGATAGTACAATTTGCTTCAGGTTAAAGACTGCCACGATCTTATAAATACATCCTATCACTTCACAAATTTCACGTTCGAGCTCGCATGTTGTCGATGTGTACATCGGTTTCATTCTTGTCTCAGTTGCTGTTTAAAATCAGTCTTGGGGCTGGAAAACTACTACATTACTCTAGCTCGCCCGGTTAGCTGTGCGGTCTAACGCACTGCTTTCCGAGCGGGAAGGCGTGCCGGTCCCCGGCACGAATCCGCCCGGTGGATTAGTGTCGAGATCCGGTGTGCCGGCCAGTCTGGTTTTTAAGGCGGTTTTCCATCTGCCTCGGCGAATGCGGGCTGGTTCCCCTTATTCCGCCTCTGTTAAACTATGTCGGCGACTGCTGCGCAAACGCTGTCTCCACGTACGCGTACACCGTAATTACTCTATACGCAAACATTTGTGGTTACACTCGTCCGGTGTGGTTGGGTGGATGGGTGGGTTGGTGGGGGGAGGGGTTCCACTGGGGGCCGAACCGCACAATAATCCTCGGTTCGGTGTGGGGTGAATGGACTGCTGTAGCCTGTTGTGGGTTTGTGAACCACTGAGGGCAATGGCGGAGGCGAAGCCTCTCCGTCGTTTCTTTTTCGCACTAGATTAATTCACAATTGCTCTGTCGAATGAGCACGTACAATTTCGTTTTAAAAACCATTTCGTTTACAACAGGAAACAAACCGACGCTTTCCGCCGAGACTGGGTGTCGCATTAAAGGCGTACTGAGCAGTATTTGTTTCGGTGACTCTAGTTACACATTGTAAAAACCAAGCTTCAAATGTCTGCCGAAACGTCAGAGAAAATGTACCTAACGCCTCTTAAGGGGGACACCCGGTATATATAAATAGTTTTTGCAGGATAACTCCAACTTTATTGCGAATACTAGGACCCACTTTACCATTCTAGGTGCCGTGTTACTTTAACAAGACGCGCGAAATTTTTTTTGGCTGCAGCAACACGGAGCTGTGTTTTGCTTCATCTCTAACGAAATAGGCGTCGGTTTGCCCTGAAACTGAAACACATGTTCCTCCCCAACGCTGGACTCTCGTTGTGCTTGTGCAGTCTACGGGAGACGAGACAGAGCCATGTTTCCCGCACACGCTCGCGCATAGCCTTCAGCTTTTGAAAGGGAAGGAGCAAAGCAAAAAATACTGGCTCGTGCAAAATTTTAACCTATTTTTAGTAACGTATATAGACTTTTCTTTACAGAATTTTAACAAATACAGATTTTTACATGAAATGTTCTGCTATATTATTAAGCGAAAGTAGACATTTTCTCGTTTTTCTTTTGTTAATGTTCTTGTATTCTCTTTTGTTAAGTAAGATGATTTTTGCATAATGTCTTCACGCTTTTCGTTACAACACTTGCCTTACTTTGCTTCGTTATATTTTGAGTTTAAACGTTTTTTTGCTTTCACATATGTGCTGCACATGTTCGCGATATGTATGACAAAAAAACGTGTATGTAAATAATAATATGTTGTTGTTGTTGTGGTCTTCAGTCCTGAGACTGGTTTGATGCAGCTCTCCATGCTACTCTATCCTGTGCAAGCTTCTTCATCTCCCAGTACTTACTGCAACCTACATCCTTGTGAATCTGCTTGGTGTATTCATCTCTTGGTCTCCCTGTACGATTTTTACCCTCCACGCTGCCCTCCAATACTAAATTGGTGATCCCTTGATGCCTCAGAACATGTCCTACCAACCGATCCCTTCTTCTAGTCAAGTTGTGCCACAAACTTCTCTTCTCCCCCAATCCTATTCAACACCTCCTCATTAGTTATGTGATCGACCCATCTAATCTTCAGCCTTCTTCTGTAGCACCACATTTCGAAAGCTTCTATTCTCTTCTTGTCTAAACTATTTATCGTCCATGTTTCACTTCCATACATGGCTACACTCCATACAAATACTTTCAGAAACGACTTCCTGATACTTAAATCTATACTCGATGTTAACGAATTTCTCTTCTTCAGAAACGCTTTCCTTGCCATTGCCAGTCTACATTTTATATCCTCTCTACTTCGACCATCATCAGTTATTTTGCTCCCCAAATAGCAAAACTCCTTTACTACTTAAAGTGTGTCATTTCCTAATCTAATACCCTCAGCATCACCCAACTTGATTCGACTACATTTCATTATCCTCGTTTTGCTTTTTTTGATGTTCATCTTATATCCTCCTTTCAAGACACTATCCATTCCATTCAACTGCTCTTCCAAGTCCTTTGCTGTCTCTGACAGAATTACAGTGTCATCGGCGAACCTCAAAGTTTTTATATCTTCTCCATGGATTTTAATACCTACTCCGAATTTTTCTTTTGTTTCCTTCACTGCTTGCTCAATTTACAGATTGAATAACATTGGGGAGAGGCTACAACCCTGTCTCACTCCCTTCCCAACCGCTGCTTCCCTTTCATGCCCCTCGACTCTTATAACTGCCATTTGGTTTCTATACAAATTGTAAATAGCCTTTTGCTCCCTATATTTTACCCCTGCCACCTACAGAATTTGAAAGAGAGTATTCCAGTCAACATTGTCAAAAGCTTTCTCTAAGTCTACAAATGCTAGAAACGTAGGTTTGCCTTTCCTTAATCTTTCTTCTAAGATAAGTCGTAGGGTCAGTATTGCCTCACGTGTTCCAATATTTCTACGAAATCCAAACTGATCTTCCCCTAGGTCGGCTTCTACTAGTTTTTCCATTCGTCTGTAAAGAATTAGCGTTAGCATTTTGCAGCCGTGACTTATTAAACTGATAGTTCGGTAATTTTCACATCTGTCAACAGCTGCTTTCTTTGGGATTGGAATTATTATATTCTTCTTGAAGTCTGAGGGTATTTCGCCTCTCTCATACATCTTGCTCACCAGATGGTAGAGTTTTGTCAGGACTGGCTCTCCCAAGGCCGTCAGTAGTTCTAGTGGAATGTTGTCTACTCCCGGGGCCTTATTTCGACTCAGGTCGTTCAGTGCTGTGTCAAACTCTTCACGCAGTATCGTATCTCCCATTTCATCTTCATCTACATCCTCTTCCATTTCCATAATATTGTCCTCAAGTACATCACCCTTGTATAGACCCTCTATATACTCCTTCAACCTTTCTGCTTTCCCTTCTTTGCTTAGAACTGGGTTTCCATCTGAGCTCTTAATATTCATACAAGTGGTTCTCTTTTCTCCAAAGGTCTCTTTAATTTTCCTGTAGGCAGTATCTATCTTACCACTAGTGAGATAAGCCTCTACATCCTTACATTTATCCTCTAGCCATCCCTGCTTAGCCATTTTGCACTTCCTGTCGATCTCATTTTTGAGACGTTTGTATTCTTTTTTGCCTGCTTCATTTACTGTATTTTTATATTTTCTCCTTTCATCAATTAAATTCAATATTTCTTCTGTTACCCAATGATTTCTACTAGCCCTCGTCTTTTTACCTATTTGATCCTCTGCTGCCTTCACTACTTCATCCCTCAAAGCTACCCATTCTTCTTCTACTGTATTTCTTTCCCCCATTCCTGCCATTTGTTACCTTACGCTCTCCCTGAAACTCTGTACAACCTCTGGTTTAGTCAGTTTATCCAGATCCCATCTCCTTAACTTCCCACGTTGTTGCAGTTTCTTCAGTTTTAAAATACAGTTCATAACCAATAGATTGTGGTCAGAGTCCACATCTGCCCCTGGAAATGTCTTACAATTTAAAACCTGGTTCCTAAATCTCTGTCTTACCATCATATAATCTATTTGAAATCT
This sequence comes from Schistocerca cancellata, assembly GCF_023864275.1. Classification (NCBI taxonomy): domain Eukaryota; kingdom Metazoa; phylum Arthropoda; class Insecta; order Orthoptera; family Acrididae; genus Schistocerca; species Schistocerca cancellata. The sequence goes on from NC_064627.1 coordinate 664,916,428, forward strand.
GTCAGTACCTCCAGGCTTCTTCCATGTATACAATCTTCTTTTATGATTCTTGAACCAAGTGTTAGCTATGATCAAGTTGTGCTCTGTGCAAAATTCTACCAGGTGGCTTCCTCTTTCATTTCTTACCCCCAATCCATATTCACCTACTACGTTTCCTTCTCTCCCTTTTCCTACTACTGAATTCCAGTCACCCATGACTATTAAATTTTCTTCTCCCTTCACTATCTGAATAATTTCTTTTATTTCGTCATACATTTCTTCAATTTCTTCGTCATCTGTAGAGCTAGTTGGCATATAAACTTGTACTATTGTAGTAGGCGTGGGCTTCGTGTCTATCTTGGCCACAATAATGCGTTCACTGTGCTGTTTGTAGTAGCTTACCCGCATTCCTATTTTTTTATTCATTATTAAACCTACTCCTGCATTACCCCTATTTGACTTTGTATTTATAACCCTGTATTCGCCTGACCAAAAGTCTTGTTCCTCCTGCCACCGAACTTCACTAATTCCCACTATATCTAACTTTAACCTATCCATTTCCCTTTTTAAATTTTCTAACCTACCTGCCCGATGAAGGGATCTGACATTACACGCTCCGATCCATAGAACGCCAGTTTTCTTTCTCCTGATAACGACGTCCTCTTGAGTAGTCCCCGCCCGGAAATCCGAATGGGGGACTATTTTACCTCCGGAATATTTTACCCAAGAGGATGCCATCATCATTAACCATACAGTAAAGCTGCATGTCCTCGGGAAAAATTACAGCTGTAGTTTCCCCTTGCTTTCAACCGTTCGCAGTACCAGCACAGCAAGGCTGTTTTGGTTAGTGTTACAAGGCCAGATCAGTCAATCATCCACACTGTTGCCCCTGCAACTACTGAAAAGGCTGCTGCCCCTCTTCAGGAACCACACGTCTGTCTGGCCTCTCAACAGATACCCCTCCATTGTGGTTGCACGTAGGGTACGGCTATCTGTATCGCTGAGGTACGCAAGCCTCCCCACCAACGGCAAGGTCCATGGTTCATGGGGGGATAATAATATGAAGGATACTTATATACTGCATTTAGGTGGACGCAACAATTTTAACTAATTATTAATGAATATAATAATATATGAAAGACACTACTTAAATTACGTTGTTACATTGATATACCTGTTAGATATCCTTTTCACTGTATTTATGCCCGATCATTTTTTGCCTGACTTACTTGAGGACACTGTAGGAATAGGGTTTGCCCAACCTGACAGACTTTGGGACTGCGCCACTTGCACACTTTCACCTTGCACTTTTTCACGCTCGACCACACACTTTGGCACACGACACTACCCTTGACTTTGGGACGTTGGACGGATGGGAGGAACACATCAGCGGCGATGGTGGGCGCGGATGTTGGTGATGATGGCGGTCACGGCGTGTGCAAAACGTCTCTGTAGGCGGCGTCCAGCGAGACCTGCAGGAAGGTCTGGCGGTACATGGCGCGCTGTTTGGCCCTCTTGTGTTCCTCACACAGGTCCGTGAGCAACTGCACCTTGTCTGTCTACCATGTGCCGTCATGGCAAGAATCCACATCGTGGCCAAGTGTTTTGGCTTTGCGAAATCAAAAAATACGGGCTCGTCTGGGATTTGAACCTTTCTTTTGTAACGTAATAAACTTTAATTTACAAGTTAACAGTTACATAGTTTTGCTCAAAGGTTCGTTCAAGTTTCACACGCACAATTTTCGTATCGTTTTCTAGAGTCTTTAGTTATGTTTTCTTTTTGCTTTGGTTCTTTCTGATAAGCAAGTTTTGTTTCTAATTATCTACTTGGTTATATTTGTTTGTTGTCTAGCCTCATTTATGGCGGTGCTGTGGTCTTTTTGTTTTTTGTTATAGTTCTGTCTGCGATTGTTAGTGCTGTCTTTTTTTAAAAAAACTTGACATTTAGTGAGATTAATTTTGCTTGGCGCCAAATGATGGCGTCCTTTAAATATGGTTTGAACTTAGCGACTATGACATACATCTATGGGTACACTCAACAAATATATATACATATGGGTAATGTTTTTAGCGAGAGGTAGTTGTTAGACTGCGTTTGCGGGTGAAAGAGAAACAGAGAGAGACAGAGAGAGAGAGAGAGAGAGAGAGAGGGGGGGGGGGGGGGAATACATTTGATATATGATAAATAAAGTCTTTGTGAATCGTCATATTTCCGTCGTATCACAATTGTTTATGACCTGGACGATTATTGAAATAAATTGCAGTAGTATTGCTTATTTGGTATGGTACTTACATAAACACCTTTTGGACACGCAGAAGATCTCCAGTATTTTAACATTTTTTCCCTAGTTGTGTGACGATATGATTTGTTGTGTCGCACTATTTCACATATGAGAACACAGATGATGCACTGGCACTTTTTACGCAAGCACACACATTTAACACGCACTTTGAGAATGTTGGAGGGTAACAGGGTGTCTGCGTGAACAACGACGGGTGCGTGAGTGGCTATGGGAGGGCGTGGTGTGGTGGCTGTGGCGCCAGCGGCGGTCGCGGCGTGTGTGGACGGAGGGCGTCCAGCGCCATCTGCAGATAGTTCTGGAACGTCTGGCGGTATTTGTTTTTCTGCCTGGCTCTCTTGTGCTCCTCCCAGAGATCTGTGAGGAACTGCACCAGGTCCGTTTGCTTTTTTGAGTTTATGGCATGCGCTGTCATTGCAAGTGTCCACATGGTCGCGACGGGCTTGGGTCGAGGGAAGCTTTTTTGCCTCAGGGACGGTGAGAGCCTTGATTTCTATATTACGGTAATTCGCGCTGTTCATATGTGCCACCATTCTTCTGCATGTTTCGCATATCTCCTGGCCTGTCCGACATGTGAAGCGGTGTTCCAGAGAGTCTATCTGGTTGCACGCTTCGCAGTTCGGCGGCTCCCGCATGCCGATGCGTGCCAATCGCTCATTGGTTGGTATGGTCTTCTGTACTACTTTGTACCACGTGTCTCTAGCTTCTGGAGGTATGGCTCTTTCCGACACGCTCTTCCAGACTTGTGGCCAATCGTGGCCTGGAAGATTCGTCTCTATCTTGCTTCTGCTTTGTTTACCTAGTAATGCGCAATAGATTTTTCTTGCTGTCCTCATTTCTCAACCTGCTATGATGGGTGAAGCGTAGCTTCTAGCCAGTACTATTTGTTTCAGGTAGCGCATCTTGTAGGGTATCCCGCAGACGTCTACCGGCGCTTCCTCGGAGTCTGGTTGGTACAGTTTTAGTAGAGACGACGTCATACAGTCTGTATTTCTCCCCTCCACTTTTATTGCTCTATGGAGCAGCAGTGCAGCGCATTTCGTTGTAACGTCTATCAACCCACGCCCCCTACCTCTCTTGTGAGTGTGCTGGTGGCTTGTGACAAATTAAAAATTTCCCGCCTCCACAGTAGGTAATACACAGCGCTTGTTATGGACTTCGCTATTTCTGTTGGTACATTTATGACTTGTACCATGTACCATACCTTCGCCAGCATCGTCACGCTGATTATCTGTGTTTTCTGATCTATCGTTAGGTATCTGTTGGAATGTATTCTCACGAGCCCTCTGATGGTGTTTAGGATGTTCCGCCAATCATCTGCGGCCATTTTCAGTGGGCAGTGCTACAGCTGGACACCTAGCGCTTTATGTTTTTCTGTCACCTGGCAGCATGGTCTGGCCTCTCTCAATTTCGCGTTCCCTATCGGAAGCAACACTGTTTTCTTGGGGTTGGTTTTTGGCCCAGATGCTTTGCCGAAACATATTATTGGAAAGACTTTGTCAATATCCTCCTCTTCTTCCACAAAAATAGTAATGTCATCGGCATATGCCATACATGTTACTTTTGTGTTTTGCGGTTTGTAGCCGTTGATGGTGGAGGCGAGTTTTCTGAAGAGTGGGTCAAGGGCCACTGTGAATAAAGTCATCGACAGGGGGCACCTTTACCTCACATATTTTTCCAGTTTTATTGGCGCGGACAACCATCCATTTATCGTCACTCTAGATGTGGCATTGGAAACACGTTTTTGATTACTTGAGTGAATTTAGGACCGAAATCGAGTCGTGTTAAAGTGTTTAGCAGGTACCGGTGACCGATCCTGTCGAAGGCCTTCTGGAAGTCGACAGAAATAATCGCTGCAGTCGCTCTGTTGGTAGCGGCGTATGTCTCTGTACGTGCAGACGCCGTCGAAGATGTTCCTGCCTAACACTGCACAGGTCTGCCACGGGCTGATGGTTTTCTTCAGGGCGAGCTTCATATTTTCGGCGACGCATTTTGCTACTAACTTGCAGTCCGCGTTTAGGAGGGTTATTGGGCTGAAGTCTGTTATTGTTTTCGGCGCTTTGGTTTTTGGGATCAAAGTAACAGTCTCTTCCAGGAACGGCGGTGGTATTTCTTTTCCGTTTAGAGTGTTATTGACAATTTCCGTCCCAGCAGGCGACGTAGGATTCTGACGGTATTCCGTCCGCTCCTGGAGCTTTGCCGTTGGCGCAGGTTTTGAGGACGGCTCTCACGTCGTCCTCTGACACGGCCTCAGTCAGCAATGTGCGATCTGATCTGTTCAACTGTCTGCGCGTTTCTTCTAATATTTTGGATGTTTCTGCGTCGTCTGGCACATCGCTCCTGAAGAGGGCAGTGAAATGCTCCTCTATGTGACGCATCATGTCCCATCTGGTTGTCATCTTGCGGCCTGTTGCGTCGCTAATCTCCCTAATAGCTCTGCTGTTTGCCCTTTCCCTCTTTCTATGCAGGTGGTGCAGTGTGGCAGGTTCATCCTCGGTGGCGCCTTTCATCTGCTGCCGCTTGATATTGAGTAGGCGCGCGCCTTTATTCTTCTGACCCGCGTGAGAAGCAGGTCGTCGTCGTCGTCTGGGGGACCGTTGAGTGCGTAAAAGCACTGTGCGTAAAAGTCTGCAGTGCTCTCCCTCCAGAAAGCCTTCTCCGCACTGCGCCTAATCAGTGTCTTCCTTATTTGTGGTTTCCCACGATCAAGCCACCACTTTGTGGTGGACGGATATTGTCTCCTGATGTAATTTGGCGTCACGGAGATGTTGCGTGCTAAGCTTCCACGCTGATCTTCCTCCTGAGATTTTCCTGGTTGACAGCTGCAGCTTGCATTTGTAGGCACAGTGGTCGGAGATCACAGGGCAGACTTCCACATGCTGATACAGAGGCGGCCAATTTCCTGTTCACTTACATCCTGTCGATCCTCCTCCTTCCGCGGATATGCTAATACGTGAAATAGGTTGTGTTGGGGTATAATAGACGCAAGGAGTCGTCTAGTTTTAGTTTTCTTACGAATTCCTGCAGCTTCATGCACAGATTTGGTAGCGGGACTTGGTCTTCTGGAGCAGCCACGCAGCTGAAGTCACCTCACAACAGAACGTTGCCATTGTCGTGTGGAAGGAGCCCACAAATGTCTTCATTGAAGAACTGGCTTCTGGCCCTCTTATTTTCCGTGACTGACCGCGCGTAGATGTTTACGAAATAGGTCCTTGCTATTTTGATAGCTATTTCGCGGCCGTAAGTCAGGGTCTTGATATCTGCTGTATGTATCCCATTCCTCACCATTATCGCAGTTCCAGTTCTCGTTTCTACGTCTATGTTCTTGAAGACTTCGAATCCCGGTACTTTTTCTATGTCGGTGGTGACAACTTCTTGTAGCAGTGCCACATCATCAGCTCGGTGCTGCAGGGACACCGTGAGGGCATGTATGTTGACTGAATTCATCCTATTTACGTTGCACGTGATGACGTTATAGTCGGAGCGCTCCTGCATTTAAGCTCTATGTGGAGGCGGGAGTTGCGGTTGCTGTGGGCGGTCCTGCCGGAGGACAGGGTCCTCTGCTTCGATGTTTTGTTTTCCCGCGTTCGCGGGAAATGGGTCCGACGCTTCCCCGTCGGAGGTCTCCATCCTCTCGTTGTTTTGAGCCGTTGCTGCGACTTCGCCGTCTGTTGCGTCGCCTTTTGGCTTTGGACGCCGATTGCGGCAGGTCACTCGACTATATCTACATCTACATCCATACTCCGCAAGCCACCTGACGGTGTGTGACGGAGGGTACTTTGAGTACCTCTATCGGTTCTCCCTTCTATTCCAGTCTCGTATTGTTCGTGGAAAGAAAGATTGTCGGTATGCCTCTGTGTGGGCTCTGATTTTATCCTCATGATCTCTTCACGAGATATACGTAGGAGGGAGCAATATACTGCTTACTCCGCGGTGAAAGTATGTTCTCGAAACTTCAACAAAAGCCCATACCGAGCTACTGAGCGTCTCTCCTGCAGTCTTCCACTGGAGTTTATCTATCATCTTCGTAACGCTTTCGCGATTACTAAATGATCCTGTAACGAAGTGCGCAGCTCTCCGTTGGATCTTCTCTATCTCTTCTATCGACCCTATCTGGTACGGATCCCACACTGGTGAGCAATATTCAAGCAGTGGGCGAACAAGTGTACTGCAACCTACTTCGTTTGTTTTCGGATTGCATTTCCTTAGGATTCTTCCAATGAATCTGTCTGGCATCTGCTTTACCGACGATCAACTTTATATGATCATTCCATTTTAAATCACTCCTAATGTCTACTCCCAGATAACTTATGGAATTAACTGCTTCCAGTTGCTGACCTGCTATATTGTAGCTAAATGGTAAAGTATCTTTCTTTCTATGTATTCGCAGCACATTACACTTGTCTACACTGAGATTCAGTTGCCATTCCCTGCACCATGCGTCAATTCGTTGCAGATCCTCCTGCATTTCAGTACAATTTTCCATTGTTACAGCCTCTCGATATACCACAGCGTCATCCGCAAAAAGCCTCAGTGAATTTCCGATGTTATCCACAAGGTGATTTATCTATATTGTGAATAGCAATGGTCATACGACACTCCCCTGTGGCACACCTGAAATCACTCTTATTTCGGAAGACTTCTCTCCATTGAGAATTACTTGCTGCGTTCTGTTATCTAGGAACTCTTCAGTCCTATCACACAATTGTTCTGATAGTCCACATGCTCTTACTTTGTTCATTAAACGACTGTGGGGAACTGTATCGAACGCCTTGCGGAAGTCAAGAAACACGGCAATCTACCTGGGAACCCGTAGCTATGGCCCTCTGAGTCTCGTGGACGAATAGCGCGAGCTGGGTTTCACACGATCGTCTTTTTCGAAACCCATGCTGATTCCTACAGAGTTAATTTCTAATCTCCAGAAAAGTCATTATGCTGGAACATTCGGTTCGTCGTCGGATTCTTTTAAAATGTGCACGAGTTTTGTCACCTGCTTCTTGATGGCCATCTCGCGGGCCACGGTGTATGAGGTGGGCGTGGTCTCGGGGCTGGGCCCGGCCGGCTGGCTGCTGTGAATGACCGGCACAGCTGATTGCTGGGCGGTGACCTTCCCCCGCCGGCTGGCGCGGGAGGGGGCGGCCGCCGGGGCGGCCTCCATTGAGCTCTCCCTGTGTGAGTCAGAGCTCGGGTGCCGCCTAGAGGTGCACAAATTCCACTTGCGGCCTGCTTGCCCCTAGCTCCTCTGCAACCATTCATGCAGGTCAGCCTGCCGCGACGTAAACACAAGAGTGCGCGTGTACTGAGGCATAGTGGGTAATGCGGCCGACTTGGGCTCCCGCAAGCCTGGGCTACCTGGCTTCCCGCAGGCCTGCCAAGCTTCACGGGACCCGCTCAGCTTGCTGCGCCTGACAACAGGTTGCGCTGTGGACTCTCATGACGCAAACGTAGACGCCGTGAAAAATGGCTCAGAGTCGCCATTGTATTCCCAGCACTATAGTTTTTAGACGAACTGGATACGAAACAAGTGCTTCGATTTTGTTAAAACGCATTTTGGCAATTTAGAATGATTTTGCCAACTTCGAATGAATTCACAGAACCAGTAAAATACATCCTGGAAAAGTAGTTAAATATTTGTATAACTGATGTCATATTTGGCTGAAACATACTAAAGTTAAAGAATCTAGACTTCCAAAATCTTAATTTGGTTCTCATTGCAGTACCGTGGTTATCAGGGGCGTAGATAATTTATTCTTCTGGGTAGGGGACCAATCTTCTTTTTGGAGGGTGGAGGTTCACTTTAGTACAAATATCCATCCGTTTCAGTGTTGAAAAATGCAACACAGACTGCATTGCGTTCCACTAAAACAAAAAACATTATCAAGTGTGCCAAATTTAATCAAGGTTGGAATAAAAATTTACAATTTGTCGAATTCCGTTTGGTGAAGTAACCTCTGCCATGCACCCTACGAAATTTTATGGTTTCAAGGTATAGTGTGCAATATTTCATCAAGGTTGTATGCAATACAAACACACGGGCACAATGAAAACGCACTTTCAGTTTTTCTCAAATTTTCCAATTTTTAGGTCGATTCTCCAAAACTTTTGTTTCATAAAAACCTTCTCCTGAGAATTACGAGTACAGCAAAAAAAATAAAAATAAATTAGCCGAATTGGTCCAGCCGTTCTCGAGTTTTCCAATTATCGACACATTTGGCAATTCATTTTTATTTATATGGATAATAAGCCCGAAATATATGCGTAAAGGAAGAATGTACTAATAAAGCCCAATATTTTTTGACCTGAAATTAATACATATATTGCGGTTTGTCTTTTGGTGCTCAGGTAAAAAAAAAACTTTTAACTAACGTTCGTAATACGACAATGACGCGCGCAGTCTAAACGGCTGCGTAGCGCAGTTCAGCAGTAGTATAGGCAGGCAAGCAAGGTTCCCGTAGCCTGCCCGGGCTGGGTTCTGCTTGGCTTGGCTGGGAGGGAAGCAGCCTGCCCGTTCTGTTGACAACGCGCGGCGGCCTGCCTGCCTGGGCAGCGGGCAAGCATGGGCCGGTTAAAAGCGGAACATGTACACCACTGGTGCCGCCTCACCCCTGCGCTGCCCGCGGCGGCCATTGCTGGGGCCGGTGTTGCCGGCTGAGCGGCCTCGGCTGGCGCGGCTGCTACCGCCGCTTCCGCTACGGCAGGCTCGTCATTGGCGCGCGGGCTCTGTCTCCTCAAAATTCCCACGTAACTTGCCGCCTGGTCAGTTGCGTTGTCCGCGTTTTCACGCGGCAGCTGAGCCATTCTTATTTCTCGGGCAGCTGCTCCGCATGTGTTCCGTGGAACTGCATGTGGAGCACGTTGGTGGTTGCCCGCTGTACTGGACGACTCCTCTGTGTCAAAAAATGGTTCAAATGGCTCTGAGCACTATGGACTTAACATCTATGGTCATCAGTCCCCTAGAACTTAGAACTACTTAAACCTAACTAACCTAAGGACATCACACAACACCCAGTCATCACGAGGCAGAGAAAATCCCTGACCCTGCAGGGAATCGAACCCGGGAACCCGGGCGCGGGAAGCGAGAACGCTACCACACGATCACGAGCTGCGGACTCTCTGTGTCCCCCTATGAAAATGGACGATGGCACGTGTTTCCTTGGGTGACCAGATGTAATTGTTTAAAAAGGAGGACAAACAGCTTCAAAAAGGAGGACAAAGGAAGAAAAAAGGCGACACATCAAACGAGTCAACTGCAGGTGAGGATACCACCCGTCAACTTTGGGCAAGTCACGTGACTGTCGGAAATTACCGGTAAAACTAGTAGTTAATTGTTACTGATGGCCAGGTGGTGGTTAAATGAGCAATACAAAAAAATTAAGAACATTGATTGTGGTGACAGTGTGGCGTCAATTGTTTTGTTATGTCAACAACACGGAATTGTTTACAAAGCGAAAAACGTAAGACCATTTACCTCCCTTCATTCGACGCACCGCTACCAACATCTACAATTCAAGCAGCAGCTGACGACATGTAAATTGCACTTTAACCTTCCGAATACAAATAAATTGAATGACTATGAAACAATGAAATAAAACCATGACAGTTAATCTGTCGAGTTATTTCTTACCTTTATTGGCCACTGAGACGTACGAACCAGTTCCACATTTCTTACATTCCGCTTCAAATTCATTTCTCCCTTTCTTAAAGCCGGATATTTGCAGGAAAGGACATCACAAAATGTACTCTTTCGTTTAGGCATAGCCAAATACTTTACGTAACTCACTCGGTTAAAAATTACACTCAAAAATCACACGTGCACGACAGGAGGCCAAGCCAATACAAAGCGAAGATACGAAACGAAAATTTTAAATAATCGATATTTGCATTCGCTTATAGGTCGATCAACGATAACAGCGACGATCCTGGTGCCACCTACTAACACCGCCTTCGCGCATATTTATCACGAAGGCTGTGCCAATACTTAAAATATTTAAGAAAAGAGCAATAGAACGGGACGAATTGTAAATTTAACTGTATTACGCCCAACTTTACGAAAAAGCCGGACACTGTAAAAATCCGCCCGGACCCCGGAAAAAGAGCGAGAAAGGAGGACATGTCCAGATTAATCCGGACGTATGGTCACCCTAGCGTTTCCTTAGAACCGTCCTGATGGACCTAACATCCGAGTCCACCTTGTATCTGTGCCCAGCACCCCAGAAGTCTCTCGTTACAGACATAACTTCTACATACAGCTTGAGGCAGCGTGTACTTCCTCGATGGGCACCTCGAAGGGGAAGTTGTACCCTTTAATGTTTCTCACCCCGTGTCCGGCGTACATGATTTTTACCTCGCTCACGCAAGTTATTTTTACCTCACTCACGCGACCGTCACTGTGTTTGAACTTCCTAATACCCCCGTTTACATTCACGAGCGTCTCGCATCTCACGTCCCTTTTCAATTTCAGAAAGAGGCTGAGCAGCGCAAAATCCAGCTGCAGCCCCTCTATTTCGTTCTCCTGTATTTTTAGTCCGTCGAACATCCATTCCTCTATATCCAAGGAGGATGCCCTCTCGTATTCACGATCGAACGCGCACTGTTTCGTGGTACTGGAGCGGTTGAACGTTATCATGATTTCGTTGAAAGCACCAAACGAAAGACGATCGCCGACAGCCAATCAGCTACGGCTGGCGCGGCGCGGGAGCCGGCAGGCGGAGAACGCGGTGGAATGTCGGGCGGCGACGGCTCGGCGGCCGGTAATCCTCGGCTACCTGTGGCGCACGATGGGCAGCGGCACACGCGTTCACAGGCGGGCAGCCAGCAAAATCAAAAAACACGGGCTCGTCCGGGATTTGAAACTTTTCTTCCGTGGTTTGAACCTTTTTTTGCAATCATATATATTTATTTAAATATATTAACAACGATACATTAAAAAAAATTTCATTCTATTAAGCTATTATATTCCTAGTGTTGGTTAACATTACTGTCATTTTATACGTTTTCTTTTGTATATTCTTTTCTTTTTCGTTTTTCTCTTATTTTTGTTCCTTGAACCCATTTACATGGCCAGTTCTCGTCTTTTTTTGGGTAAAACATAGCAGGACAGACCTAATTTATAATTAGCATCGACACATTGATTTTGAGTTCATGTTTCTGTATGTCATGCACTTGTGATGCCACAGGCACATTGTGCATTCTGGTTTGACCTCTTCCTCTAGTTTGCACTGTTAGGTGGGACAGTATGAGGGGAAACATCACCATGATTGATGGAGCAGAAGTGAAAGAAAACTTTTTTACATATATTACAGATTATACATAAATTGAAGAAGAGAGAAAAATTGTTATATTATATAAGAGAAGCAGAGAAGAAAGTGTGAGTAAACTGGCTGTGCAGTTCTAGGCGCTCCAGTCCGGAGCCGCGCTGCTGCTACGGTCGCAGGTTCGAATCCTGCTTCGGGCATGGGTGTGTGTGATGTCCTTAGGTTAGTTAGGTTTAAGTAGTTCTAAGTTCAAGGGGATTGATGACCACAGCAGTTGAGTCCCATAGTGCTCAGAGCCATTTGAACCATTTTTGTGAGTAAACAATATAAATTTTATAGGGCACATAGTAAAGGAAATCATTCAAAAAAAAATTATGAGTAGTTGGCACTTTTCTCTAAGTAATGCTTGTATCCTAGACAATATAGTTCAAATAATGAAGAAAAAAACCACTGTCAGTACTACTGGGTATACTTTTGACACTGATTTGGCTGCGAGCATGACAGATGTTTGGTGAGAAGCACTTTGTGTCACTGATTTCACTAAGAAGAAACACTTTACACTACTGTACTTCACTATTTGAGGCGAGAGGAGAAAGCACTTTATCTTTTGTGTTGCACTTATTCACTATCACTGCAAACGTTATTCTTGTGGTGAGTGTGGTGAGGTGGCTGGTGGCGGTGCTGAGGGTCACAGGCTGGGAAGGACTCAGGCGATCGCTGTCTGCAGTGGAATCTGCAGAAAGTTTCTGAAGTTCTCGTGGCAGCGCCTGTGCTGCTGGGCTGTCTTGTTCTCCTCCCAGAGGTCTATCAGGAAGGCCAGCTGGTCGGTCTGTCCCCTCGCTACGATGGCGTGTGCCGTCAAGGCGAGGATCCAGAGTGTCGCCAGTCGCTTGGGCTGTGGAAATGGGTTGCAGTCTGGGGCGGTGATTGCTTCCACTGTGATGCTTCCCGGCGCCGTTCTGTTGATGTGGGCTACCATCTGCTGGCACGCTTCCCAGGTGTTGATGGCATTCCCGCAGGTGAATCGGTGCTCGAGGGTGTCGGTCATGCCACATACGTCGCACATGTCACTTGCGACGAGTGTATCTCCTGCAGTCTTTGGTTGGTTGGTACCGTTCTGTTAACTATTCTGTACCATGTCTCCTTCGCATGTTTAGGCAACACGTTTTCCGAGACGTTCCCCCTTATTTGTTTCCAATTGTATTGCGGGAGTTTGTGTTCAATTTTGTTTTTTTGCCGGCTTCCCCCTGAGGGCCCTGTATATTCTCTTGGCTGTTCTGTGGCTGGCGTTCGCCACGTAACTTTTGTTGGCGTAGTGCAGCCTGACGTGTCGCATTCTGAAGGGAATGTGCCTCGTGTCGACCGGCGCTTCTTCTGATGCGGGCTTGTATCCTGCCATTATCTAGGCTGTGACGCTCTCAGGGTTTTTGTCCTGGATGGCGAGCGTTCGTTTTAGTAGGAGGGCTGCACATTTGCTCTTTATATCAACCAGACCTAGTCTCCCTTCTTTCGTCGACAGCGAGCACGTTGCTTGCGTCACTTCGAATATATTTTGACGCCACAACAGGTAGTACACTGCGCTCGTAAGTGCTCGCGCAATTTCCGTCGGGATGCTTAAGATTTGCGTCAGGTACCATGCTTTCGACAGGATCGTCGTGTTTATCAGGTCTATTTTCTGGTGTATTGTTAGTTTCCGGTTCGCGTGCTGTCTGGAGAGACCTCTTATGGTGTGTAGGACGTCTCTCCAGTTGTATTCGGCCATTCTAAGTGGACAAGGCTGTATAAATATTCCAAGAACTTTATGGCTTTCTGCTGTTTTGTACCACTGCATGTCTGGTTTGAGTCGTTGATTCCCTATCGGCAGTAGTACTGTTTTTCTGCGATTGGTTTGGGCGCCTGACGCTTTTTGGAATGGAATGTGTTCATGATGGTTTCTACTCTCCCAATATCTTCCTGATCTTCAATAAAGATGCCTAGGTCGTCAGCGTAGGCTATACATGCTACTGCTTTATCTCCTACGGAGAATCCTCTGATGTCATTTGTGAGTTTCCGCAGCAGCGGGTCCCGTGCTATAGCGAATAGAGCCATTGACAATGGACAGCCTTGCCTCACGGATCTGTGAAAACAACTTCGAATCCATTGAACAATTGTTATTATACGAAAAATAAGTTCTCAGATACAGAGTTAATCTTGTACATGACAAACGCCAACTACTCTCTCTTTTAAGGTCGTAGATACAGCAGATGCGACGAAGTTTTGAAGACTACGAGCATATGCTATCAACTTGGCTTAAAAAGACAACATTCTGCTTAGCGAAGATGGCTTCTGTATCAAATAGTTCTTGAGACGTTGTAATAATATATGTCCAAAGTTGTTCGTTATTGGTACATACGCATTCCGTTTCTTTACACCAACTATAAATTCGGATAAAGTGGCAAATAACTTCACACTCAGCGCTAAAAATGGCTTCCGTTAGTGCGAGTCTGTAGAGCTACGACCCGAAGTAACAGCGCACTGTTGGAGAACCTGTATAAAGTATTCGAATAAAAATGCCAGGCAAAGGGTGAAACGAGAAAAATCGTTACACATCACCTATAATAACGTGTACGTGTCATCAATGCGAAGAGTGATTATTATTGCTACGTAGACCAATTGAGAATCTTCATTACTATCTAATGACCAATGTTCTACTATAATATGAAATCACAAAAAATAATAATTAAAGAACATGAAGTTTTAGTTTCAGTGGTTCGTTACAACACTTGCCTTACTTTGGTTTTTTGTAGTTTGAGTTTAAATGTTTTTTAGATTTCACATATGTGCTGCAGGTTAACGGAACTGCACATATAGAATGATGTTCGCGATATTTATGACAAAAACCATATATGGGATTAATAATGTGAAGGATACTAATATACTGCATTTAGGTGGACACAACAATTTCACATACATATTAATGAGGCAAACGATGTATAAGTTGAAATATAATAATACACAAAGAAACATACAACATTTAGGCATATGATGAAGAGAAATTTACATCTATATCACATGAATAAAATACGTAACTTGAGAGAGAGAGAGAGAGAGAGAGAGAGAGAGAGAGAGAGAGAGAGCATATTAATATATGAAAGACGCTGCTTAAATTACATTGTTACATTGATACACCTGTTAGATACCCTTTTCACTGTATTTATACCCGATCGTTTTTTTGCCTGATTTATTTGGCTACGAGGAAAGGACACTGTAGGGATAGGGCTTGCACATGTTACATACATTTTGGGACTGTGACACTTGCAGACTTTCACCTTGCACTTTGCATGCTTGAGCACACAGTTTGGCACATGAGATTGCCCTAGACTTTGGGTAGGTAGAGGGATGGGACGAATACATCAATGGCGACGGTGGGCTCGAATGTTGGTGATGATAGCGGTCATGGCGTGCGCGAAACGTCTCTGAAGGTCGCGTCCAGCGGGACCTGCAGGAAGCTGAGGTAGTTCTGGCCGTACATGGTGCCTTGTTTGGCCCTCTTGTGTTCCTCCCACAGGTCCGTGAGGAACTCCAAATTGTCTGTCCGGCTATAGCATGTGACGTCATCCCAAGGATCCACATCGTGTCCAAGTGTTTTGGCTTTGGGAAATCAAAAAATACGGGCTCGTCCGGGATTTGAACCCGGGACCTCTCGCACCCTAAGCGAGAATCATACCCCTAGACCAACGAGCCGCCGATACGAGGTGTTTTCTGTGTGGCTGCCTCGCTGTGGAGAGAGTAACCCAGTTCTGAGCGGCTGCGTGGCTGGCTGCCAAGGCCGGGAGCGGCCACCTTTAGTTTGTGAATTATTTTTTCGAGCTTCAAACAGGAGCGACTTGTTTATCTGTGTGACTACTACCTAGAGCAGGCCTGTTCGAGGCGGCTAGGGAACCAAGAGGGCACCCGCTCTTTCTCTGGCTGGCTAGTGAGCGCTCGTAAAATGAGACGGTCAAACGTCGTTATGTAGCGCGGGGGAAGTGCAAATTGTGCGCTGTTTTCAGGGGAATGATCATGTGTTAAGTTCGTTGGAGCCTTGGTCGCAAGTGAATATCCTTAATGACGCGATGCTTAAAATAGAGAGCAGCTCTTATTAAATCGATTGGCCTTATTAGGAATTTCAGCCCGAAGGTTGGACACACAGTCAGCAACATAGTAGACGTGAGTGTAGGATGTCCACAGTTAGAACGTATCGATCTACTGTGTGACAGGCAGTGATAGATTTCGTAATAAAACGCGTCTAGTAGTCTCGTAAAAAAATTGTCCTCAGTATAAATTTCTACGACCTCCTAGTTTGCAGATACGATTACATCTGTCTGGAGCTACATACATCTTCCATAAACTTCGTCCGCAGTTATGAGACCGAAATCTACCCACGGAAGCTCACTCACAGACTACAAATAAACTTCTAATTTCTTCGAATTAACAGTGCTCAGAAAGTGGTACCAGACATCGATGCTTTAATGAGATGCAAAATATGTAGAATTCATTGACATCCAGTGTTTGTATATTGAACATGTGAAAATACTGTCACGAAATACAGTTTAAATTTCGTCCTGAGACCAACGGTGGCCTCGGTTCGTCCGAAACGACTTTCGTCATAAGGCTGCACCAATCTTATGCAATACCAGGTTTCGTACTTAGCTGTCCCGTGTTCTGCGCCTTGTTAATTAAAAGAAATGTGAATATCATTTTATTGTCGTTTCTCATCAACGCAGTAGTCGTAGGAAATAAATTCGCCACAAAATGCATTAATTAGCTACCACAAAGAGATTCGTCTCCGTAACACTAAGATTAGCTAGCGCCCGCAGAACACCCGTTTACAGTAGTTTCTCGTGGGGAGCGGTCTCGATCTGATTCCTCCCGGCTAAGTCTTGGAAATAAGTTCAGACGAAATTTTTACACACATAGAACTGTTTTCAGAAAGGAGAGATTACATACAGTTTGTGATGGTATGTTTTATTACTGTCAGAGGTAGTTTACCTTGCGTGAAACAGAAATAGATAGTTCCTTTATTTTAGTGTGGGTAGAAGTTATACTTGGTAAACGGAATAAATTAATAACTGGTCCCGTTACCGATCCACTGACTCAGAAAATACAGTTGCTTAACAGTTCAATTAAATATTGAGTCTCATGTCGAATAGTTACCCCAATCATACAGTTATAGTTGATGATAACTTCAATCTACCCTCTATATGTGGGCGAAAATACATACTTAAAGTCGGTGGAAGGCATAAAATGTCATCCGAAATCGTGCTGAATGCTTTGTCAGAAAATTATTTTGGGCAATTATTTCAGGAACCCACTGTAAGTGTAAACGGTTGCGAAAACATACTCGACCTTGTAAAGAAACTGGTTCTCTACTTCTGAAAAAAAAAACCTATTAAGTAATAAAACATGACCTATACAAGGAATCTGACTACCCTGTTAGTCATGGACGAAAAAAAAATGGCATAGTCTTTGTCAGAACGCGCAGAATCTTATGTGGGGCCAATAAGACGTCAATTTTCATCTAAATATGGTATGCCAATGTTTACCTAATAAAAACATAAATTAAGTAATTCAGTACAATTAGTATGTAGATGCGATAAATTACTTTAATGGGGGCCAAATGAACAATTAAAGTCAATATAATTCCAGTAAACCTGCAAAAGTAAAATAAAATTATTGTAGGGGCTTACATAGACATCGCGCATCTGCTAGATGCCCACGAAATACGTAATTTTGTTTTGAAGCTGACAACCAATGAGAAAGTAGGTGCAAAAATACTATTGGTCAGTTTTCAAGCAGTAATGGCGGACAGCATCAGCTGGTAATATACGTAATTTTATGGTAGCTAATTTTACTGCACAAAAAATAAAATATGTGCTCCCTCCAATAGAAGTTACACACAAACATTAAAAAAATTGTGATGAGCAGCAAAATGTCTGAGAAGAATTTTGAAAGAAAATTATTAATTTAACTTTAATTTGGCGGGTTTTCAACATTGTCAACAAGACGAAATAATGGAAAGAATATTTATTGGAACTAAACAAAATTGGACCTTGACATTGTGACAGTACTTTTAAAATAGATAATTTAACTGCAATTGTCTTTAATTTTGAATTGAGAGAGAGCGTAATAATTTTCTTTTAATGTCTTAACTGTTGCTGCAGGCTGTGCGATGACGTCAGCGGTGGTCCGCGCGGACGATGTGTGAAGTTAATCCTGGTTCGTGGCGTGAAGATAATGATGGATCCGCCTGTTTCATTAATATTTCAGTTACGGCTGTGGTCCACGTCTCCGTTGTAGTGGAATCAGCTGGCAGCACTGGCTCGATAATAATAGTTCCAGTGTGTGCGTTGTCGATACGCGCGCGACGTTTTATTATTAAAAGTTTATTAATCACGCGGTGCTGGTAGGTCGGAATTATGCAATGTCCGGTTAATGCCAATACTTCGCACAGTTCTCTCACGGTGTTGCCACAGGAAAACAGTCACATGTGTTTATCACTATAACAGTCCGTTAAACATCAGTTCAATGTACGTCGTCGTCTTTACGACAGTTTGGATGATCTAATAAATGTTTCTTGATCAAATCACAGCACTGTTCTTTAACTTAACATTTTGGATTGTTCCACTTTCGCGCAATTCTAACAGTTAGTGTCTCCACACGACAATGGTGTCTGGTTCACGGCTAATTGTCACAAGTTCACACAGTATGTAAAACCGTCACCGCAAACACTCGATATACTTTTCAGGTTTTACTGTTCACTTAATAATGCACGATCTCCTATTAACGCAGCGGACGCACTGTAATTAATTATTCCTCCGCGTATACCGTCTTTCACGCCGAACTTTGCAACGTTTCTCCACCCGCGAACCGGCCACGATACCACACAACTCGCACGCTATCTATCAATAAGTCGTTCGCTCTCTCTCTGACACAGCATTCTCCTAGCCCAACCAAAGATTTACAAAGCATATAAAACCAGAACATTCATATTCGTACAATATAAAATATAAAACAGTAGCAAAATGACTGAAGAAACAATGTGACGTATTAACAAATAAAGAATAGTTGAAATAAATGATACAACGTACTATGACAAGGTAATGCACAAAAGAAAAAAAATAATATCGACTTTCGGGGAAAGCAATATCTTTACAACCTCTCTTCCTTGGCAAACAGGGAGCATCATGGCGGATACAGGGATTAGTGACCACAAGGTTGTCGTAGCAAAACTGGATACCTTCACACCCAAACCCACCGAAAGTAAGCGCAAAATACATATGTTTGAAAAATCAGATAATAATATTCGCTTGACGCCTTCCTAAAGTTATTGGTTGCACAAGCAATGAAATAAAGTAGGCCTATGTCAAATTTAAAAGAACGCAAAACCACCAAGACTGGCTCGAAATTTAGCACGAACTTAAGTGTGAGATGCTAACTACGGTTTTCTTCACCAAAGAGGAAGAAGTAGATGTTCCACAATTCCAATCAAGAACAACTGCCTATATGAGTAGATTTCCTCGGTGTAGCGAAATAGCTTAAATCACTTAATAAAGGGAAGTCCTCCAGTCCAGACTGTATAGCAGACAGGTCCTTTCAGAGTATGCTGATACAATAACTCCACAATAAGAAGTCATACACCACCACTGGCTCGTCGAAAGATCCGTACTCAGAGACTGGAAAGCTGCGCTAGACATACCAATACCCAAGAGAAAAAAAAGGAGTAATCCGCTGAATTACACACCCATGTCACTAACGTCGATTTGCAGTAGGATTTTCGGACATATTCTGTGTTCGAACATTGAATGACCTAGAAGAAAACGATTTATTAACAAACAGCCAACGCGGATTCAAAAAATATCGTTCTTGTGAAACGCAACTACCACTTTAGTATCATGAAGTAATGAGTGCTATCGACAGGAGGTGGCTTTCCAACGGAAAGGTATTGACACAAACTCTGAAACTAAAAGGCGAATTGTTAATGTTCTAACAAGATTCTAAATCTGGATATGCGAATTGCTTTTGTGACCCTGTTGGCTATTAAAATTAGATGACTGGATGTTGTGTGATGTCCTTAGGTTAGTTAGGTTTAAGTAGTTTTAAGTTCTAGGGGACTGATGACCATAGATGTTAAGTCCCATAGTGCTCAGAGCCATTTATTAAAATTAGCATTTCTCACGGATCTTTTTAGCGACCTAAATATTTTAAATAAGAGTCTCCAACGGAAAGAACAAAAAATTATAACAACTAAGGATAAAATCAAAGGATTCCTCGCTAAACTTAGTTTGTGGTCAACGTTTTTACAAAAGATGATGTTTGAGTTTTTCCCTTCTATTCAGACGATTGTCGAAGAAATTGCAATGGACCAGTCGGTGGTACTAAGTTTTCACATTCCTTGCATGCTGCAGAGCTTACATAATTTGGAAGAGAAACTAAGTTACTTTCCAGAGCTGAACTCTGGCGCTGACAACAGTGATAGATGGATACTAAATCCTTTTTTTGATATGTCAGTACAACTGGCTGATCTGAGCACGATGACGAAAGAAACACTTACAGATTTAGCAGCTGACGGGATGCTTAAAATGGAATTTAATTCGCAAAAGATTGGCGTCTTCTGGATGAAGAGAAAAGAAGAGTATCCACAGCTGGCAATGGAAGCTTTGAAATCATTAATGCCATTCGCCACTTTCTACCTTTGTGAATTAGCGTTCTCTTCAGTGGTCAATATAAAAACTAAGAAGAGAAATAGACTTCAACTAGAAAATTTGGTGATTTGTGTCTCAAAAAGAGAACCACGATTTGACAAATTATTAATAAATAAACAAGCACAGCCTTCTCATTGAAAGTGTTGTATTTTTATTGTAGTCGGACCTATAACCCTTTCTTACTTTCACCTGGCTAAGTGGCACACGTAGCAGATATCGCTGGTATCGCCCTATGAATAAAAACTGTTGAAAACAATAAAATCTGAATTAGTGTCAGGTATGCTTTTTAATAATACAAATGAGAGACATTGGTCGTCAAGCATCAAACTGCAGTTGTACCGATAAAGCGCTGTGCATTTGCGTATAATCGCTGGATCGTACCATTATTGTTATTGACTTTACTCTTGACGATATGGCGTATGCTCTGCGCGAAAGAAATGACAATGAATTAACAGAAAACGCGGAGGAAAAAAAAGCGTAATGTTTTACATCAGTGTTATTATTATTACGACGAACAAGTACATTAGACGTTCCGACAAAAACATCGACGCCGACAATGAAGTACTCAGCTGTAAGGTTTGTGACACTCACCGCGTTGCAATTATTGTAACCGATACCTCCGCTCGGGTCTCCTCGACGATGTTGCCAAATACTCTGTGACGGTGTTGCAAGCAACACTCATGTTACTTCATGCCCTTGAGATACCTCTATATGAATTCCATTTTAGATATGTCGTCGTTAACCAACGTGAATTTAATAAAAGCTGCACATCAGATGTTTCATTCAGCTAGCCGTCTTCTGTGTTTATGACTCATTTTGAAGAATAGGTAAAAATGAATGTCTTTAGACGACTTCTTGTAAAAAAGGATGTACATTTTATTAACTGTTTTAGTATTTTTCCGGGATGGAATACATTATCCTCTTTTTACCGTGAATTACAACAGAAAAATATGTTTCGCATAACGAGCGTTTCGCAATGCAGGTAAGACTCAGAAGTGAATTATCCTCGCTAAACGAGGTCCCACTGTATAGTCAGTTTGTAAACAAGAAGATCTTTCTTTCGAATTTCTCACAGTTACTTATTGGATCTTCCTCATTTAGTTATCGATGGGTTCCTGAAAACAGTTTTCCAGTTTTGCGTTTATTTATAGTTAAGACGGTGTATTTATTACACAACGATCTACATTATGCTCAATTCAGAATTAATGTTAAACATGGAATTACTTAATTTTAATAAAAAATAAATACCACTTTCCATAGGCTTATGCTTTCGCATTACAGAACCCCTAGTTTTGAGACATGTAGTAGATGGTTATTTCATTTACTTTCATTCAGTTTCGAAGGAAAACAATATTTCGTTTTAATTAACTGCGAAAATAAGTACTGTATATTTTTAGAAATGATGGTACTAGTTTTTGTAAGGTATTTTTCAACTCTTTTATATAGCACTATCAAAAAAACAATGATTCCCTCCACGGCTATCACAACAATTAATTACACGAAACAAATGAAAAATTAACCAGGTGACCAGCAACGACGATTTTGTGGGAATCCCGATGAAGCCACAGAACTAGGAAAATAGAAACTTCAACATGCAGTGTGTGAATTAAAGTCTGAGTTGAGTTCGGGCATCCTAGATCCGCTTGGCAGAAATTGCTGTACCTCGTGCCTTGTCTCACTTCTGCCATTGTAGCGATCTATTGTTAGGTTCGAAGCTTGTTACTGAAATACATTGTAGTAACCGTGGTGCCAAATCTTGCACGTGAGCTGTAAGCGTGTTGTTGCAGCCATTTTGTATCACACTGGAACATGAGCATATTTTAAACGCGTTTTCATAAACTATTCTCGTTGCGTGTCATATTTTTATCACAGTTGTCGTCAGTAATACACTGCACCGCCGTTCCATCCCGGAAATTCATTTGATCCTTTCCCTCTCACTGAGAACCTCTCAGACATAAATACTATCTGTACAAGACTTACTGACTCTCACCGCCCTAGTTCCATTCCGCAGAAGTGGGAAGAGATCGATAGACATCGTGTTGCTTCTCACTGCTACCAGTGTTTGCGTATTTGAACCTTTCAACAGGTTTAAATTCGTATTCATTATTATAAACGAGTTCCAAATCTGAGGGTGAGCGAATTAGCAAGGTGCTTTCAGAAAAACTTGTCACTTCCGTGTGACATTTATACCATAGCATATGATCGTCATGATTCGTACGTTACCAGCCATGCTGCAACTGCTTTCTCCTGCGCCCGTGACCCTCTGAGCAAGGTTTTGTGAGCCCCCGGGGGATCGCGACCCACAGGTTGAAGAACACTGCACTAAAGAAAGAAAGAGGAAATCCTTACAAAGGATATTCCTCCCTATGTGCACAGTCACCACATATATTCAGTATCCCTGAGCAGAGAAAAGAGACAGCCCTAGTGACGTGGCCGAATGTCCCTTTCGCACTGATTCATTCATGAAACATGACTATTACGCAACTTGCATTCACCCTTCATCAATAAAAATTCATTCCATGTAGGCTTTCACGGCCGGCGTCTTCATCAATAAACACTTCCGGGCTAAGTTGCCGTGGTCGATCTATAGAACATCTTCTCCCTGACGTTTCGTTCTCAACTACGGAGAACATCTTCCGAGGTGAGTCAACGACTGGCTGCTAGGAGCTGGGGCCGCCGCTTGTATGGATATCGCAGAGGGCGCCACCGCACGTCACGTGGCGTCGATGTGCAGCTATCTCTGGCTATCGTCTGTTCTCTCGATTGCAGGCAATCGATTGCCACGTGATTGATGCAACGTCGACCGCCATATCTTATCCAATTTTAATCCTTCTTCTTTACGATTAAAATTGTATTGATGTTTGTGGATTTCAATTGCCTCTCTATACATACGTGTATAATATTGCGACGTCCTCGCTAGCACGCTTGTTTCACCAAATTTTATTTCGTGATCTCCATCCTTACAACATGTTCCACTACTGCCGATTTGTCGATATGTCCCAAGCGACAGTTTCTTTTGTGCTCCGTCAACCGTGTATTGATGCTTCTTTTTGTAGTTCCTATGTAAGCCCTGCCGCAACTGCACAGAATTTTATATACCCCTGGGGTGGCTAGGGCGTGACGAGCATCTTTTGTTGATCTTAGGCATTCACTAATTTTCTTAGTAGGTCTGAAAATGGTCTCTACCTGAAACTTGGCTAGTACTTTCCCAATGCGATCCGTGATATTATGGATGAAGGGAAGAAATACTTTTCCAGCTGATGGTTGTTGCTGTCTCCTATTTTTAGGCATTTTTCTATTTGGGTGAAGAGCTCGGTTAATCTCGTTTTTCGTGTAACCATTTTTCGCAAAGGCCATTCGTAAATGATTTAGTTCTTCTTGTAAGTAGCCTGGTTCACAAATATTATTGGCCCTATCCACTAGTGTTTTTATGACACCCCTCTTTAAAATTTGTTGAAACAAGCGTGCTAGCGAGGACGTCGTATTATTATACACGTATGTATAGAGGCAATTGAAATCCACAAACATCAATACAATTTTAATCGTAAAGAAGAAGGATTAATATTGGATAAGATATGGCGGTCGACGTTGCATCAATCACGTGACAATCGATTGCCTGCAATCGAGAGAACAGACGACAGCCAGAGATAGCGCCACGTGACGTGCGGTGGCGCCCTTTACGATATCCATACAAGCGGCGGCCCCAGCTCCTAGCAGCCAGTCGTTGACTCACCTCGGAAGATGTTCTCCGTAGCTGAGAACGAAACGTCAGGGAGAAGAAGTTCTACAGATCGACCACGGCAACTTAGCTCGGAAGTGTTTATTGATGAAGACGCCGGCCGTGAAAGCCTACAT
Organism: Schistocerca cancellata; assembly: GCF_023864275.1. NCBI lineage: Eukaryota > Metazoa > Arthropoda > Insecta > Orthoptera > Acrididae > Schistocerca > Schistocerca cancellata. The sequence goes on from NC_064627.1 coordinate 664,940,539, forward strand.
GGAATGATTCGACGCCTCTACGGGGAGGAAATGTCAACTAGGGTACGACGACTGGAGAACCTACGCAAGAAGAAAGGTCAACAACTTTGTCACTCACTTTTCTGCTACACTGTCGTGATACCGGTATAGTTCCCAAGTTTTTAAAAGTGAGAAGAATGTTTCATTCGGCACAAGCTAACCGTATTTACTCTCGTATGGAACTGGCATTACTACGTGAGCGGATACATCAGACACGACGAGGACTGGCGGTATGTGATGATCAACTGCTAAATCTTCATTTACTTATTAGCAATACTATGCAGTTTTGTCATTAGAACAAAGTGGACAGTTTAACATTTAGATCTATGGAGATTAGTGCAGAAATGTCTTCCAATAGGCAGAACGATAAGTTTGATCGTCTACAAGAGAGTCGACAGGAAACACCGATTCCAAACAATTCCCAAACGGCTATTAATTTATCGGAAAAAGAATTGTCTAAGGAAGAACTTTCTGTTCTGTCTAAAGGAGGGAATTTTGCAATAACTCCATCCAAGATTCCTATGGAGGACGTATTGCTAATATAGAGGCAAGAATTCGTCAGTTACCATCATATTCTGCTGATGAAATTAGAATGGAAACCTCCAGGATATTACGCAAAGCTAAGCCACCCAGCAGCAATCTGTCTCAAGGGAAAAGGAAGGCATTGCGGGAGATCAATGCAGACAAGAATGTTATTATAGTTGCCGCTGACAAGGGAAATGTTACTGTTTTAATGAATACTGAGGAATATCACAAGAAGATCAGTGATCTCCTGGAACCTAGCACATACAAGAAGTTGAAAAAGGATCCCACAACGAATGTGCTGAATGCCACCAATCGTCTGATAAAACAGTCTTCCATTCCTACAGAAGTTAAAAAGTATCTTTGTAAAACGGAGGCTTATCCTCCGAGATTATATGGATTACCAAAGGTACATAAGCCTGATGTTCCTTTGAGACCAATAGTCAGCGCAATTGGAGCTCCTACCCAAGAACTAGCCAGACACCTTGCCTCTTTGTTACAACCTTACATAGGCAAAACTGAGAGTCATATTAAAAACTCTCTACACTTCATTGAGAAATTGTGGGAAATTACTGTCGGTCCTAATGACATCCTTATCAGTTTTGATATAGTGTCTTTGTTCACGATGGTTCCAGTTGATGAAGCTATCTCCCATATAGCCGATATGTTCCCTACTGATATAGTAGCCTTGTTCCAACACTGTCTATCCTCGACCTATTTTCAGTACAATGGTGAATTTTATGAACAGATCGATGGGGTAGCCATGGGAAGCCCCCTAAGTCCCGCAATTGCGAATTTATTCATGGAATATTTTGAACATCAAGCACTGCAGTCGGCCAAAAAAAGCCCCTCGAAGTGGTATCGGTATGTGGATGATACCTTTGTAATATGGAATCATGAGGAAGAATACTTGAATGATTTCCTGGTACACTTAAATAGCATCAACCCAAAGACTAAATTTGCTATGGAGAAGGAGAAGAACGGACAACTTAACTTCTTGGATGTATCAGTTATCAAACGGGCGGATGGGACCTTAGGCCATAAGGTCTACAGGAAAGGTACACATACTGATCGCTACCTCCATAAGAACTCAAACCACCACCCTAGGCAAAAGAGGGGGTCATAAAAACACTACTGGATAGGACCAATAATATTTGTGAACCAGGCTACTTACAAGAAGAACTAAATCATTTACGAATTGCCTTTGCGAAAAATGGTTACACGAAAAACGAGATTAACCGAGCTCTTCACCCAAATAGAAAAATGCCTAAAAATAGGAGACAGCAACAACCATCAGCTGGAAAAGTATTTCTTCCGTTCATCCATAATATCACGGATCGCATTGGGAAAGTACTAGCCAAGTTTCAGGTAGAGACCATTTTCAGACCTACTAAGAAAATTAGTGAATGCCTAAGATCAACAAAAGATGCTCGTCACTCCCTAGCCACCCCAGGGGTATATAAAATTCCGTTCAGTTGCGGCAGGACTTACATAGGAACTACAAAAAGAAGCATCAATACACGGTTGACGGAGCACAAAAGAAACTGTCGCTTGGGACATGTCGACATATCGGCAGTAGTGGAACATGTTTTAAGGATGGAGATCACGAAATAAAATTTGGTGAAACAAGCGTGCTAGCGAGGACGTCGCATTATTATACACGTATGTATAGAGAGGCAACTGAAATCCACAAACATCAATACAATTTTAATCGTAAAGAAGAAAGATTAAAATTGGATAATATATGGCGGTCGACGTTGCATCAATCACGTGACAATCGATTGCCTGCAATCGAGAGAACAGACGATAGCCAGAGATAGTGCGGTGGCGCCCTCTACGATATCCATATAAGCGGCGGCCCCAGCTCCTAGCAGCCAGTCGTTGACTCACCTCGGAAGATGTTCTCCGTAGTTGAGAACGAAACGTCAGGGAGAAGAAGTTCTACAGATCGACCACGGCAACTTAGCCCGGAAGTGTTTATTGATGATTAATAAAAATTGTTCAAATGGCTCTGAGCACTATGCGACTTAACTTCTGAGGTCATCAGTCGCCTAGAACTTAGAACTACTTAAACGTAACTAACCTAGGGACATCACAGACATCCATGCCTGAGGCAGGATTCGAACGTGCGACCGTAGTGGTCGCTCGGGTCCAGACTGAAGCGCCTAGAACCGCACGGCCACTCCGGCCGGCCCTTCATTAATACATGGAGGACACACTTGTGTAGCTGGATTTACAAAACGTGTGTCACAATTTATTCATGAAAAATGTGTTGTATTACAAGAATAACAGTAAATGAAAAACTGGTGAGGATACATACGAAAATAAATTATCCAGGTTACATAAAAGAAAAAAATGAAATCTGATAGTAGCGTTACATGAAAACACAAAACTGGGATTGTTTATAGCAGGGACTGACCGACAGTGCCCAGTTGTTTTTAGTGGTTACCAAAACAAAAATGAGACCTACTTAAATCTCTCGCAAGGAAGCAAACAGACCATTACAGTGTGTAATGTTCATCATTGGAATAGGTGGTGACAAGAAAGTAAGTGTCACTGAACATTTGTGCATACAACAACAATGAATTTTTTTTTCTTTGATCTATGAAATAAGTTGTGGATGGTAGCGTCCTTGGGCTCGACCTATTTCGTGTAGGTGTTGACAGAATTGTTTCACACAAGACACTACATAACACAGGCTGATGGCACAGTAGTATTGGTGAGAGTTGCGGCGGTCTTACAGATCAAGCCCACGCGTGAGTCGGTGGGTGTGGGCGTCGGTGGCCGTGACGCAAGATGATAGACGCACGTCACGCGCAGGCGATGCCACTGGCCACTGCGATGTGCGGACTGTCACACAGACCGTGCCCACACGAGGACCAACTGCACACATGACAGACACCATTTGACGCACTGACGTCTCCCTCCGGCTGGACCGCCGACTGGGGGGCCAGGTGGCACGTCTCGTAGAGCTGCGAGGTGCCGGTGGCCGGAAAAGATAGTGGGTGGTCACGCGGACCACGCCCACATGTGGACCAACTGTCTGGTAGCACGTACGAGGCGCTCCCGCGGCCGATGGAGATGCCCCTCCGTGGGCGTTGTTCACGGGTACCCGTGTTGACAGTGGCGCGCCTTCCAGCTCACGCAGCTAGTCGGGCCGGACAATCAGCTGGCGTCGGCTCGTCCCACAGAGAGTGAAAGTGCGAGCCAACCAACAGCGGTCCGCGCTCGGGGATCCCCCAAGGTCACTTCTCTCGTGTCACCTGTCTGCGAAAGCGAGCGTGGCAGCCACTGTTCGACTGTTCGCTTCTCCCGGCAGGGGCAGTTCTAGTCGTCTGCCTGTCACAGCGCTACCGTGCCGGCTGCCTGGCGGGTTAAGGCCGGTTCCCACTAGGGCTGCCGCGCGTCAAAACGGCGCGGTAGCGGCGTGGTTGCCATGGAAACGGCGTCAGCGGCAAGGCGCGGCGGGCTCTGCGTCGCGGTTTGCCCTTGTCGAACCGCTGCCGCTGCCGCGTGACGCGCTCCAGGTGCGCGCCGCCAATCACAGAACGCGCTGAGCGTGACGTCAGGTACGCCACCCCGGGCCACACGAACTTCCGCCGAAGCGCTGGCGCGGACGCGGCGGCAGCTATGAAAAACATATCATCCGATTCCAAGGAAACTATTCGGTAGAAAAATTTGATTCTTGGGCATGTTATAGCCTGATATCTTCTCTCGATAAAGGACCGAATTTCTTTTCGTTATTCGTCGTAGTTACTTGCTGTATCGCATTTACGTAAACCTTTACACGAAATTTTAATGAGTGTGCAGAGGTGAAAACGCATTGCGTGGACTTTGCGTACAGTTCATTTTAGGTTATACATTATTGCGTATGAAATTTAGTCAACATATCGAAATTGTTTTTAAAGCTGAGAGCAGATCGATAGCTATCACCGTTCTCGAGATATTGGATGATATGTCGGCGGACGGGCTGTGCGGTGACCGCGCTAGGCTCGCTCGCGACGCGACCGATACTTCGTCCTGCTCGTCGTAAACCACGTGGTTGTATCAACCGCAAATTTCGTAAACGTTTCAAGAAATCGAAACGTGTTTTTTTGCAAACGATAACTTGTGAAAAGTCATGTATTTCGTCGCATGATAAATATCCTAAATCTGTTTATCTAACGAGATATGAAAGTAACTACAGTTTTTCAGAAGGGATAGATGAATTTTTTTAGACGGCATTAATAGCATGTCGAATGAGAAGTTAAACCGAAACTAATTTTCTGGTATGTCATAAGATGTAATTTACTAAATATGTAGAGCTATTGATTATTTCCTTTCTTTTTTCTTTATCCAGTGTACTTTACTGATTCAAGACGCGTTTCGCCTTTTACTTTAAGGCATCTTCGGTGGAATCTAGAATGATTCAGTTTTGTTTTGATATGTGATACTTGCAGATTATAAAACAGTTAACATCTTTTTTTACGTGAATGACTGATTACTTACAGTGAATCGAGTTTTTGGCGGACATATACGTTTCCCCTCACCTGGTCACATGCTGGAGGTTGAACTAAAACTTAGATTATGGAACAAAAGCACATTTTCATGTTCGCTCTTTTTTCTTCTGTCACTAGCAGTAGACGTTTTACTGAAAACTCTGATTTGACGTCGTAACTACAGTGTATTCACCTCATGTCCCTTCCTGTCTGGTTTGTTTATGTACATGTTGCCAAACTGCAGAATTATATGCTGAAAACTAATGTTTGTTTATTTTCGTTCTCCTTATATCTGTATGTGTGTGTGGCTAGCCGGTGATAGTTATAGAAAGTTGAAAGTGAATCCAGTAGTTGTCAGACTGTGGTTGAAAGATTTAGTGTTCAGCTGTTTTCAGTTTTGGTTTAAATGTTTTGTGGAGGAGTGCATGGAAGAGTAAATCCACTGCTTACATTAATAGATAAAATAGTAAAATAGTATTTCAACAGATGATTATTATCAGAATAGTATCACCCAACCCCTTTGTCCTCACTCTTTGACGCCCCATAATACGTCCTGTCAACTAACCCCTATTGTGGTCAAAGTTGTGCCGTAATTTCCTCTTCCTCCTCTATTTAATTCCGTACCTCTTCTTTAGTCACACGATCCTCGTATCTAATGTTCAGCATTCTTATGAATCACCACGTTTTGAAAGCGTCTATTGTCTTTTTGACAGAACTGTTCATCATCCACGTTTCACTTACATACAAGGCTGCACTCCACACAAATACCTTTGTAAAATAGTATCCAACCATTAGAATTTATATTCGGCGTGAACAAATTTTCTTTTTCAGCACGCTTTTCTTGCTATTGACAGTCTTCAGTCAGGTTTGCGTCTGCACCAGGAAATGCCTTACAATTTAAAATCTGGTTTCGAAAACTGTTCCAAATATATATTCTTCTTTCGTGATTCTTAAGCAAGGTGCTGGTGATGATTAAATGATGCTCTGTGCGAAGTTCTATCAAGTGGCTTCCACTTTCATCCCTTCCACCTAGCCTTTGTGTTCTTACTGTTTCGTGTACCTGCTACCGTATCACATTTTAAATTTTTGTCTCGCTTAACTATCTGAATAATTTCTTTTGTCGTACATTATTTCAATGTGTTAGGAGATAGTGAACAATCGTGAACGGTAGTCATGAAATCTGTTCATGGTGAAATGAGAAAACATGAATAATGAAATATGTGAAAGAGTACATTGTACAGAAAATGAAAAATTGGTATGTCTTCACCCAACTTCGTCTTTCCTTCATGTAGGTGTAAGATACAGTTAATCAAACGCAGCGCGCGTTTCAGTGGGTTCTGCCCCGTACCTCAGTGGCTGTCCGTCATTGGCTACCGCTAACGCCTGCCGCTTCCAGATGGGAACGCCAATTCCGCGAGCCGCCGCGTCAACGCGGAAAACGCTTACCGCTGCCGCTGCCGCACGCCGCGCTGCCGCGCTCTAGTGGGAACCGGCCTTTACACCACCCGCTTCTTTTGAATGGCCTTAGCCTCATCGCGTGGCGGCTGGTTTCTCATCCGACCTCCCTATACCTCCATGAACAGTTCCTGTACAGTCCTCACCGAAACCCAATTGGTACACTATCCAAACCTTTTACAAAATCTTGTAGATAGTTAGAGTAGTGCGTCGGATTCTGATTCACAAAAAAACTAAAATGCAGGGTGAGCACAAAGTCTCGCCCTGATTATAAAAATTTATAACAGAATAACCGTTTGACATAATAAGTTACATTTGATGCCGTTACATAGGCTAGTGTTACTACTTTCTTTTAAGACCACTTACACGTTAGTAAACCTCAACGTGTGCTCCCTTGGTACCTCGGAGAATGTCGAGGCGGTATTCCAGTTCCCGCCAGGTGTTCTGTAACGTGTGTTCTGTCACAGTAATCACAGCAGCTTGTATCCTAGCCTTTAGTTCGTCACGTCAGCAACTGGTGTGACGAAGACTCTGTCCTTGACATAGCCCCAGAAAAAAAAAGTCAAGAGGCGTACTGTCTGGAGAGCGGGGTGGCCAGGGTGTTGGACCGTTCCTTCCAATCCACCGATCCGGCATTATTCCCCTCTCCAGACATTACGCCCCTTTACTTTTTTTTTTCTGGGCCTATATCAAGGACAGAGTCTTCGTCACACCAGTTGCTGGCATCGACGAACTGAAGGCTAGGGTACAAGCTGCTGTGGGTACTATGACAGAACACATGTTACGAAACACCTGGTGAAAACTGGAATACCGCCTCGACATTCTCGGAGCTACCAAGGGTGCACACGTTGAGGTTTATTAACGTAAGTGGTCTTAAAAAAACTAGTAACACTAACCTATGTAACGGCATCAAATGTAAATTATTATGTCAAACGGTTACTCTGCAATAAATTGTTATATCAGGGCAAGACTGTGCTCACCCTCTATTTACAATCTAGATGATACTAAAAACACAAAAAAGATTAAAATATTTATTCATGGATTACTGCCGTGTATATAGATAAAACAAAATACAAAAATGTGGCACTTAGCTACAGACATGAAAAATGACAAAAATCACTCTAATATCTAACAGTATACAGGGGAACCGATTACTAATTACCTTATATGTAAATCCGCATGCCTTAGACTCTAATTGTACCCTACAACAACTTTTATATCCTAAACATTCAGGCATTCACAGTGGTACACACAAACGGATACCAAAGCTAACATGCAAAACGAAATGTTTAAGCCCAACATGCAACAGTAAGTCTAAAAAGATAGTCTTCCTACGTGGTTGCGGCGTCTGAGAGATCTGTGAACATTTTAAAGCAAGCAAAGGGGTCCACAGTAACAAAACAAAGGAGCAACACAGAAAAGACAGTGAATACCGGCAGTCCAACCTGCATGAAGGGAAATAAAATTTCGCCAGCGTCCAAAAATCCGTCTCTATAGCTGAGTTTAATTCTAATACTGCTACTGTGAGATCAATCAGTGGTTCACCCTGACCCTAACAGTCCATCACATTAATATCAATCAGGGAAAATTTAGATACACCAAAGGTGAATGACATTGTATGAAGACCACCGAAACAAAATGAAAGCGGAAGTGCCTGCCCGGAAGGCACCGCTGTCTTTCATGTTGTTGTTGTTGTTGTTGTTGTTGTTGTGGTCTTCAGCCCTGAGACTGGTTTGATGCAGCTCTCCATGCTACTCTATCCTGTGCAAGCTGCTTCATTTCCCAGTACGTACTGCAGCCTACATCCTCCTGAATTTGCTTAGTGTATTCATCTCTTGGTCTCCCTCTACGATTTTTACCCTCCACGCTGCCCACCAATACTAAATTGGTGATCCCTTGATGCCTCAGAACATGTCCTACCAACTGATCCCTTTTCTAGTCAAGTTGTGCCACAAACTCCTCTTCTCCCCAATTCTACTCAATACCTCCTAATTAGTTATGTGATCTACCCATCTAACCTTCAGCATTCTTCTGTAGCACCACATTTCGAAAGCTTCTATTCTCTTCTTGTCCAAACTATTTATCGTCCATGTTTCACTTCCATACATGGCTACACTCCATACAAATACTTTCATAAATGACTTCCTGACACTTGAATCTATACTCGATGTTAACAAATTTCTCTTCTTCAGAAACGCTTTCCTTGCCATTGCCATTCTACATTTTATATCCTCTCTACTTCGACCATCTTCAGTTATTTTGCTCCCCAAATAGCAAAACTCCTTTACTATTTTAAGTGTCTGATTTCATACCGTTCACCGTTTGTTTATGGTATTGAAGACATTCACATGTCCAATGGCTGTTTGCACAAAAACGAGGCAGTTTGGTGATCTATCGTCACAATCCATTAAAATGAATGGGAACGACAGAAGAGAACGATGAAAACTGTAATGCATATATGTCACGAAAGGCGTTACAATAACATGAAGAGAGAATTTAAAGACTTAGTTGACAATGAAAGACCAAAAAAACGATAGACAGACGGGATTCATTGTTCCGTGCATCAACAGCACTTTGTATTAAATTTAAAGGTATGGAGCACAAAATAAGATTGGTGGTACGAATAGTAAAATTTCTGAAGTCGCAGAGTTATTTCTTTGTAAGTTGCGACAGTTTCCAATGGAACTGGACGAAGAGTATGGAGACTTCATACATTACTGCAAAGTCAAAGGGCATTGCCTGGAACAATTTTTCGATTTAAAACATTCTATTACTGAATTTATGAAGGAAAAAGACTGCAGGGACAAAAATTAGAACATCCGACATGAATTGCAGACTTCAGATTTTAAGTGGCCTCGACTGCACACTGCCCACAGTTTTTTAAGTCACTGCACAGTAACTTCTTTCTGATATAACAGCGGGACACATTGTGACAAAGATCGTCCAGGTCCCTACGTCCACTGGCGTTAAATAAAACGCGAAGTTTGAAGAATACGTTGTAGCCTTGAAATAATTAGAAAGATAGTGTCATAAACGTTTCGAGGACACTGTCAATCCTACATTTGTTTTCGAGCTATTTTCGACGTTTGCCGTTACAGCTGAAAGCGTCCCTGCGCAAGTGCAGACGTAAATGGTTAACCCTTGAGGTAATTACAGTTTTGGTGACAAATCATTTCACATTAAAACTGTCGAGGACGTCCTGATTGCTTTTCTAAAATAAAATTTCCAAATCTCCGTAATGAGGTTGCAAAAGTGCTACAATACTTCGATCTTTTTTCGATTATTAAGCTAAATGAATCAAGATTACCTGGCAACTTGAGTGAAAACACTGTGAAATTGTCTATGCCTGTCCGTACGCTGACAGTTTGTGCCAGATAAAAATTACATGCATTCCTCGCACCAAAAATAAATAATACTGAGAATTTGATTGCGATTTATGTTGTTGAGAAATGTGAAATATGAAACCAAGTCGTATACAATGCGACTCCACTGTCGTTTAAACCAGGGATGGGCTATGATCGTCTTCGAGAAAAGCGCGACGCGAAGGCAATTTCTCGAGAATTTCTCGGGTACGCTCGAGAAGTTGACAGTGCTGCGCTCTCTGCGAAATTGCGCAAATCTTCAGTACACGAAGCACTGAGCCGCAGCGGTCGTACTCGTCGTACGTACGTGCTCGGAAAACTTTGCAATTCTATGATTGATATCAACTGTACTACCGTTATTAATGTGTACTGAAGTATTAGTATATTTCTCATAAGACAAAAATCATAGAACTGTTATTTAAAACAAAGTACAGAATTCGCATAAAACAGAAGCTTTATTCTTACAAAATGAATTACCTTGTACATTCTGCATGTATGTATGCATGCATGCTTAAACGTAAAAGAGAAGTGCTATACCCTTTTTTACATACAGAAACTGCGTACATGCGGTTACTTACTGAAGAAAGAAAGGAAACAAAAGTTGCTCAGCAGAAGGCATTTTTGCATCCCATTGCTACACTATCGTCGATTTTTGTTTAGAAATATGATTTTATTAACCAATTGGCCTGTTAGTCTGCTTCTTTGTTTGTTTATAAGTAGTCTTGTTTTCGAAAATATCCTTTCACTGGGAACAGAAGTTGCAGGTATTGCAAGATATTTTTTGCCACGACTGCTAGACCTGGGTAACTGTTTTCATTTTTTTTCAGTAGTGTAGAGGATTATCCGTGCGTTGTAGGTACGGTTCTTCCAAATATCGTTGCACCTCCAGGTCTATGCTATCACAACCGCTTTTCATTAGATTTTTATTGGAAACCTCTACATCGAAAGACGCCCATAAGGAACTACTGGCGTTTTGTACGAAATGGTACTCGTGGCTAGTGTCGTTAGCAGCCGAATGAGTATATCGCACGGTCTCTACCACGTTTGTGCACTCTGCAATTAGGCTTGCAACGGCATGTTTTGAATGAATGGGTTTCGTAAATGGTAACGTTTTGAATCTTGGGTCGAGAACTGTGGCAACGGCATGTACTTTGTTTGCTTCTATTAAACCTAGCCGGGCTATTAGTGAGTTGTGCAGATGTTGCTGTAGCCATTGCGCTGTCGTGGTAGCCCACTTCCCATTGTATACGGTTAGGATTAGCTGTCTGATTACTGGAATAGCTTTCGAAAAAGAGGTATAGTTTTCAGTTGAGATTTCACTTGTTACCACTTCAAATGGCTCCAGTACACAAACATTCGCTCAAAATTCGCCACTCGTCAGCTGTGAGGTTCTCTACACCTGAATACAAAGATGATAAACAGGCTGCAATGCATTCCTTTTTGCTCCATGAAAGGTGGCTACACTGAGCCAAAAATCGCGCCAGAGAGAATATTGTTCCGCCGCCTCCACTGGCAGTGCTTTATGAGACGTAGTGGCAAGCAGTTCTTGCCGAGAGTTCTTGCCGAGCAGTTGTGGTGGACACTGCTTGTAGCTGAAGTCAGACTGAGATGTGATAATGGAGAGTGTTCCATGTTTTATGCAGTGGTTTGATGGGAGAGATAGCAGATGTTGATCCAATGGAGATATTGTAATGATCTGAGTGGTTTTCGTCAATATAAATTAAGGTAACTAACTACTGTTCTTTATTTTCTTATTATTGTGTGTCCTGAATAATGCTTCATTACAGGTTCAGTCAACAAAGCATCTGGCTTGTGTTCTTGTATTAGAGTGTAATTTTGGTTTTCTTGCACAGTTATAGTATTTCTAATTTTCCTTTATCACGTCAGTATAATTGATATTTAAAAATTCGTGTCTTATTGAAGAAGAACCGTGCCAGATGTGCGTTGAGTCATACTACCACATACAGAACAGTTACACTTGTACTTTGTTGGATTCGTAGATTTTATAGTTGCTGGGGACTTAATTAATTAATTGTATTAACTGAAAGTTTCATTTCATTCTTTGTTGTCATTCTATGCAGTCAGATAGCGTAACAATTAGTTGTCAGGGCCAGCCGTTTACGAGACTTGCGTAAACGGACATACAGCTACAGAATACTAAAAAGTATTTGCATTACATTTTATTAAGCCCCCATGCACGTGGCGACCGCTGCTTCGGATCGTCCCTTGGAATCTTCTGATTGCAAAAATAGTAGACAGTAGTATTGTTGTAGTAATTTGTAGTTTAGTAATTGTAGTCTATTTTGCATGTGTAGATTTGGTAATTGGCATTCTTCTAATGGTATTTTTCAAAATTTAAATTTTATTGTCTTGTCTATGGGTTTGACAATTTAGTGCAATTATTTCAATGGTTCGTTAATCGTGTTTGAGGGAAGCATATCGTGTGAATGGTATTGTTGGTGATAACGTGTTAAATTCTCCGTAATTTTCGTATTGTAACGAGTTTTGTATGTTTTGCAAATGATCACGCGATCGATGAAAAAGGCGAAAATGATAGATAGTCAGAATGACGAAATTGTTGACCTGGCGAACTCGCCAACACAGGACAACAGCATCATGAGTAATGGAGTTGAAAACAATTTAATAAGTCGGGAAGACAGTCCGGAACCAGTTCAAGGTTTTTCTCAATCAGAAAATTCACAGAATACGAGAGTAACGATAGAAGATTCTGGAACAGTATCGAACACAGATAGCTTTACAGCTATGACGAGGGAAACTGGTTTTGTGGGAAATGTTAGGGGCGAAAGGAATCTCGAACAAGTTAGTATGGAGCAGTTGATGAGTGCAATATTAAATTTTCGATCTGAATTAAAAACAGATATGGAAAAACGGTTAGACTCACTGGGATCACAAATGGGAACAATGGAAACACGGTTTAGATCTGAATTAAAAACAGAGATAGGAACAATTAAAACTGAGATGGGAACAATGGAAACACGGTTAGATTCACGAATAGGGACATGTTTCAAAAATATGAAAGAGGAATTAAAGAAAGAAATCAGAGAAGAAGTACAACCGATTTTGAATGCTCACAATAATAGATTGGTTGCAGTAGAGATTAGACAAAGGGAACAGGATAGAGAACAGGAAGAAAGAGATCGCGTGATAGTGCAAAATTTTTCAGAGTTAAATTTACAACGTGCACACGATAAGGAGGAAATATTTGAGAGAATCGAGAAATCCGTACCAAATGACAGATTAAATAACCTAACACAACAATGTGAACAGTTAACTACTAAATGCGTTAATACTGAAACGCGAGTCGCGACACTTACGGAAGACGTAAATAAACAGAAGGAACAAATAGGTGACTTATCGGAAAGAGTGGAGGAGATTTCAGATAAATTGACAAATCTTAGTTTGAATGGGGACAGAGATTCAGATGACACAGCTCCATTGCCATTTTCAGAAACCGAAGAGTACCAGAGCATAAATAAACATGTTGAAAATCAGGGAAAATTTAATGAACGCGTTAAAAGGGAAGTGGAGGCATTACGAAAGCAAGTCAAACAAATTGAAGGCGAAATCGTAGGAAAAGACAGCAGAAGGAATTTAGAATCACAGATAGCAGAGGGGTTTGAAGAAAGTAATTTGTTTCATTTACGAGATGTAACAAGAGAGCGACAGGCGCGCGAACTTGACAATAATCGACATTTGGACTGGGACAGACGCGGTAGGTCTTTGTCGCCACGAGGCGAAAACTTTGACTATAAACACTTTTTGACTGTTCGGAAATTTAAGATCTTCCGCAATTCTAAGAATGACATACATCCATGTTCATGGTTAGATCAATTTATGTACGCACTTCCACCAAATTGGCCACTAAGTCACAAACTGGAATTTATGTGTGGATATTTAGAAAACGAACCGGCGACGCGGATGCGCGCAATCATTAGAGATTGTAATAGCCTAAATGATTTTTATCATGCATTTCTATCGGCATATTGGTCCGAAAACACGCAAGACAGAGTCAAACACAGTCTTATCATGCAGCGTAATTTCAAACAGTCTGAATTCCGCACGCCAGCGGAATATTTTGAAGACATGATTCGAAAGAATCGGTTCCTTTCCAACCCTTATAGCCCGACTGAATTAATTCGCATTTGTTTAACCAAGCTGCCACAATCCATAAGACAAATTGCTTTAGCCGGAAGATGTAAAGACGACATTGAGACTTTTAAGACTTTGCTACAAGAACTCGAGTACGACAATGACGACGGGACTACCTGTAATTTTTTCAGTAACAGTAATTATGATAGATTTTCAGAGAAAAGGGATAGTGATCGGAACGGACGTTATAGCGGTAATTTTGAGAATGACAGACGAAACAGACAGGACAATAGATACCAGCCTTATGACAATAACAGACGTTCTAACAGAAACTACACAGACAATTATAGTAACGGTAATTCGTACCGGAATGATCAATCATACGGAAACAGTAATCGGTATCATCAAGACAGAAATTATTCGTACAGTAATATAAATTCTTACCACAGAAATAACCAGGGTAATAGATACAATAATTTCAGAAGTGACAGTCGAAATTACACAAGAAGTACTTATGCAGACAGACAGGAAAATAGAAATTTTAATAACAGACACAACCAAGAATTTGTATCTAACAGACAGGAGGGACCTAATTGGCATCCTCCACGTGACAGAACTTCAGAGAGACAAGTGCAAATCGTAGAAATGGATCCGCGAAATGACGCGAATACTCAAAGACGTGACGCAAACAATCGACAATGACTTGTAGCTTCGGCTTCTGGCAGCAATATAGACGGTTCAGAAAGTAATGACACTACGACTTTACACTACGTACGCCTGGAAGACATGAGAGACATTTTGTTAGACGAAAAGGAAAATAATGTAGACGCATTTTTACATCCTGTTATTGAAATATGTGTGGGTAAGAATAAGTTCACTGCAGTTTTAGATTCTGGGAGCCCATTGAACGTCATTAGTGAGTCAGTTTTTCGTATATGTGAAAGGACTATTGCCTGTCCTGTGTTACCTATTTCTAAAACTACAATTCGAGGAGCGATTTCTGGAAAAAGTGTAGAAGTTAAACAACAGACCAACCTAAATTTCAATTGTCAAGGATACGAATTTTCTGCTAATTTTATTATTGTTCCATTACTCAGTACACAAATTATATTAGGTATGGAATTTCTTAACGCACATAAGGCAATTTTAAACTTTAAAGAAGGAAGTGTGAATTTGACTGTTGCCGGAATGCCGAAATGTTTGAAATTTTTCGAGTGTTTAACAAGATCTGAGTCAGATACAAAATGTTTAAGGTTTCTTACTTCTGATGTTTTCGTTGAGCATTATGACGACAATGTGTTTATTCATGACAATGACAATAGATACAGAGACGCGATGGATGATATAATTAATAGCGAAGAACTAATTAATGAAAAGGTTAAGAAAGCTGAAGTGCCAGATGACGTTGCAAGAGAAGAGCTGCACCACATTTTGACTTCACATGCTACAGTATTTAGTCATCACACAGGAACTATACAAGGCTTACAATATTTATTTAAAGTAAAAGAACACACACCATTTCGCGGGAAAACGTACGCTATTCCTTTGGCTTACAGAGACAAGGTTAAGAATGAACTTCAGTACATGTTAGATCAGGGCATTATTGAGCCTGCAGTCAGTCCTTATACTAGCCCATTACATGTCGTTCTTAAAAAAGATGGGTCGATTCGTTTGGTTCTGGATTCCAGACAGATAAATAATATCATCATTCCTGAAACTAACCGCCCACAAAATTTAGATGAACTTCTTCAACATTTCCATGGAATTAAAGTTTTATCCACGATTGACATGCGCGCAAGTTTTTGGCAAATAGAACTCCACCCTGATTGTAGAAAATATACAGCCTTTTTAGCCTTTGGTAACTGTTACCAGTTTCGGAAATTACCGTTTGGACTTACTGTATCTTCAGCAGCATTCATTCGTAGTTTAAATGAAATTTTACCTGTTTATCTTCGTGACAATATTACTTCTTATGTCGACGACATTCTTATTGCTAAACATTCTTGGAGTGAGCACAACAGAATTTTGGATTCATTATTACGTATTTTTGCACGAGTTGGCATTACAGTGAACTTAGAAAAATCCGAATTTGGTCGTTCTCAGGTGAAATTTCTCGGTCACATTATTTCTACAGAAGGTATTCTTCCTGATCCAGAAAAATTAGACGCTATTCGTAATTATGCTGTTCCTACCACAAAACGTGATGTTCGTAGTTTTCTTGGTGTCTGTAATTTTCTTAGACGCTTTGTTAGATTGGACGATTTGGCCACACCTCGTTTATGTGAACTATCTGGAAAGAAATCTAATTGGTGTTGGGATGAGGAAGCTCAGTCAGAATTTGAACAACTTCGTGATGCTTTAGTTGCTGCTCCACTTCTTTCACACCCGGATTTATCTAAAGATTTTTGTTTGGCGACGGACTCATCATACAAAGGACTAGGTGCACATTTATTTCAAGAGATAGAAGAAGACGGCGTTGTAGTACAAAAGACTATTGCATTTGGAAGTCGTGTTCTCTCTAAATCAGAAAAGAATTATTCGATTACGGAACTTGAAGCTTTGGCTGTTGTTTGGGCTTTTACAAAATTTCGCACATTTTTGCTTGGCAGACATACTAAGGTTTACACCGATCATCGAGCTCTGGAATTTCTTATGTCAACAAAATTAACTCACGGCAGATTGTCACGATGGGCGTTGTACCTACAGGAATTTGATTTTAGTATTGTTTACATACAGGGATCTTCAAATATTGTTGCTGATGCTTTATCACGTGCACCTATGGGTTTGAAACAAAGTGCTGAAGAGGACTGCAAGGAAAACAATTATTGTTTGATGTATATTCAAGGTGTTGCGTTTGAGAACTTTATTTCGTCTTCGCTCCAGGACATTGCTAAGGAGCAAAATAAGGATCCAATCTGGAAGGACATTAAGGAGAAGTGGAAGAGAAAGGAAAGCGTAGCGATTAGACAGCATTATTTAGTTCGCAATGACATTCTTTTTAAACGAAAATCAGTCAACAACTCTGTTTGGTTAGTTTGTATTCCTGATGAGTGGGTTAATAAGCTGATTTGGTATACGCATTTCAGTTATGCACACTTTGGTCCCAGAAAATGCTTTCATAAATTACGAGGAAATTGCTACTTCAATAATATGGAAAAACGTATTCGATTTGTTCTTGCCAAATGCAAATTATGTCAAAAGGCTAAACCGCCGACAGTTTCTCACAGAGCACCGTTGTTTCCTATCATTCCAGCAAAATTAAAGGACATGGCTGCAGTTGATTTGTTCGGTCCAGTGGTTCGATCTACTAATGGTTTTGCGTACATTTTCGTAGCAGTGGAGTTGACATCAAAATATGTGTGTTTTACACCGTTACGCAAAGCAACAGCTCATTCAGTATCTAATGCTTTCATCAAACATTTTCTTAAAGAAGTGGGTCATGTTGATAAGGTTATATCAGATAATGGATCACAGTTTCGTTCTAAAATTTGGCTTCGTACTCTACGGCGTCGTAAAATTAAACCAATTTTCATTTCACTTTTTCACCCTCAATCTAACGCTTCAGAGAGATGGATGAAGGAAATCAATAAATTGTGTCGTCTTTATTGTCATCAGAATCACAGAACTTGGGATCAGTATCTTCATATTTTTCAAAACATTCTGAATGAACTTCCTAACGACTCAACTTCTTTACCACCTATACTGATATTAAAAAACAAAGCACCGACAAATCGCATTTCTGAAATCGTTCCTTTTCCGCCTACACGCAAACTGCGGCATTCTGAAATTGTCAACCTGGCTCTACAAAATATTGCATCTGCGGCTGCTAGAAGAGAGAAATCAGCTAAGCGTCCTGGTCGTTTAAAAATCTTGTCAGTTGGTCAGAAGGTGTTAATTAAGTCTCATCGATTGTCTCACAAAGGAAAAGGCTTGTGTCGGAATTTTTTTCTGCTTTATAACGGTCCATATAGAGTTCGCAAAATTATACATGATAACACTGTCGAAGTAGAAACTCTTAAATCTCGACGCTCTAAGGGAATACATCATATATCAAACGTCAAAATTTTTGTAGAATGACATACTTTTGAGAAACTAACAGCTACATGTAAACATGCGGAGAGTACAAGGACACCGCGCTGTGTTTTGGCGGCGGCACATACTCAAAGCAACAGTCAAGTCTGCGCGCCGCTAAAGGCAGTCGTTGACCGCAAACAATCACTTCCTACGTCACGCGCCTACAGCTGATCGAGCGCTCAGTGCGAATGCACTGACAGCCATAAATAAATACACAGTCTAATTTCTCCGAATAAAATCAGTATAAAGCTATAGTGACTTGATAAATTCTGTTATTAACATTCAGTATTTTTCAGGATACGGTTCTATAAGGTATTTAAGAACTTCAGGTAAATTCTGTGCGTGTCCAACGTTGAGACGACTTGCTATCGAGAAAATTTCAGGAAAAATGTCATTTCGAAGAAGAAAGTAATGAACTAAAAAAGGTAACTATTAATTGAGTTTATTTTTCAGGTAACATATTTCCACTTAGGTACGTACTTTAGACGTAATTTGCTGCTCGCGATTACGTGATTCATACTTTGTGCTAATTACATGTTCTATGAAATTACTTGTGAAGCGACGTGCTTGCGTACGTTAACTGATTTTGACAATCATTATTAATGAATTGGATTGTTACTTGTGTATATTATGCATCGCTTGGCTGCACTGCTTTTTCACTGATGTCATATTTTTAATTATGTGCGTGCTGTGCCTATTTATTTAAATTATAATTGTCACCTGATTAATTGTGCTGATGTGGTTAGGTATGTAAGTTATACTTTGTGATTTATCTGCTTGCGCCTTCATGTTTACTTATTTGCTTGCGCCTTCATGTTTATTTATTAAGATTACATAAGAACATTTATTTGCTTACGGTTATACGATGCTAATGACCTGTTTATTACGTAAGATATGTTTGCTGCTATGCGTATGGATTGCATATTTATACATTTCTGTTTGTTGTCACAACTACTCTTTAATTTTGTATATAGAAATGCTATTATACTGTGTATGAACATAGAGTTTAGGTTACACTATGGTACTAGTTACAGATTGTTCGCTTGGAAGAGCCTCGTTGTAAGATTTGTGCTGCATCCACTTGTTGACATTCTGTTCTCTACTGGTATATTTACTCGCTGTTGCTTGTTTTGCTTACGCTCAGTGCTTTATATTTTAAGATAAGAAAATGAACTGCTATAATTCGACGAACGACATTAGTACAAGAAACTTCATAGAAGTCACATGAGCTGGAGGTTTGAGGAAAGCTGTATAAATGTATGCCAATAGGAAGGAAGCTAACGACATGACATACCAACACAGTTATTACACTGCATTTTTCGTGAGCAATTGAAATAGGAAGTGACACTTGACACAATAAATACTCCAAATGTTTGCTTCTGTTTGCCATAATTCTTGAAGTGGTGTACACACTGTGAAATATTAGGATCATTCACACTCCGTAATCGTACTTACTTACTGAGAGTTATTCGAACTAAGTCTGTTAGAGGTCATGTATGCATTCTTTGTTTATAATTTATAATGAGTTGAAGATTTTGGTCAGATGGATTAAACAGAGGTTGTGTGTTGACAGTGTGTCTTCGGATTGTATGGGATGAGGAGGTTTGCATTAGGATTTTATCTGTACTTATTCGAGGAGACTGACTTGAGGAAAGAGTTGTTATGGAAGTGAAATGATATTGGTGCTAAGGTTTATATGTATTGACGTATTGAAGAGGTATTATTGAGGTATTGAGATTATATGAAGTTGATTGGAGTTTTGGTGTATAAGAAATGATACTGGCAATAAGGTTTATATGTCGACGTATTGAAGAGGTATTATTGAGGTATTGAGATTATATGAAGTTGATTGGAGTTTTGGTGGATATGTAAAGTAAGTGAGGTGCATATTTTTTTTGTTGTTGGTCTATATGGAAAAAGGAGGATGAAGATAGCAGACTAGAACACTAAAATGGAAGGAAGATTGTCTACACACACTTTGTTAAATCACTAAGCAGTATGTATTTTTTTTTGGAGAGAGGAAGCATTGCATATCTTGGCACACTGACAGTTGTTCAGTAACAGTACATTTTGATCTGGCTTGGCAAACATTGGTCTTGACATGATGACTATGACGTTGACTTAACAATTATTGACTGTTATACATTGCTGTCACTACTACTTGATACACATGATGAACATGAAATTTGACAGAAGTGGATTCAGACAGTTAACACTATACAATTACACAGTAGTACTTAATGTGGATGAAAGATGAGTGAGTGTGTTTTGTGTGTTTTCCTTTCCTAATCCTACCCACCTATCTCCTAAATATTATTTTATTTGTTTGTAGTGGCTTGCACTGACAACCATAAATATCATAGGTTTACTGATGTTTGTGTACTTGTAATAGTAATATGACAATTATTTGATATCATTTGTGTGTTTGTTATGATTTGTATGTTTAGTGTAAGAGCATTGTAAAAGCATTTGTAAGTGTATTCAAACTATTGTTCATGCTTGAACTGTCTGAGTAATCATGGGATATTATGGACTGTTACTTGTACTGTTCCACAATGCTGGGTGCCACTGTTGAACTGCTTCTACTGAAATGATGTAACCTGTTGGAGTCTGCACCTGTTCCACAATGTTGGGTGCCACTGATGGAACTGCTTCTACTGACATAATGTCACTTGATGGTGTCTGCACCTACTCAACATTGCTGGGTGCCATTGATGGACTGCTTCTACTGAATTGATGTGACCTGTTGGAGTCTGAACCTACTCCACAATGCTGGGTGCCACTGATGGACTGCATCTATTGAAATAATGTCACCTGTTGGAGTCTGCACCTGTTCCACATTGCTAGGTGCCACTGATGAACTGCTTCTACTGAAATGATGTTACTTCTTGCTGTCTGCACCTACTCAACATTGCTGGGTGCCACTGATGGACTGCTTCTACTGAAATGGTGTCACCTGTTGCTGTTTGCACCTGTTCCACAATGCTGGGTGCCACTGATGGACTGATTCTACTGAGATGATGTCACCTGTTGCTGTTTGCACCTGTTCCACAATGCTGGGTGCCACTGATGGACTGCTTCTACTGAGATGATGTCATTTGTTGCTGTCAGCACCTATTCAACAGTGCTTGGTGCTACTGCTGGAACTGTGAACTACTTGTTGTGAATATTTGTATTATCAGATTTTTTGTGTATTACTGTTTGTGAAAAATTATAAGACTCTTACCTGCTCATATTCGTCATTGCTGACGTTATCGATTGAATTGTTTAACTACATGATATTTCTGTAAACTATTATGTAAAGTCACATGTATGAAAGAATTTGTATTGCTTAGTGTATTTTATATATTAGGCTATTGAAAGGTCAGTGCAAAGCCAAAATTTTATCTAGTTATATGATATTTACGTATTAATATGATCTCTTATTTTTGTCAGTATTTTTTTTTTTTGACGAATTTGGTGGTATTTTCACCACCAATGCTGGCAAAAATACCATCAAATTCTAGCCCGTGGAGGAAGGGCATATGAAAGGTGGCTACACTGAGCCACAGCGCCAAAAATCGCGCCAGAGAGAATATTGTTCCGCCGCCTCCACTGGCAGTGCTTTATGAGACGTAGTGGCAAGCAGTTCTTGCCGAGAGTTCTTGCCGAGCAGTTGTGGTGGACACTGCTTGTAGCTGAAGTCAGACTGAGATGTGATAATGGAGTGTTCCATGTTTTATGCAGTGGTTTGATGGGAGAGATAGCAGATGTTGATCCAATGGAGATATTGTAATGATCTGAGTGGTTTTCGTCAATATAAATTAAGGTAACTAACTACTGTTCTTTATTTTCTTATTATTGTGTGTCCTGAATAATGCTTCATTACAGGTTCAGTCAACAAAGCATCTGGCTTGTGTTCTTGTATTAGAGTGTAATTTTGGTTTTCTTGCACAGTTATAGTATTTCTAATTTTCCTTTATCACGTCAGTATAATTGATATTTAAAAATTCGTGTCTTATTGAAGAAGAACCGTGCCAGATGTGCGTTGAGTCATACTACCACATACAGAACAGTTACACTTGTACTTTGTTGGATTCGTAGATTTTATAGTTGCTGGGGACTTAATTAATTAATTGTATTAACTGAAAGTTTCATTTCATTCTTTGTTGTCATTCTATGCAGTCAGATAGCGTAACAATTAGTTGTCAGGGCCAGCCGTTTACGAGACTTGCGTAAACGGACATACAGCTACAGAATACTAAAAAGTATTTGCATTACATTTTATTAAGCCCCCATGCATCCACTAGACGTTATAGCATATAAAACGTACTGTTCCATCGGCTTTCGGTTTCCTGAATCGGTTTATGAACAGGTTTTCTCATTACATTCTGGATCTCATGGAGTTTTTCATTAGCATTGCAGCTTGTTTTAAAATAGCTAACAATTTTTCTGGCCTTTTCCCGCATTATGCAGAGCTTACTGTTGCTGTTTAAAGAGCTTTTTCACAACTAAATTGATGGTGTGTGCTAAACAAGGTACATGTTGCATATCTATGTTGCCACTGTGGATAAGTTGTACGGCTGCCGTCACGTTATTGGCGTTGCCAGTTGTGATGTTTAAAACTTTGTTTTCAATGTTCCCTTTTGAAATCACGTTATCTAACGCCTCACTAATATTTAGCGCTGTATGCTTTTCTGGGAAACGGAATGTCTCGAGAGCTAAAGCTTTCAGGCACCAATTAGTGTTAATGAAATGATCAGTTACAGCAATATATGCCTCACTATTGAGTGAGGTCCAAATATCGGTCGTTAAAGAAACACAAGTAGAGTCTTCCACGGCCAAGTTCACAGTCTCTTTCTGTTTATGGTAATCGTCCTGTCATGAGGCGCACCTTTTTTCGATTTGGTATCGAGTATTGTGGGTCCAATAGTGAAACAAAACGTCGAAACCCATTGTCCTCGACGATTGAAAATCGTCTGTTATCATGGTCACTAGTGCTTCATCTAGCTGCTGTTGCCGTTTACTTCCCTCTATGAAGAGAAACGTAAGATTTAGATCAGTGCTCCTGCGAGGGGACACGTTATGCTCGACAACTAGTCCAATAAAATTACATATCGTATCGCGCAAAAGCTAGGGTAGTATAGGTTTGATTTTGGGGTATGTTGTATGTTATCGGAGTACGACTAAAAAAATCATTTTTTTTTAAGCGCGGCGGATCGCTTCGGACACTATCCGAACTTTTGCACGGAATTCACCTTTTGTACCATACGTACCTGGATATTTTGACTGCCTCGCACTATTGGAAGAATGAGCCTCTGTTTCCACGGATGTTGCTGTTTTCTTGCTCGATAAATTGTGCAGTTTAAGACGTGTAATCATGCCCGTTGTATTTTTTGATACGTTATGGAGATTTGTATGACAGATATTGCAAGCAACGTTATCTCCATCCTTCATAAAGTATTGCCAGCACCATGACGTTCGTTTTCGAGTGTCCATATTGATTTGAATAACAACTTTACTCGAATGAAACCTGAGGCGTACTAGTTACGAGCACAGCGAGCGTGTTTGTCCAGCGGCGGCATTCAATTCATAAAACAACAGGGGCGCGGCGTATGTTGTCGCAGCAACTGGCACGCAGCGGCACATGCCGCCGATTCTCGTGAGCTTCTCGAGAAGTGCTCAAGAACTAGAGGCTCGAGAAATTCTCGGTGCGCTCGAGTCGCCGCGCCTCGCCATCCCATCACTGGTTTAAACGTGGTGCATTCGCAGTTTTCCCCTCTTCCCCCTCCATGCGCTTAGACAGTGGTAGGGGAAATGTCCAGCGAGGCTGTGCGCTTTGGCACCCTTGCCTGGGCCCAGCTCGTGAGCCGAAATCTTTGTCACCCCTGTTGTAGAGACCTTGCGAAGGTATGATTCTAGATGGTTAAGTTCCGCTGGTAGAGTGGTATTAAAGAGTCTGTCTTGTTGATTGCCGTTTTATTCAGCGAATGTGTGTGTGCGCCTTAGTATGTTGTCGTTTGCTGCTGTTCTGTCTTGCCACCACTATTACTGTGGCGTTTTGATACCACTTGTGTACTGAACATATGGGTGTGCAGTTATTTTGAGTTACCAGCATGTGTTAATCACTTTGCCTTGACTTTCATGTTGTCTCTTGTTTCATTGTAATCAATGACGTATACAGGGTGATTCAAAAAGAATACCACAACTTTAAAAATGTGTATTTAATTAAAGAAACATAATATAACCTTCTGTTATACATCATTACAAAGAGTATTTAAAAAGGGTTTTTTTTCACTCAAAAACAAGTTCAGAGATGTTCAATATGGCCCCCTCCAGACACTCGAGCAATATCAACCCGATACTCCAACTCGTTCCACACTCTCTGTAGCATATCAGGCGTAACAGTTTGGATAGCTGCTGTTATTCCTCGTTTCAAATCATCAATGGTGGCTGGGAGAGGTGGCCAAAACACCATATCCTTAACATACCCCCATAAGAAAAAATCGCAGGGGGTAAGATCAGGGCTTCTTGGAGGCCAGTGATGAAGTGCTCTGTCACGGGCTGCCTGGCGGCCGATCCATCGCCTCGGGTAGTTGACGATAAGGTTTCATAACTAACCTTTTTCGTAGGACTCTCCATACATTTGATTGTGGAATTTGCAGCTCTCTGCTAGCTCTGCGAGTCGATTTTCCTGGGCTGCGAACAAATGCTTGCTGGATGCGTGCTAGATTTTCATCACTCGTTCTCGGCCGTCCAGAACTTTTCCCTTTGCACAAGCACCCATTCTCTGTAAACTGTTTATACCAACGTTTAATACACCACCTATCAGGAGGTTTAACACCATACTTCGTTCGAAATGCACGCTGAATAACTGTCGTCGATTCACTTCTGCCGTACTCAATAACACAAAAAGCTTTCTGTTGAGCGGTCGCCATCTTAGCATCAACTGACGCTGACGCCTAGTCAACAGCGCCTCAAGCGAACAAATGTACAACTAAATGAAACTTTATAGCTCCCTTAATTCGCCGACAGATAGTGCTTAGCTCTGCCTTTTGTCGTTGCAGAGTTTTAAATTCCTAAAGTTGTGGTATTCTTTTTGAATCACCCTGTATATTGCCTACATTACATTAACTTTTTGTTAACTTGGATCTGTTTATTGTGTCCACATCCAAATATTTTATTATGCTGGTGACTGCATCACTATTTGCAACACTTTCTTGAAGAGTAAATTAGAGAGTGATTATACGATTTCCAATTGCATATTCAGGTGGAAAGGTTTTCCTACGCCAACAGAGGGAAAATTTTGTCCACGAAACATTCAATAGCTGTCGTTATTAACTGTGTTAATCTAAACTTTAGAAAACATGGAAGGGCAATTTTAATAATTTTAATACACGTACTGAATCAGTTTAAATAAGGAGACGAATAATTTTAGTTTCTTTCTTGTTACCGGTGTTAAAACACCACAACATTATGCTTCATTTTAATTACAAAAATCATTTACCTAAAATAAAGCAACATGTGACTAAATGACAATTCAGGAATTAAAAAATACTAAGAAGGTAGAAATTTAGTATAATGAAATTACTACTATGGCTTCACTGCTACAGGCAGTTAACTGTAATTATTGTTCGTTGTTCTAATATGAATGAAAATATTAAATATTTATTTTTATAACACACAGGTGTAGTGAATTTTTGTGTTTCTTGTCAGTTGCATGTTGAACTATACAATGGGTTACATAATTCGGTGAGAATGCAGCTGAAATATTTGTATGGTGAAGTTCGTTGACTTCTTCCTTGTACTGGCAAAAATAAATAAATAAATAAATAAAAAACAGTA
This sequence comes from Schistocerca cancellata, assembly GCF_023864275.1. NCBI lineage: Eukaryota > Metazoa > Arthropoda > Insecta > Orthoptera > Acrididae > Schistocerca > Schistocerca cancellata. Next base: position 664,966,382 of record NC_064627.1, read on the forward strand.
AGAGTAATAGAAATGCAAGCAGTACTTAAAACTCATCATTGATGGCACTATTTGTAAAACAAAAAAGTTGCCAAATGTTATCGTGAAAAAAAAATCGCTAATTATTTTGCTGTTCCGACGGAATACTGCACCCTACTGTGTTACTGACAATGAGTAATCGAAAAAGATAAGTAATGGACAAATTTTTAGTAGTCCAGTTGAATGCTCTGTGACGTATGGGAACAATTCACAGAAAATACACTCCTGGAAATTGAAATAAGAACACCGTGAATTCATTGTCCCAGGAAGGGGAAACTTTGACACATTCCTGGGGTCAGATACATCACATGATCACACTGACAGAACCACAGGCACATAGACACAGGCAACAGAGCATGCACAATGTCGGCACTAGTACAGTGTATATCCACCTTTCGCAGCAATGCAGGCTGCTATTCTCCCATGGAGACGATCGTAGAGATGCTGGATGTAGTCCTGTGGAACGGCTTGCCATGCCATTTCCACCTGGCGCCTCAGTTGGACCAGCGTTCGTGCTGGACGTGCAGACCGCGTGAGACGACGCTTCATCCAGTCCCAAACATGCTCAATGGGGGACAGATCCGGAGATCTTGCTGGCCAGGGTAGTTGACTTACACCTTCTAGAGCACGTTGGGTGGCACGGGATACATGCGGACGTGCATTGTCCTGTTGGAACAGCAAGTTCCCTTGCCGGTCTAGGAATGGTAGAACGATGGGTTCGATGACGGTTTGGATGTACCGTGCCCTATTCAGTGTCCCCTCGACGATCACCAGTGGTGTACGGCCAGTGTAGGAGATCGCTCCCCACACCATGATGCCGGGTGTTGGCCCTGTGTGCCTCGGTCGTATGCAGTCCTGATTGTGGCGCTCACCTGCACTGCGCCAAACACGCATACGACCATCATTGGCACCAAGGCAGAAGCGACTCTCATCGCTGAAGACGACACGTCTCCATTCGTCCCTCCATTCACGCCTGTCGCGACACCACTGGAGGCGGGCTGCACGATGTTGGGGCGTGAGCGGAAGACGGCCTAACGGTGTGCGGGACCGTAGCCCAGCTTCATGGAGACGGTTGCGAATGGTCCTCGCCGATACCCCAGGAGCAACAGTGTCCCTAATTTGCTGGGAAGTGGCGGTGCGGTCCCCTACGGCACTGCGTAGGATCCTACGGTCTTGGCGTGCATCCGTGCGTCGCTGCGGTCCGTTCCCAGGTCGACGGGCACGTGCACCTTCCGCCGACCACTGGCGACAACATCGATTTACTGTGGAGACCTCACGCCCCACGTGTTGAGCAATTCGGCGGTACATCCACCCGGCCTCCCGCATGCCCACTATACGCCCTCGCTCAAAGTCCGTCAACTGCACATACGGTTCACGTCCACACTGTCGCGGCATGCTACCAGTGTTAAAGACTGCGATGGAGCTCCGTATGCCACGGCAAACTGGCTGACACTGACGGCGGCGGTGCACAAATGCTGCGCAGCTAGCGCCATTCGACGGCCAACACCGCGGTTTCTGGCGTGTCCGCTGTGCCGTGCGTGTGATCATTGCTTGTACAGCCCTCTCGCAGTGTCCGGAGCAAGTATGGTAGGTCTGACACACCGGTGTCAATGTGTTCTTTTTTCCATTTCCAGGAGTGTATATTTAAATACCAAGACTTCCTTTCAAAATCAATAAAAACAGTCACGATCGCGTTTTCAGATTTGGATCCGAGGGAAGGGCTGAAACCGGTTGCCAACAAAAATCTGAAAACGCTATCGATACTGTTTTTGTTGATTTTTAACATTTTATACCAATTGCTGTGCTCCAGTCAACAATGCTTTCTAAAATTTGAAGACTTTTTTGTTTCTCTGCTTAAGTTTGTCTGTCCTTATGAAACAATACAAACCCCTTTGTCAATTTCTGTTACTAAGATTTCGGTGACAACTCCCTCGGTATATAGCAGGCGAACTGTTTTAGTCGACGACTACGTTATTGTGTCTGGAACTGCGGGCGTTTACGACGGCTTATAGTGAGTTTTTATCGTGATGTTTCACTAGGACACACTGGACCACTTGATAGTATATGCGCAACATTCACAATGTGTTGCGTTTTCCTCAGACACCACCGTAAAAATGGCTCTGAGCACTATGGGACTTAACATCGGAGGTCATCAGTCGGCTAGAACTGAGAACTAAAACCTAACTAACCTAAGGACAGCACACACATCCATGCCCAAGGCAGGATTCGAACCTGCGACCGTAGCGGTCGCGCGGTTCCAGACTGAAGCGTAGAACCGCTCGGCCACACCGACCAGACACCACCGTATTTGTTTACTTTAACGTCATAGCATCTGTTTCCGATGAAGGTCACGGGGGCCCAAGCGCAGTAATATCGTAGTCTGTCTGGTAATACAAGGTTTAGATTGTAGAGAATCGCTCTGGAGAACGGACAGCACAGAAGCAGCTGTCACCAGCCGACCTCTCCCTCCGCATACACCCGCCGCACCGATCTCGTGAACTGAGCACCTGCTTCCCTAAACATGCGCCTACCGCGCTATGCCACTGGCAGAGGCGACGTTCCGAAGCCGTGTGGTGTGAAGTGCCCCCCGTCTGGCCTCGGGGCGCCGGCCAATGCGCCCAAATGATTCAGATGGCTCTGAGCGCTATGGGACTTAACTTCTAAGGTCATCAGTCCCCTAGAACTTAGAACTACTTAAACCTAACTAACCTAAAGACAACACACACATCCATGCCCGAGGCAGGATTCGAACCTGCGACCGTAGCGGTCGCGCGGTTCCAGACTGCAGCGCCTAGAACCGCTCGGTCACCGCGGCCGGCCAATGCGCCCACGCGCAGAGCATCTGCCGCTCCACAGACATTTACTCCGCTCATTTGAATCCAGCCTCGTGTGTTCTGTTGTGCGCGCAGATCACGGAACACAGCTGTCTGGGTTTGAGTGAATATCCGGCACTCAGTTTTAACTGGCCATACGTGACCCACGCGGCGTGCACTGCGCAAAATATTATAGGCATTCCAATCCATCTTTGTTTCATGCAAATAAGAGAAGCACGTAAAATAGCCACATTAAGAGTCCACGTTCAGAAGACAGGAGCCTGCCGATGTGGCCGTGCAGTTCTAGGCGCTTCAGTCTGGAACCGCGTGACCGCTCCGGTCGCAGGTTCGAATCCTGCCTCGGACATGGATGTGTGTGATGTCCTTAGGTTAGTTAGGTTTAAGTAGTTCTAAGTTCTAGGGGACTGATGACCTCAGATGTTGAGTCTCATAGTGCTCAGAGCCATTTGAACCATTTTTTTCAGAAGACAGGAGCCGATGGAAAAAATCGATATGGTAGAGATGAGACCACCTTCCAGGTCTCAACTAATTCTTTGAAAATATCGTAACTACGTGTAAACTTTGTAGGGCAAAAGTGTGAGCCGTAGAGCTAAACATTCATGATTTCAATATGAAACGGTTAATGTAAACGACTTTTCATTTCAATTAGTCTGTCCACTTTAAAAACATTGCTCATGCTTTACGACAAGTGAACCCTTTCTCTTTCTTAAATCACACCACACTACGTCTGAAAACTAACTTCATTCTCGTATTAATTTATTGAGATACATCCATTTTATGTCATTTAGTTAAGATATAGAATTTTAATTACTCCGCATAGTTCTAGGCGCTGCAGTCTGGAACCGAGCGCCGCTACGGTCGCAGGTTCGACTCCTGCCTCGGGCATGGATGTGTGTGATGTCCTTAGGTTAGTTAGGTTTTAGTTCTCAGTTCTAGGCGACTGATGACCTCAGAAGTTAAGTCGCATAGTGCTCAGAGCCATTTGAACCGTTTGAACTCCGCATATCTTGACATATAGCAATTCTAATGCTTATTGACCTACAGATCATCGTTATTGTATGCCAAAATCTCGTCGAAAATTACTCATTAAATCCGACCTTAACTCGGTTCCCTTTATTAATATAACTGATTGCGATGCAGTCTGATTAATGACACAGTACTCTTTGCCACGATTCCGAGCGTAAGCCTCAAGCAAAAAGGTTTCGTGTTAGCAGATGTCCAACGAACATAAAAGAAGTGAAAAACTGTGTCCTCTCACAGAAATACATCACATTGTAAGGTGGCAGAATAAATGGTCAGATTAGCACCTTACAAGAGACCTTTACAAATCGCAATGAGAAGGTGAATATGACACAAGAAAATATGACACAAGTAAAAGGAACGGGTCATGTTGTGAAAACACAAACGCCGTATGATGGAAGAGAAAAATTTGACAATGGTCGCTTTTTGACAGACAGAAAATTCCAACATTACAAAGAAAGTGGGAACGGCTTACATCCACGCACGTTCATAAATCAATTTCAGATCGGTTTACCAGAGCACTGGCCATTTAATCATAAACTTGACTTCATTTGTGGGTATATGGACGGAGCAATAGCGGAAACCATGCAAAGAGTAGCGGCGAACTGTCATTCATATGAACAATTTAAAATTGCATTCTTGGAGCGGTACTGGTCCACAGAAACACAAAACAGGGTAAAGTATGAGTTGTTGCAGAAAGAGTTGTTCGAAAATTCCGGAGAAAAGAAACCCGTTAGATTTTTCAAAGATATGACAAAGAAAAATCAGTGTTTAGATAATCCATACAGTGATGGGGAACTGATACGGATGTGCACAATGAAGTTACCGGTGTGCACAGTGAAGTTACTGTTAAGTTATGAGCAATCATTGATTGGTAGGGCAGGAGATAACATACAAGCATTTAAAGGAATGTTGAGAGAACTTTAATTCATCTTCAGTGAAGATGACGCAAGAAAACAACGTACAAGCAGAGAAAACAACAGTAGGGGGAGTAACAGTAACCGATCAGGTTTTAATAATAATTCCAACGGTGAGAATAACATAGGAAAAGGCAATGATTTTGTAAGGAGTGGTAGTCGCCCATGGGAGGACAACAAAAACTATGGTTTTGGTAACGCACAGAGGGCACATAACGATTATGGTTTCGGGGCACCGAGGAATTACAATGGGGGATTTGGTCCTAGAAACTACGGTGGTAACTATGATCCAAGATACAATCCACGTGCAAACGAAGGCGGAAGGTTTAGAGGTTTTCAGCAGCCAAATCCAGGTTATTCAGGTGGAAATGGAATGGCCAGAACGTAGAAAGGTTGGGAAAAATCAAACTTCAGCGGGGACAAAACATGCGAAAAGAACCATAGAGGAAGTTGAGGCGAGGCCACCAAACGCAGGTAAAAGACAAAATTGACGAGATGAGCGGTACGAAGACCAGTCACAAGTAATTCGATCGAATAATGAAGTTAATTGTATAATCAAACGTGTAAGTAGACAGTTTTGATAAGCCAGATTTTAAAGTAGGTTTAAGGGGAGATCGAATACAGACACCAGCATGCTGGGATTCAATTGACTGGGAATCGACCGACGATGATGAGGAACAGGAGTCAGAAACGGTGAATATAGACAGTAGGACACAAATTGATGATGATGACCAAAGTGTAGAAGATGTAGCGCTTTTATACGAAACGGAGAAAGTAATAGTACACCAAGAGGATAATGTACCGGTGGCAACACCGATAGTGATACCTAAGGCAGATGAAAATTTTTTGTCAGGGACATATGAAGAAGTGATAGAGGCGTTTGACAAATATTATGGGAAAATAACTCCATCCCAAAAGATTAAAATGATAGGGGGTCAAAATATTGACGGAAATAAGGTAATGGTAACAGACTGGTGGGAAAATCAAGCCAAACATATCGACAGATTAACCTATGATTCGATCGAAGAGGCATTAATGCACGAGGATGAAACCAAAGCTCCTCATGAAGTGCAACCAATCTTTCGGATTGAAGTAGGGAGCATACTTGTAGACGCCATTCTTGATACAAGAAGTGAAACGACGGCGAGTCCAGAAAATGTTCACATGTGTGTGAAATCTTATGGGACATAACTGCTAAGGTCATCAGTCCCTAAGCTTACACACTACTTAACCTAAATTATCCCAAGGACAAACACACACACCCATGCCCGAGGGAGGACTCGAACCTCCGCTGGGACCAGCCGCACAGTCCATGACTGCAGCGCCTCAGCTCAGACCGCTCGGCCAATCCAGCGCGGCCCGATTTGAGAAGAACTCTTTAAGAAATGTAAAGCTGAACAGGCACTACCAGAATTAGGGACGAAGCGGGTTAAAGTCAAAGGACCGATCATGGGTGCGTCTGCGACGATTAGTAGGCAAACGTGGGTAACTTTTTCATGTCAGGGGCATGAAATAGAGGCGAATGAGTCAAAATCGCGTTACGCTTAATATGGACGATGGGTATATGATGCTCGAGAAGGTGCGTCTTAATTTTGAAGAGAAAATCAGATATGAAGAAATGCCAGGGGCTTACAAACAATTAAATATACAACTCGATATGTATCAATCGGAGGACGGACATCCACGATATCGAGGGACGAAAGAATCAAGACCTGTAGATGAAGAGGTAATGATGGAAATTCATCAGGAGATAGATGATAAGTTGCGATAAGTAAAAGATATTTCAGAAACAAAGCCGAATTAGGAAGAATATTACGACAAGATGCCGAGGTGTTTCTACCAAAACCCGGTGTCATTGAGAACTTAGAGTACCACCTTACACTAATCCATTATGTTACAGAAAACAAGTATTTGCAGAACTACACAAAATGATAGAAGATGATAATATTGTAACTTCAACTTCACCATACAACAGTCCCTTACAAATTGTAGATAAGAAGGATGGGAGTATTAGGATAGTCGTGGCTGCAAGGCAAATTCCGTTATCATTCCTGAAAACGATCGCCCAGAAAAATTAGAAGAGCTGTTGCAAAAGTTCTATGGAGTTAAGATTTTTTCTTTCCTTGATTTGCGAGCTAGTTTCTGGAAAATAGAACTAACTCCTGAATGCAGAAAGTATACGGCCTTTATCGCGTTTGGACGCAGTTATCAATTCAAAAGACTCCCCTTCGGTTTGAACATATCCTCTGCTGCTTTTATAAGCGGTTTAGGAACTGTGTTGGATAAAGAACTCCAACAGCATCTCACCTCATGTTGAAGACATTTTAGTAGCTGAGTCATCCTGGAAACTGCATAATGAGGTACTTGATAAATTGCTAAGGACGTTAAAAGAACATGGAACAACCGTAAATATAAAGAAATCCAATTTTGTAAATAAAAGGATTGAGTTTTAGCCCATATTATCACTGAACAAGGGATTGAACCCAACCCTAACAAATTGCAAGCCATACAGAACATGGGTACGCCATATAATAGAAAGACATTGCGTGGTTTGTTGGGACTCATTAACTTTTATAAAATATTCATTTGGATAGAATCCCTTGCTACCCCACATATATGTGCGTTGACCAGAACATTTTAGCGCATCCCGATTTAACGAAAGAATTCTGTATGGCAACTGACAGTGCGAAAACCGGCTTGGGAGTGGTACTCTTTCAACAACAAGAGGAAGACGGATAGCGGGTGACAAAAAGAATAGCTTTCGCTAGTTGTGTCCTCACAAAATGTGAAAAAAATTATTCAATCACGGAATTAGAAGCGCTGACAGTAATATGGGGGTTTCGCAGATTTAGATACTTTGTGTTTAGGCGAAAAACCAATGTGTTCACAGACCATAAAGCACTAGAAACCCTGGGAGACTAGGTCGGTGGATTTGATGTTGCAGGAATATTATTTTCAAATCACTTATGTACCTGGACCTTCAAATGTCATAGCTGACATCCTCTCCAGATTGCCAGAAGGGGTTAACAAAAACAGAATGAGCAATACTGAAGAAGAGCAAGTACTATGTGTTACCTGAAAAATGTGCCCTTTGAGAACTACGTCACCAATTCCTTGAAACAGTTAGGAAGGGAACAGGACAAAGACCCAGACCTAGCCAAAATTAAAATTGAGTGCAAAAACAGGGAAACATAGGTTATTAGACAATTTTATCTCGTAAGGGACAATGTATTATTCGGACAATGGACCGCAATATCGTTCAGCACAATGGCAAAGCACTCTGCGACGACATAAAATTAAACCTATTTGCATTTCCAGGTACAAACCGAGCGCCAACCCAGCTGAACGAACGATGAAAGATTTAGGAACCCTTTGTCGTTTGTACTGTAGTAAGCAGCACAATACCTGGGACAGACATCTGTCTGACTTCCAAGATGATACAAATGAAATGTCACATAGCAGTACATTGTCACCCCCAATACCTGTTCTTAAAAATAAACCATCACCAGGTAAAATCCGAGAAATAATTAAATTCCCTCCAGTACCCCGTGTACAGCATCAGCATGTAGTAAAATTAGTACTGAGCAATCTGAAAGCTGCTGTGTTAATGAGAAATGACCGAGCGGACAGAACGGCAAACACACGAGTATTTTTACCAGGACAAAATGTACTCGCAAAAACACACCATCTCTGTAGCAAGAAAAAACACCACAGTCAAATTCTTTTCGGTATACAACGGCCCCGTGGAAGTGAGTAAAGTAGTCCATGATAATGCTGTCAAACTGATCATCCCAAAGACAGGAAAAACATTACGTTTGCACCATGTAAGTCATTTAAAGTTATACAAAGGTTAGACAAAAGAAACCGAAAACAAAGAATAGGAAAGAAAGCAAAAGGCACACAAGTAAAACTTTTAGCTTGTACTTATCTCGATTGATTAAATTGAAAGAGTACAGTACCGCCCGACATTGAAAATAGGTACAACATTCTTAGTTATTCTTGTCAGTACAACATATTTTTTCTAATAATAACTCAATTTCAATTAATACAGCAAAGCTGGATACCAGTGTGGGAAAGAATGACAATTTATTTATTTAATTGATCACATGTGCACTCCCTACATCCAGTTTGGTGAGATCTGTGAAATGAATGAATGTATGGTCGTCTGCTAACCGCAGATAATGAATGTGAATATATGATCATCTTTGAGACGATCTTTTGGCCACCTTTGGTGGAACCAAAGACATGAAATTTACCGGAGCTTTGAGCGCCTGAAATGTGGCTGACCAATGGGTAGCATGGTCTTCCCCACCTCGACGGAGGTGCGAGATGACCTGAAGAACGGCCATGTTCCAGCACTCTGCCGCTGGATCTAGTGTTGGTAAGACCTGTCTTAGGTGTGCTCCGTAAAGACAAAAGAGTGGAGACATGGTATGCATGTGAAATACTTAAGAGTAGTTTGGAATAATAATTTCTCTATTCCGTGTGACGCTTGATTCAAACTATAATACTCTGAGAGAGAAGCAAGGTGAGTCAGCCGTCTATCCAGCAACGCCACTTGGCTTGCATTGCACAGGAAGACGTGCATATATCCTCCAGGTTTCATAGTAGGAAGGAAACAGTACGAAGTGGGGCAGTGTCGCGTGAAACTGGGATAAATACTAATTGAAGTGGGAAAGCTGAAAGTGATGTGATTATAACGTTGTGACTATTACTTGTATTGTATGTTGCCAGTGTGATGTATTTCATGAAATTTAAATATGTGTGGTTGGCATGGGAGAGTAACAAGATAGTTTCAGAGGCAGTGGGTTATGCATGTTCCTTTTTGTACCGCTCGGTCTGGAGGAAATTTTCGTAATGATGGGTGTGAGAGTCAAAGTGTGAGATATAGCAAAAGATCCACCATCCTATCCAGAAAGTGCACTGTAGCGTTAAGTAATTACGAGACGATAAGATAGAGAATCACCAATGTAAAGCCATGCCCACTGGGCGGAATTTCTCATGTGTTATTGTTGTAGGTTATAGAATTTGTGTGTTTAGGTTATGGAATTTATCGGAATAAATAAGATAGTGAAAAGAAAAAGATTGGTGGCCTTTTTCTTCGAATAGTATGTTGTCTTGATACCCAGAATTTATATTGTGTGCTCCATTCATATTCAGTGCGATGGCCACGTGTTGATCAAAGCCGTTAAATAAGAAAGAAAATGTGGTATTGCCAGTGCGTAGTGAACAGTCAGAGTTGTGTAAATTACTAATAGTCAGATGTGCGTTTCCGTACCCGTTGCGTAATATTCAAACAGGAGAATAACTTGTAACTTAATTGTGAGTACTAGAGTTCATGTTACTCGATAAGTAAGAATGAGTCCACTCGCTTGGCAGACCACTCATCTTGCAGGCCTGACTGCTTGATGCCACAGTATGAGCAAGGCATGTGGGTGCCTCTCATAATTTCGACCCTGCCAGGATTTTGCTGTTAGGGTTTGCTGTTAAGATTTTTTTGATGGGATATATTGTGATAGCGCTAAGAAGTAAAATTTTTTGTTGGCAATTTCGTTCTGGATTGGTGAGGATCTTTTACTTTTTTTATATAATTAATTGCTATATCGTCCAAGGCTGGAAGATCGTTGTATAATTTTTTTTGCGTAATGTCCGTAGTAACTAGGTCGCAGTCGATAAGTGTAGTCACCATGGAGGAGAGTGATTCTGGGGTGAACATAGCAGTGGTACAGGAAGTAGGTGTCGACCTTGGGTTAATGAGCGAGAACAGCAAACACTCGGAAGGGGCTGAATTGGTCAGCGGACCGCAGCTAGGTGATCCTTTAGGCGGCAGGCTTTGCCCACAATGGGGGCTTTTCCCGACGATGCGGGCGAGCCGGGACTAGGTCCGGTATGCAGTGGAAGTGTAGCTACCCTTAGCGAAGCTACGATTTCTCAGGCGAACGAGGAGAGTGCACCGAAAGTAGCAAATGACGATGTGCTACTGCAATTTTTACAGAGGATGGATAGAGATAATAAGGAAAGATTGGAAGTGATGGATAAAAATAATAAGGAAAGATTGGAAGCGAATAAGGAAAGATTGGATGCGATGGATAAAGATAATAAGGAAAGATTGGAAGCAATGAATAAAGATAGTAAGGAAAGATTGGGGACAATGGATAAGGGAAATAAAGAGGCAATGAGAAAGCTACACACAGTTATCGATGAGCGTCTGTCTGCAGTTAATAATCGGTTAGATGAGGGGGAGAAGAATCTGGGTGCGTTGAAGCAAGTATGTGACGCCGTGAAAGAAAATGCCAATAATTTGGAGGTACGAATAATTGCAATAGAGAGTGATATTACAGAACGTAGGGACGTGTTGCCGGATGAGCGAATCAAAGAGGTAGTGGAGGACTTACTTGCAGATAAACAAAGGGCATTACACAGCGTAGAAGCTCAAGTCACCCGGGAGGAAGTGGCGCTAAATAAACACAGGGATGAAGTTGCGGAGGTAGTGGTCAGAATGAATACGATTAGCGCAGATGTAGAAAAGATCAGTATAAGAGGCGAAACAGGCTCTGACAGTACGCAGCGAGAGGTTTATGCCGACCAGGAGGAGATACAATCACTATTACAGTTTAAAGAGGCACAATTAGAAATAAATAGGAACCATAGGGAAGAACTAGCACAGTTGCAATTAGCATGCAGTAGCGAAGGTGAAACACCACCAGGTAGATTGCAGAGGGAGAGGGAGATAAATTCAATAAAAGAAAATAGGCAGAAAGAGGAAGACGAACTCTGAGAGTTAGAACAACGGTTGTGTCAGATAAAACAGGTGGCAAACCCAACTGGGTATAGTCCAAGGTCGGAAAACATAAATGCGGAAGAAGAATGTAGGAGGCACTTCGTGTCGGTACATACACACACTTGTTTTCCGGATCCTGATAACTACCAACATCCATGCCTGTGGCTGTCTCAATTTCAAGATTCATTACCTTCATCGTGGGGACCGCTCCTCAAAATGAAGTTTGTGTGTAACCATTTGAGGGACGAGGCTAGAGCGAAAATGCAGCAAGTTATTAAAGACTGTAGTAGCTAAAATAAATTTTGTGACAAGTTTTTAAATGAATTCTGGTCGAAAAGTAAGCAGGACCAGGTTAAGCAAAGCATATTGATGATGCCAAATTGTAACGGTGGTGTAAGAGATCCAGTGGCGTGCTATCAGGAAATGCTGAGTCAAAATAGGTATTTGGATGTGACATACGAACCTGGGGAGCTCATTAGGATCTGTATAACGAGGTTGCCAGTGAAATTGCGCACAGATATAGCGATAGCAGGCAGAGGCTTAGACGATTCTGCGTCATTTCAGCACTTGTTGCAGGAACTGGGTAATGAGAGCAACATCGTGAATGGAGACACGACTCATAGGTCAGACAGAGTCGAGGATAGGAACGGCAGAAACTATCAGAATGACAGGAGAGCATGGAATCCTGGTAATTCATTCTTGTCATAATGGATTGATGGATAGGAGAAACTAATCCAACATATCAGCCCTTAACATCTTGCCTTAAAACACATGCCTCTGACACTGAAAATTGTCTATGTAGCAGACATACTCTACTGATATGTAGGAATGCAAATACCTTACTTCTGATCATAGAATAAAACACCAGTAATGGAATCTGTTAGGCTGGTCTCTCAGAGCAAAATTTGCAAATTTTTATTTGGAACACTAAAGTAAAAGGACTGTTTCCTCAAAAAACCAGTTGCTAAAAATGTTATGTAATAATGCCAATGAATCCAGTTTAATTAGTGCGATTTGACTATTGCAGGTACTTAACACGTAATGTAAAAAGTCAACATTGTGATCTGTATGCAATAGGGTACGTTTATACTGCTGTTACAGGTAACATCAGTAATGTGATCGAAGTTTTTAAATTAAATGCCATCTGATCTATAGTATGTCATTGTCGTGCTGCGTATGGGTGTTCGGAATCTGGTGTTAGGGAAAGAGGCCACTAGCACCAAAGTTTCTAACACTTGGGCTGTCCCGTTTCTCCCAGCTTGTATATTCTCTGCACACATTTAATTTTCATGTAAGCACAGATTCCTAACTAGCAAATTCTTTACTGTGTACAGTGGACCATTCAGAGTGAGGCGTATTGTCCATGAAAATGCTATACTGATTGAGACGATCAAGGGAAAACAATCGTGTGGGCTTTATCACATTTCTAACATCAAATTATGGAAAAGTTAAGGATAGATCGAAAGAAGCAAGTTATGGTAGATAGTCAGTGTATTTATTTGTGGTGTGTAACGTTGTGAGGGTAAAATCGAACATAAGAATTTTCAGGCGGGATGTCAGGAAGTATGACGGAATAGACTGGTCGAATGAGTCATGAACAGGAGTCGACAGAGTGGTGTATGTACGTATTTTTTGTCACATGAATAAGGATCAAGCAGAAACGACGTGATGATTAATGAGTGGATAAAGATGGTAGATAGTGAGAGAAGCGACGTGATAAATAGTGGTTGATAAAGATGATATTTAAGGAGAGAAGTGACGTGAAGCAGCGTGATTAATAGAGATTCAACGTGATGAAACAGTGGTAAATAAAGGTGAGTAGAATTAATAATGTGAAGATGTCTTAAATGTATGTTACAGAGAGGCCTGTGTATGCTGCAATCGAGATTGATGCGAATGGCGAAGGAAGACCAGGAAATGGAGTAATGGACGGACGGAGAGCCGAAATACGAATGAAGAGATGAGGACAACTGCGCAACGTGAAAGGACATAAAGGGAGTATGATATCCAGTGGTGAACGTTGTGGAATACTGACGTAAGATGTAATATAAGTGTAAATCTAATTCTTACCATAACATTTGAAATATGGCAAAAATCATATTTATTTGTTTTTGCTGAAGCCTAGTACGAGTATAACTAATCAAAACGGTCCCAAGAATGTTTAGTTATTCTGCAGGATGAATAATGTGTGTTGTTTTGTTCTTAGATGAAATGTCGCAATTCTAAGTGATTTTTAGCAGGATGAATATTCGGTAAAGTGAATGCAGAGGTAAGCCGATGGAGAGAGGTGCCAGAGTGAAAGGACGTAATCGGAGACTGGAATGCTATCTACAAAACAACTCCATGTGTAATGTGGTTGAGTATAAGGGAGCAACGTATGGTACGTCGTCGTGAGTGAGGTGGTGTTAAGGTTAGCTGACTTCTAGACCTATTCTGTTGCTGCATTAATGAATTGAATGAGAAGGAAAATGTGTTGTCAGTTGAGTGAGAGTCGTAGAGTAGTGTGATCAATGCGCACACTCCTGTAAAGGGGATGCTACCGATCCATAACCAAAACATTATTGTGCTTTATTGTTTGATTTGGATAACCTCGATGGCAGATCAGGATCTTACATCATGTGGATGGTACATACATGTCCTAGAAATGTTGTTATATATAATAAAAGGTAAAATATGTAAAGAGATACTAATTTCAGTCTGTCACAAGCACAAAGGTGCATTGTATGTTGTAGATTTAGAGTCATCAGTTTCTAAAATGTTTATTGTGTTAGGATGTTAAAGTAGTTTACTATTTAACATCATGTGGTAATTGTGAGCTGTGCAGATTGTTTCTTATTTTTTTGTTAGAACACTTTCAAGGGGTATTAATTTCAGTCTGTCACAAGCACAAAGGTTCATTGTATACTGTAGTTTTAGAATCAACAGTTTCTAATATTTTCACTGTGATAGGATGTTAAAGTAGTCTACTATTTGGTATTGTAATTATGAGCTGTATAGATTGTTCCTTATTCCTTTTTTTGTGACACTTTCATGTTTTGTATGAGGGATGACAGGTACAATGAATAGCAAAAGTGTGGGCTGTATATAGAAAAGGGAGAAATGTTGATGTTGTATGTGTAGAAAACTAGGGTGTATGATTTTATGTTTTTTAGAACAAAGATTCTTTTATTACCAATGTATCTAATAGATCATACATGTAATCAATGAGTATTTAAATACTGTAAGAATATCCTTTTGTCTGTAATGTTGCGAGATGCATGGAAGGGTCTGACTGATTGGGTGTCGTAGCGCTGAGGTGCTACGCAGAACGCGCCCCTACCACTAGCGGGAGGCCAAGCTGACGTCGCCATGGGAAAGGTGACAACGGCTCGCGCGGCGGCGACGCGACGGCAGAATGAACGACGCGCGGCAGAGTCCGGCGGGCATTTTTTAACAGCAACTATTAACTAGAGCTGGACTGTGAGCCGTGAAACAAGGTGACTGCTCGTATGACTCAATAAGGTGGAAAGTGAAGGACTGGTGTTTCCACGTTGTGAGTGGTGGAAAAGATTTTGTCTTTAGCAGACAGGACGATTGTTTTGTTTTGTCTTGACCACTGAACGGTGGGATCCATAAACTTTTGGCAGTGACTTGTTAAGTGTGCTTTGTAAATTGCATGTGGAACGCTTGGTATACTTGAAGAGGACAGTTGTCGTTTGGTGATTAATTATTGTAAGAACGCTAGAAACTAAAGTGGGACATTGACATTTACATTTGTAGTAGGAGACATTTCTTTAATTGGTGCGGGAATAAGTGCTGTTTGTTGCAACTTAAGATTTAATTACACCATGAACTGAAAGGGCAGGACTATGGATAATAGTAGTTGCAGGGCCATTTCTGGACGACCAGATTCGTGTGGATGGTACTCTGAGAGTGACTATGACATTTGTGTTTAATGTGTTTAATGTGAGACAGTGCGTGTTCAAAATGCCGATTTGAGTGACTTAAAGACTTTCGTCCGGGTAACCATGGGAGAGCTTTGACACCGAGACAGTTTCTAGGAAAACTATCAGCAACTTTTTGACCCCAAGAAAATCACAGAATGAAATGTTTCCGTGTGACTCGTAAGACAGGGAATAATGTATTTGTGTTTGTAACTGTGTACATTTTTTTATATGTTTTATTCCTGAAGAGACAGCAAGTGTAATTGTATTTCATTAACAAATGTGTTTAGGATAGTTAGTGTTTTTTTTGTTTATTCTGGGTTATCAAGTTCACGTAGCATGTTTATTAGAATATTTGGTACAAGGGTGCTTTAATTATTAGCCAGTGGCGTAATACTAACGTAGCGGCTCTTGTTATATTGGTCAGTAAGGTTGTCACTGGGGACAAGATTTTGCATTGCACAACAAATATCGGAATTAACTGATGAATTTTGATGTCGTGGACAGTAATAATCTTGAAACTTCCGGGCAGATTAGAACTGTGTGCCCGACCAAGACTCGAACTCAGACCTTTGCCTTTCGCGGGCAAGTGCTCTACCAACTGAGCTATCGAAGCACGACTCACGCCCGGTACTCACAGCTTTACTTCTGCCAGTATCTCGTCTCCTACCTTCCAAACCTTCCCCCAGGCTGTGGCTAAGCCATGTCTCCGCAATATCCTTTCTTTCAGGAGTGCTAGTTCTGCAAGGTTCGCAGGAGAGCTTCTGTAAAGTTTGGAAGGTAGGAGACGAGATACTGGCAGAAGTAAAGCTGTGAGTACCGGGCGTGAGTCGTGCTTCGGTAGCTCAGTTGGTAGAGCACTTGCCCGCGAAAGGCAAAGGTCCCGAGTTCGAGTCTCGGTCGGGCACACAGTTTTAATCTGCCAGGAAGTTTCATATCAGCGCACACTCCGCTGCAGAGTGAAAATCTCATTCTGGAAGTAATAATCTTGTTTGTATGTTGACTGAAGTCACTTATTTTCATTATCACAGTGGTGATATTTCACATTGAAGTGTAACGGAGGCTAGTCGAAATGCAAGTTCTTGTCGTCTAAATATGTAACAACAGAGAAATGAGCAGTAGAGTAAAATACGAGAACTACTGGTGGATTCAAGCACTTATTGCTAACTATTTACTGCGTGTATTGATCAAAGTTGATGGACTGACTAGCTCAGCAGCAGGTATTTGTACAGGTGGACAAGGATAAGGTTAAACTCACAGTCGAATAGTGGTGGTAATTGCTTAAGTGATGATAGTTAATGAGGTATGACATGATGCCTTAGACTGACTATATTACGTAACCAGTATGTAACTTGTAGTATATTTCATTGCTTTTTCTCAGTTTCATTTCTCTGTAGGTTTGATGTACATTTTAGAGTAATGGTATGGAGCCTGACATTCTACATGTAACTAGTGTACGCATTTTCTTTTCTTTTGTTGATTTTGTTTTGTATTTAGACATTGCTGTGTATAGATTATTACCCTGCAATTTATGAATGTCAGATTACTTGCTCTGGGTTTGGACGGTGAGCTATTTAAATTTTCATGAGTACAATTAATTTTTATTTGTTATAGAATTAGTGAAGTTTGGATTACTCTTAAAAATAACAAAGATCCCGGTAACTAAGCAAATTTTTATCTCAACATTATCTTTTATTTGTATGATGTAATGTTTTATTTATCATGTTGATTGTTGTAAATTTGTATGTGTACGTTACTCCGGATTGTGGAGAGTACAATAATGCAACAACTGAGTCAATAATTTGGTAAAGTAACAGCATTTGGTCATCTGTTTGAGGTCAACAGGGGCTAAGGTCTCCTCCTGGTTATTATGATGACTTGCTACGTTTGTTCGAATACAGTTTTCTTAAAAAAAAAAGTTCGGAACTACCCTCGCATTGCAAGGATAGTACCGTGCCATTTTTTCTGCATGGGTAGCCAGTGGTGAAAGGGTACAGTACCGCCCAACATTGAAAATAGGTACAACATTCTTCGTTATTCTTGTCAGTACAACATATTATTTCCAATAATAACTCAATTTCAATTAATACAGTGAAGCTGGACACCAGTGTGGGAACGAATGACAATTTATTTATTTAATTGATCACATGTGCACTCCCTACATCCAGTTTGGTGAGATCTGTGAAATAAATGAATGTATGGTCGTCTGCTAACCTCAGATAATGAATGTGAATATATGATCATCTTTGAGATGATCTTTTGGTCACCTTTGGTGGAACCAAAGGCATGAAATTTACCGGAGCTTTGAGCCCCTGAAATGTGGCTGACCAAGATGGTAGCAAGGTGCTCCCCCATTTCGGCAGAGGTGCCAGAGGACCTGAAGAACGGCCATGTTTCAGCACTCTGCCACGGGATCTAGTGTTGGTAAGACCTGTCTTAGGTGTGCTTCGTAAAGACGAAAGAGTGGAGACATGGTATGCATGTGAAATACTTAAGAGTAGTTTGGAATAATAATTTCTCTATTTCAGGAACTTTTGTGGGGAGAATTAAATGTCAGGCAGGTAATATTAAGGGGATCGTGGTAATCTTCAGAAGTGACCAATGGTCACAATGAAACCACGTGTAGCAATAAGTTGAAATACTTCCGAGTGCTTAAGTTAAGCTGAATTACTAGCGTGTGTACTATAAGTTGGAAATATTTAAGAAATGGCGTGTGCAGGACTTGAAATTAGAGACGAGTACTTCCACGTGGTGAGTACTGTGTGAGTCTCAGTCCGTGTATGAGACAAAGGATAAAGAGAAGTACTCGTCCAGGGTATCAGTTGAGGACTCGCGTGTGTGATGAATATGTTCTTAATATTACTTTGCGTGTTATCTTTCCGTGTGACGTTTGATTCAAACTATAATACTCTGAGAGAGAGAAGCAAGGTGAGTCAGCCGTCTATCCAGCAACGCCACTTGGCTTGCATTGCACAGGAAGACGTGCATATATCCTCCAGGTTTCATAGTAGGAAGGAAACAGTACGAAGTGGGGCAGTGTCGCGTGAAACTGGGATAAATACTAATTGAAGTGGGAAAGCTGAAAGTGATGTGATTATAACGTTGTGACTATTATTTGTATTGTATGTTGCCAGTGTGATGTATTTCATGAAATTTAAGTATGTGTGGTTGGCATGGGAGAGTAACAAGATAGTTTCAGAGGCAGTGGGTTATGCATGTTCCTTTTTGTACCGCTCGGTCTGGAGGAAATTTTCGTAATGATGGGTGTGAGAGTCAAAGTGTGAGATATAGCAAAAGATCCACCATCCTATCCAGAAAGTGCACTGTAGCGTTAAGTAATTACGAGACGATAAGATAGAGAATCACCAATGTAAAGCCATGCCCACTGGGCGGAATTTCTCATGTGTTATTGTTGTAGGTTATAGAATTTGTGTGTTTAGGTTATGGAATTTATCGGAATAAGTAAGATAGTGAAAAGAAAAAGATTGGTGGCCTTTTTCTTCGAATAGTATGTTGTCTTGATACCCAGAATTTATATTGTGTGCTCCATTCATATTCAGTGCGATGGCCACGTGTTGATCAAAGCCGTTAAATAAGAAAGAAAATGTGGTATTGCCAGTGCGTAGTGAACAGTCAGAGTTGTGTAAATTACTAATAGTCAGATGTGCGTTTCCTTACTCGTTGCGTAATATCCAAACAGGAGAATAACTTGTAACTTAATTGTGAGTACTAGAGTTCATGTTACTCGATAAGTAAGAATGAGTCCACTCGCTTGGCAGACCACTCATCTTGCAGGCCTGACTGCTTGATGCTACAGTTTGAGCAAGGCATGTGGATGCCTCTCAAAATAAAATAAATTTCGTAAGGAGGTAAATTAATAATGATGATGAAAAGACAGGAAAGTAACAACTGATGTAACTCTTCTGCAAACGAAGTGTGTTTTGGGGAAAGAATTGAACGTAAGAAGAAAAATAGAGATCGGCATAAAGATAGTTTAACGAAATAGTAGTAGATTCTCTCTCGTAAAGAGGTAGTGTGAAGGAGGAGCAAGTTGATTTTTGTAGAAGTGAAGAAGTAGGTAGGAAATAGACGATTAGGGGAGAAGGAGATAGGCAATTTTAATTTTGTTCCGTCGAGCACAGTGAACAAATAATTGAAGAGATAATTTGGGGAATTTGTGAAACATATAGGATTTGTGGATGATACCATAATCTGATATTGAAGTAGAAAGATGAGAGAAAGAATAATAAGCAGTCGTTAGAAGGTAACTACTAGGAAAGAGAATTGAAATATTAAGATAAGCAAGAAACATGTTATTTTGTGGCAGGAGGTACAGCAGTAGGAGCTTTTAAGTTCACCCAGAAAAGATTTCTATACGGAAGAGTACAATGAGGGAAGATAGGAATGTAAAAGTTTGCGATCAAAAATTAGAAGAAAGGGATAAGTACGAAGTTAAAAATAATACAACAGAACAATAGAGATCGTTTTTGAAGGGCAATAACAAAAAAATAAAAAGTGTATTTTGAGGTTTTGTTACAGCTAAGGACAAAAAGAAGAGATTGCAGAGAAAAAGACGCTGGAGTCGTAGTCAAGGTGCGAAGTTTTCAAAACAATATAATATACTTGTAGTTAGAAAAAAAGGGGTTACTAACATACTAACCGTCATCACCATCGATATCAATCTTACTACCCATCGTGATGAAGATCAGGAAACCATGACCTTTATCTTATAGTAGAATTAAGTTAAATGAAAAAAAGGGGGAAGCTAATTTTGATAGAATTAATATTTTTTATAAAGTCATATAAAAATTTGTTTAATGTTTATAAAGTTGATAGCGTAATCTATGGATGTAGGGAAAGTAAGGTTGTCTCACATTGAAGATTTAGTCAGCAGCCACGGTGCAGCATCATTGCGGCCAGATAGACGACGAGCCTGAGGAGAGCTGTTAGGCGTGAGAGGAAGGAACACTGAGTGTCAGTGCCTGGTACGTCAGCTTACGAGATAACAAAAGAAGGGGCCTTGGTGGAAACGATGTTCCTGGAGGATAACTCCTCTGTGGAAAAGTTTGGAGAGATACAACGCAGCCTGATGCAAGAAACTTGCACTCTGAAGTGAGCTTTATTCCTACCTACTCAAAGCAGCATATGAAGGGATGAAGAATGTCCACCGAACCGGAACGGAGGCGGACATATTACGGCGAGGACGAGCGGAAGCTTAGATTCACCACAGGAAGAAGCAGAAACGCGTTTCTGTAAGTCAATGTGCAGAATAGCGGAAACTGTCATCAGACCATACGAAATTCACCATCTGCTTGACAATCCTTGACAACACACGGGACGGAGCAGGAAAAGGATGGAAGGCTGTTCAACTTATCTACATGAACAACCGATTACAATGAAGAACAGACAACTACTGCGAAGAAAACGCCATGAGAACGGAGGAAAGACAGCGATCTTAAACAGGTCTTCAATCCTAACTCCCGGTCCAGAGAAGAAAGAAGACAAGTAAGAAGACAGCAAGAAGCACCAAGAACAGAAGACACAACGCAGAAGATTTGGAAGAAAGAAGAGCCTGGACCAGAAGAGATCAAGAAACCCTTTGAAATCCCTTCCTATGAAAGACCATTATTACATTTAACTTCCAACGAGAATCTAATTTAACTGTTCTAACAGCATAAATATTCGATGTTCTTTATTGCAGATTGCAACACTTTCAGAGGGCATACCAGAAAAATGGAAGACAACAACTCGTATGGAAATCTACCGACGAAATGACCCACGGTAATCGGCATAAGGGTTCGACGAATGTGGAAGCGGAAAATTTTTGGCTGCCGAAAATGGATCTCCAATTCAATTGCACCACAGGCATATGCCTTATGGAACAACGGCTACCACGCATTCACGACACACTCAGACCTTCAGACCTTTCTCTCTCCCAACCGTCATTCCGTTCTCGTTGGGAACATGGCGAGGCACGGGCAACCGTCATGACACACACACAACGGAAACGCGGCGAGACGCGTACCAAGCGTCATACCATGCTCAAAGGAGACACGGTGAGGCACAAACCCGACCGTCATTCCAGGATCGACGGAAACACGTCGAAACAGTTGGAAAAAAAAGTGAACCATGGTACAGATAGGAGAAAGAACTGTCTGTGACAGACTACTATCTAAAAAAAGGGGGGAGAACAATTTAAAGTATTATTGTATTTAAAGATATGTTAATGTAAACTTTTCCTATGTTAGTGATAAATCTTTATTAACGATGTTTGGTTGCTCATTTTGACAAGTAAACAATATTTTCTTATATTGCAGTTTTTTTAACTTGATTAAGTAAATAAAAACCTATTACTAACAATTTTTGAGTGTAATGTTTTCATAAAAATACATTGGATAGATAAAAGTTAATGGATTTAACTATTGCAGGATGTCAATGTTAAGTTTGGAAAGTAAAAATTAGGTTTAGAAATTCAGTGTTTGTGAAAGTCAATGTGGATAATTTTTGTAAAGTCATGATGCGTGGAATTAAGATTTTTGGAGAATATAAATGCAATCATAAATAGGATTACAGTTGTAAAATCACGAAACAGGTTGAGACATAGCTTATAAAGTTTAATTGTAAGAATTAAACATGTTTTCGATTATGTGTAATATAAAAGAAAAAGTAACATTTTTTTCTAAACTGGGGAAGATAATATTAAATGAAGGTTTCCTCAACTTCTAGGCATATCGATCATCTTTTAACATAAACTAACTGTATAAAATAGAACAGTCTCAAAATAAAAAGGAGAATTTTCACATGATACACATTTATAAAGATACGCACATTGTTTGAATTTCAATGTAGTCAACTTGTAATGTTGTTGCATTAATTTGTTCTGAAAGTGGTGCTGATATTCAAGACCATAAAAGTGGGCTAAAAGCTGTGAGCTATCTGAGGAAGTTAACCTTGCATTACTGCAAAACTGTTTCACCAGGTATCAGGTCTAGCTTACCAAATTCCCAACCAGACTAACATTAATTATAATCTTTTAGTACTCATCTTACGATAACCGGTGATTTATATATATATAAAGGCAATTTAAATAAAAAGAAATAAATCAGTTTATATTTGGACATTTATTTTAACATTGATCATTGTTCCGTTAAAATTTCAGCATATCAAACTTGATTCATAACTAAACTGGTGCCTTATTTAGGATTGTGAAAATGTGAGTTTGTAATCTTACGGAACACATCAAATAGGGAGCCAAGATTGGGAGACTACATACAACACTGCATTCATAAAATAACACACAAAGAACATTGAAACATATCCAAGAGGAAATCAACCGCAACCAACTGATTCAATATTCACCCAAAGAAGTTGTGTTCGTAGCGCAATCCTGTGTCATGAAATTACCACACATTGGTATACTAAATTCATACTAACTCTCTGTGAAATCTTCCCGAAAAGAATAGCTGAGGGCTACTTTGATGCTTACACCACATGCTTCACGTGGTCAACTTGGTTTACACAAAGAGTGTAACTCCACAATAATTTTGATAATTAAAATAAATTACATCGAAACGCAATTTACAAAAGAAAAACCTCGAACTGGTTACTATCATCTTACTATTAACCTGATGGGTCAAACAATTGTATAAGCACGTGGTACTGGTCTCACAAAGTACACCCCACGTGGGTTGAACATAAAGAAAAGTTGCTATATTGAAAAATATTGTCAAGACGAGATGTTATAATCTCACACACATTCGCATTTAAGATTGATGATCTTAGTTAGAGTTACTGATCAACACGTGGTACCACTTTACTCACAAAGTAGTGACAAAACAACTACCGGAAGATATTCTGAACTTCACACTCGAATTACACTGCGTTGCAATTTAAGATAATAGATATTTTAGAGCTAAACCTGAGATAGAGAAGATCCAAAGAAGAGCGGCGCGTTTCGTCACAGGGTTCTTTGGTAACCGTGATAGCGTTACGGAGATGTTTAACAAACTCCAGTGGCAGACTCTGCAAGAGAGACGCTCTGCATTGCGGTGTAGCTTGCTCGCCAGGTTTCGAGAGGGTGCGTTTCTGGATGAGGTATCGAATATATTGCTTCCCCCTACTTATACCTCCCGAGGAGATCACGAATGTAAAATTAGAGAGATTAGAGCGCGCACAGAGGCTTTCAGACAGTCGTTCTTCCCGCGAACCATACGCGACTGGAACAGGAAAGGGAGGTAATGACAGTGGCACGTAAGTGCCCTCCGCCACACACCCTTGGGTGGCTTGCGGAGTATAAATGTAGATGTAGATGTAGATGTAGAAATAAAGGTGATTAAATTTTTGGTTAGGCTGAACTTAAGAAATCCATTGTCCTACGGACTTAGCAGACACACGCTTAGCCTGAGATCTTACCACTTCAGATGCTCGCCGTGGACAGACTGCCGTGGGTCCCTCCTGAGGGGTGCCTCACAAATACAAACGGAAGTGACCAGAGAGGCAGCTTCCTATACCAACATGAGAAGGGATGGACAGGACCATACTAAGAATAGAAATCTCTTTGCTTCTAAAAAGTGTAGCTACCTGTTCCAACGTTGGTCCTACTGTTCTCTAGCAGACAGGCTTGTCTGCTACCATCAAGCATGCAACTAGAAAGACATTTGCTCATTCATTCTTTCACACAGAAGGAAAGGGGGATGACAGTATCTTATCATATACAGTATATAAAAGAAAGCGGATGTATGTTCCGCATGAGACTGTGTGACATGAATTACATATAAACTGTGTTTTAACGTGTAGTAGTGTGACAGATCATTCTTGTTTATGTGTAAAAGTAACACGTTTCACTGCTCAGTCTTCTCCCAGATAGTCAGAAACACCACGGTAAATTTAGAAGAGGAATTTATGCCGTAAATGACAACAGATTTAAGAAATTAACATGAAAGGAATCCAACAGAGACCTTTCAGTATATATTTCGAATCGTTACTGATATCACAGTTCCATCAGAGACCTTTCAAACTATATTTGAAAGAAAATAATTCCTTAAATTAGTTCAATAGAATAGTACAAGAAATCAGAAAATCAAGTGCAAGGTAAATGAAGGAGACTGAATAGAACCACTGCATAAATACTAAATATTACGTTGGTCAGTAAACATGTCAATTGCTACAGCAGTTGAACCAATTTTGCACTGTCTTCAATCAATTACTCAACCATTGATTGACCCAGTACAAAATTGAAGATGGAAGGAGGAGGATATGTAATGTGGCAGAATAAATGGTCAGATTTGCACCTTACACGAGACCTTTACAAATCGCAATGAGAAGATGACACCTGACGTACATCGACAGTTATGGGAACATTTGTCTATCAATATGTAATGCAAAAATGGATGACAGTAAATCGACGATACTTAACACACCATTCCTATGCAATACATGTCTCTGAGCGGAAGATAGAACAGGGAGCGCAAGTCAAGTCACTCTCAGTTTTGAAAAGCCAGCTCCGCAATGGCATAGCAAAACCACGCTGCAGGAGTTACGCCGGCAACCACTTAAAGGGGTGGCAAAAAGGAGGACAGCGATCCCGGGCCAGGTGATATAAGCTGGAGGGCCGCCTGTAGCGAGGGCATCGGTACAAGAGCAGAGAAGAAGCTTTAGAAAACTGTGTTTCGAAATTCCAACGGGATACGAACAAAAGCAAGTGACGCATTTTCGTCCAGCGAGTACAACACACAGAAAGGTCAATGTACTTTAGGCATCTAGAACGGGCACAAAACGTCCGATTGGCGGAAACTCATTAGGAAGAAGAAAACTACTTAAGTTTCGACGTAGTTTGATAGAAGGGACATTGCGATTGGTAGAGAGAGTTACTACAAAATAAGAGGAACGCTCCTATTGGTCGAAAAAAGCTGTGACGTGAAAACGGAACCCCAGTGGAGGGAGGCAGTTCTGCCATGAGTAGGACAAGAGAGAAATTTGGTCCGGAGACTCTTCTCTGGACTGGCGTCAAGTGGAGAATGGAGCACTTAATACTCCGTACCATGCTGAGAAGAAATCTGTGTGGACACTGCGTTCACAGTGGCTGTACTCCAGCTAAAATTAGCTGTAGCAACGTTTAGCTCCAACTGTGGGGAAACGAACCAGCCAAATTAGTTAATTGTTCTTGCGAGAACTGAGGGGGCACTATAATACGCACGCTGCTCCAACCATGCACGTGTATATCGCCATATAATAAGGCTAGGGCAGAGTACATGTTTTCTCGCATGACGAGAAGTATAGGAAAAGTTTCTGTTGGAAAGTTTAGCAAAGGCCAGATTAGTTTTGTAGGAATT
Organism: Schistocerca cancellata; assembly: GCF_023864275.1. Taxonomy (NCBI): domain Eukaryota; kingdom Metazoa; phylum Arthropoda; class Insecta; order Orthoptera; family Acrididae; genus Schistocerca; species Schistocerca cancellata. The sequence goes on from NC_064627.1 coordinate 664,992,206, forward strand.
TCAGTGGGAGAGAGCGGTCTTGCAGACAGCAGCACGTCGCAGCTTAAGGTAAATACCGTGTACAGAGGCGTAAAACTGTTGGTTCACCAGCTTGTGTCCACTGTGAACTTGAGCGGCCGTGGGTAATCTTGCATTCAAATTTGTCACTGGACTAACCATCCACCGTAGTCTTGATTGTCATCCTAAATAGTACCGAACATTTAACCGGAATCGGACGATTTTCGTAGTACTGACCAACATCATAATGTATGTGTAGGAGCAATTCTGTAAAGAAACGTCCAATCAAACTTTCATATTATTGTGCTTAGGATTAATGTAAAGAAACTTCCAATTAAACTTTCATAATATTGTGCTTAAGATTAATGTTCTTTCAGAGCGTTAATATTTAACATTGTTGTGTATAAACTTATTTCATTTTTATGTTGGAAAGATGCGTTATTCATTGCGCTGTTTTTATGTTGGCGAGTTGAGAACTGTGTGAAAAGCTGTAATTTGGTGAGAAATATTGAGCCATTAAACTTGTCATTTCACCTCACACAGTTGTTCTCAATTCAAGAATAAACAAAAAACAAACCTCGCCCTTACAACATGTCTCCACTGCCCACGCTTTTAGGAATACTCTCTACAAGACGCTGTCCAGTCATTGAATGGTGCACAGCTAGGGACAAAGACGCTCAGCCATAACAACCGCCTGCAGGCACCCCAGACCCCAGCACCACAAACACACTATGCGACAATCCTCCAACGAGTCCAGTCGCACCAAGACGGCAACAGTGTAACGGTTCATGCACATCTACAGAAGAAAGACCACTTAAAAGTCACATAAATGTTACATCCCCATAAATAATACGTGCTTAGCTACGCCCAACAATACGAATTGAAATCAAAATGACAGGATTGAACAGTCACAAACTAATTGAACAAATAAGCATACCAAGCGGGTAGGTATAGAAGAAATTATATTAACATGTTTTTAAAGAATGCTCTACAGATTTTATAATTTTTTTTGTATAGCAACGAAAAAGATGCTAAATTCTTTCTTGTTCTGCTACTAGTTTCAACAGTTGTCTGTATCTAGCATACTTTAAAAATTTAAAACAGTGTGTACCACATGCATACGAGTTTCAAAAAAGTGTTACACACTGATGAGCCAAAACACCATGACACCCTGGAACTTCCTGGCAAATTAAAACTGTGTGCCGGACCGAGACTCGAACTCGGGACCTTCGCCTTTTGCGGGCAAGTTCGCAGGAGAGCTTCTGTAAAGTTTGGAAGGTAGGAGATGAGCTACTGGCAGAAGTGAAGCTGTGAGGACGGGGCTTGAGTCGTGCTTGGGTAGCTCAGTTGGTAGAGCACTTGCCCGCCAAAGGCAAAGGTCACGAGTTGGAGTCTCGGTCCGGCACATAGTTTTAATGTGCCAGGAAGTTTCGTATCAGCGCACACTCCGCTGCAGAGTGAAAATCTCATTCTGGAACAATGGTTGGTTGGTTGGTTTGGGGGGGATTAAAGGGACCAGACTGCGACGGTCATCGGTCCCTTTTTCCAAAAAAAGTAAAACCACCCAAAGAGAATAAAAAACGAACAACAGGAAAGACGTCAGAAGACACAGGACAAGAAATACTCCTACAGAGATCAGACGAAACAAATTAAAATCACACAGAGTGTGACAGTGGTTGGCCGACCATAGAGATAAAAAGGAAAAGCCAACCACCGAGAACACATTAAAAACTCAGCGTAAAATCGTAGGCCAATGGCCAGAATCAACACAAAAGAACAGAACAAACACTCAGAGTAAATAATAAAAACCCCCTGCCCGAATAAAATGGAAAACTAAGTCAGCCATACCAGGGTCATCACATAAGAGGGCAGGGAGCGTATCAGGCAGCGCAAATGTCTGCCTGACCACAGCTAAAAGGGGGCAGGCCAACAAAATGTGGGCCACTGTCAAAGCCGCCCCGCAGCGACATACAGGAGGGTCCTCCCGGCGCAGTAAATAACTGTGTGTCAGGTGGGAGTGGCCAATGCGGAGCCGACAAAGGACGACAGAGTCCCTGCGGTTGGCTCGCAGGGATGACCGCCACACAGTCGTCGTCTCCTTGATGGCACGGAGTTTATTGGGCATGATCTGATTGCGCCATTGAGCGTCCCAAAGCGCAAAAACTTTTCGGCGGAGGACTGCCCGCAAATCAGTCTCTGGGAGGCCAACGTCCAGAGACTGTTTACTCATGGTCTCTTTCGCCAGACGGTCAACATGTTCATTGCCCGGGATACCGACATGACCGGGGGTCCACACAAAAACCACAGAGTGGCCGCAACGCGCAAGAGTATGCAGGGACTCATGGATAGCCATCACCAGACGAGAACGAGGAAAACACAGGTCGAGAGCTCGTAAACCGCTCAGGGAATCGCTACAGATAACGAAGGACTCACCTGAGCAGGAGCGGATATACTCTAGGGCACGAAAGATGGCGACTAGCTCAGCAGTGTAAACGCTGCAGCCAGCCGCCAAGGACCGTTGTTCGGAATGGTCCCCTAGAGTTAGCGCATACCCGACACGACCAGCAACCATCGAACTGTCGGTGTAAGCAATTCCAGAGCCCTGATACGTGGCCAGGATGGAATAAAAGCGGCGGCGGAAGGCCTCTGGAGGGACCGAGTCCTTCGAGCCCTGTGCCAAGTCGAGCCGAAGGCAAGGGCGAGGAACACACCACGGGGGTGTACGCAGAGGCGCCCGGAAAGGAGGTGGAACTGGGAAAAACCCAAGCCCGCAGAGAAGCTCCTTGATGCGTACGGCGATTGGACAACCCGACCGGGGCCGACGGTCTGGCAGATGGACGACTGACTGCGGGAACAGGACACGATAATTTGGATGCCCGGGCAAGCTAAAAACATGGGCAGCATAAGCGGCCAGCAAACGTTGGCGTCGGAACCGCAGTGGAGGTACACCTGCCTCCACTAGGACGCTGTCCACAGGGCTGGTGCGGAAAGCACCAGTGGCAAGGCGTATCCCGCTGTGGAGAATTGGGTCCAGCACCCGCAACGCAGATGGGGATGCTGAGCCATAAGCTAGGCACCCATAATCCAGGCGAGACTGGATTAACGCCTGGTAGAGCCGCAACAGGGTAGATCGGTCGGCGCCCCAGCGGGTGTGGCTCAAACAACGCAGGGCGTTGAGATGCCGCCAACACGCTTGTTTAAGCTGCCGGATATGAGGCAGCCAAGTCAACCGGGCATCAAAAAGGACACCCAAAAACCTGTGGGTCTCCACCACAGCAAGAAGTTCGTCGGCAAGATAAAGCCGCGGCTCAGGATGGGCCGTTCGGCGCCGGCAAAAATGCATAACGCAGGTCTTGGCAGCCGAAAACTGAAAACCACGCGCTACAGCCCAAGACTGCGCCTTGCGGATTGCGCCCTGTAGCTGACGTTCAGCTGCTGCAATGCTAATAGAACTATAGTAAAGACAGAAGTCGTCAGCATACAGGGAAGCAGAGACAGAATTTCCTACTGCCGCAGCGAGACCGTTTATTGCAATTAAAAACAGGCAGACACTGAGGACAGAGCCCTGGGGTACCCCGTTCTCCTGGACGAGCGAGGAACTATACGAGGCCGCGACTTGCACGCGGAAGGTACGATACGACAGAAAATTTCTGATAAAGATCGGCAGAGGGCCCCGAAGACCCCATCCATGAAGCGTAGAAAGGATGTGATGACGCCATGTCGTATCGTACGCCTTCCGCATGTCGAAAAAGACAGCGACCAGGTGCTGACGGCGGGCAAAGGCTGTACGGATGGCCGACTCAAGGCTCACCAGATTGTCGGTGGCGGAGCGGCCTTTACGGAACCCACCCTTAGACGGAGCCAGAAGGCCCCGAGACTCCAGCACCCAATTTAAGCGCCGGCTCACCATCCGTTCAAGCAACTTGCAAAGAACGTTGGTGAGACTAATGGGACGGTAGCTGTCCACCTCCAGAGGGTTCTTTCCAGGTTTCAAAATGGGGATGACAATACTTTCCCGCCATTGCGACGGAAACTCACCCTCGACCCAGAGACGGTTGTAAAGGTCGAGGAGGCGTCGCTTGCAGTCCACTGAAAGGTGTTTCAGCATCTGACAGTGGATGCGATCTGGCCCGGGAGCGGTATCAGGGCAAGCGGCAAGGGCACTCTGAAATTCCCACTCACTGAATGGAGCGTTGTAGGGTTCAGAAGCGTTGGTGCGAAAAGAAAGGCTCCGACGTTCCATCCGCTCTTTAATGGAGCGGAAGGCCTGGGGGTAATTCGCAGAAGCAGAACTCATAGCAAAATGCTCTGCTAAGCGGTTTGCAATGACGTCGGAGTCAGTACAAACTGCTCCATTCAGTGAGAGCGCAGGGACGCTGGCAGGGGTCCGATAGCCGAAGACCCGTCGAATCTTGGCCCACACCTACGATGGAGTGACATGGAGTCCAATGGTGGACACATACCGCTCCCAGCACTCCTCCTTGCCTTGGCGGATAAGGAGGCGGGCCCGCGCACGCAGCCGTTTGAAGGCGATAAGGTGGTCCATGGAGGGATGTCGCTTGTGACGCTGGAGCGCCCGCCGGCGATCTTTAATCGCTTCAGCGATCTCAGGCGACCACCAAGGCACAGCCCTCCGCCGAGGGGACCCAGAAGAACGGGGAATGGCAGACTCGGCGGCAGTGACGATGCCGGCGGTGACCGATGTAACCACCGCATCAATGGCATCAGTTGAGAGAGGCTCAATAGCGGCAGTGGAGGAGAACAAGTCCCAGTCAGCCTTATTCATAGCCCATCTGCTAGGGCGCCCAGAAGAGTGACGCTGTGGTAGTGACAGAAAAATCGGAAAGTGGTCACTACCACACAGGTCGTCATGCACACTCCAGTGGACAGATGGTAAGAGGCTAGGGCTACAGATTGAAAGGTCAATGGCGGAGTAGGTGCCATGCGCCACACTGAAGTGTGTGGAGACACCATCATTCAAAATCGAGAGATCGAGCTGCGACAATAAATGCTCAACGGTGGCGCCTCAACCTGTTGCCACTGACCCACCCCACAGAGGGTTATGGGCGTTAAAGTCGCCCAGTAAGAAGAAAGGTGGCGGCAATTGGGCTATCAGCGCAGCCAGGACATGCTGCGCGACATCACCCTCCGGTGGAAGGTAAAGACTGCAGACGGTAAGAGCCTGCGGCGTCCACACCCTAACAGCGACAGCCTCTAAAGCTGTTTGTAGAGGGACAGACTCGCTGTGAAGAGAGTTAAGGACATAGATGCAGACGCCACCAGACACCCTTTCATAAGCTGCTCGGTTCTTATAATAACCCCGATAGCCACGGAGGGCGGGGGTGCGCATTGCTGGAAACCAAGTTTCCTGCAGAGCAATGCAGAGGAAAGGATGAAGGCTGATAAGTTGGCGGAGCTCAGCTAGATGGTGGAAGAAACCGCTGCAGTTCCACTGGAGGATGGTTTTGTCCATGGCTGAGAAAGGCGTGCCGGGACCGGGACGGCAGATTCAGATTACGCCGCTGGGTCACCTGCTGCCTCCGATTGAGCACCCGTGCTAGTGCTATTGCTATTCACGGCGTCTGAGGGACCGGCGAGATCGAGGTCCTCAGCGGACGCCAGAATCTCCACCTCGTCCCCAGACGCAGAGCTAGAAGGTTGCGATGGGGTGGCTACCACCGCGCGTTCCTTGGGCTTAGAGCTGCTCTTCTTTGATTTCTCACGCTGCTCCTTGGGTTTAACTGGCTGGGAGGGCTTCAGCAATTCAGTCTCCGGGACTGAGGAGGATCGGGAAGCCCTTCGACCTGCAGATTGTGGGCACTTACGCCACTGTCGATCGTCAGCCTTCCCGGCGGTGGAAACCTGGGAAGGGAGGGACCCAAGGGACCCCTTGCGAGCGTGAGAAGCCGAAGAAGTTGGACACTTCTCCGGCTTAGAAGCGGGGACCGACGTCCCCGATGGGGGGGATGGTATTGCTCCTGAGGTAGGTGGCACAGGAGCAACCCGGTGGGTAGAGCGCCCCACTGGCAAGGGGGCAGGAGGAGTTGTACCACTCGTCGATCTGGCCGGAAGGCTCGAAACTAATGGGGCTAGCACAGGTGTTGTAGCAGCGGCGTAGGAAGTTGTCATTCGCACTGGATGTAATCGGTCGTATTTCCGTTTGGCCTCAGTATAAGTCAGTCGGTCCAGGGTCTTATATTCCATGATTTTGCGCTCTTTCTGGAATATTCTGCAGTCTGGCGAGCAAGGTGAATGGTGCTCCCCGCAGTTGACGCAGATGGGAGGCGGGGCACATGGAGTATCGGGATGAGATGGGCGTCCGCAATCTCGACATGTGAGGCTGGAAGTGCAGCGGGAAGACATATGGCCGAACTTCCAGCACTTGAAGCACCGCATCGGGGGAGGGATATAGGGCTTGACGTCACATCGGTAGACCATCACCTTGACCTTTTCCTGTAATGTATCACCCTCGAAGGCCAAGATGAAGGCACCGGTAGCAACCTGATTGTCCCTCGGACCCCGATGAACGCGCCGGACGAAATGAACACCTCTACGTTCTAAGTTGGCGCGCAGCTCGTCATCAGACTGCAAAAGGAGGTCCCTATGGAAAATAACACCCTGGACCATATTTAAACTCTTATGTGGAGTAATAGTAACGTTAACATCCCCCAACTTGTCACAAGCAAGTAACCTGCGTGACTGGGCGGAGGATGCCGTGTGTATCAGTACTGAGCCAGAGCGCATTTTAGACAAGCCCTCCACCTCCCCAAACTTGTCCTCTAAATGCTCGACGAAGAACTGAGGCTTTGTGGAGAGAAAAGACTCCCCATCAGCTCTCGTGCAAACTAAGAATCGGGGCGAATAACTGTTACCTCCATCCTGGGACTTACGCTCTTCCCACGGCGTGGCCAGGGAGGGGAACGTTTTCGGATCGTACTTCTGAGCATTAAATTGAGCCCGAGAACGCTTAGAGACTGCTGGCGGCTGGCCGCCAGCGAGAGATGATGTACCACGCTTCATTGCGGGTCATCCGCCCTGATGCCACCTACTCCGACCAAGGGCCCTCCCCACGGGCGCCACCCAGCCACAGCAAAGGCCACCTGGCAGGACGGCCGTTGCCGGGAGTCCTGATACCCCAGGAGGATAGGCATCTACTCCTTGGCATACGTGGGGAGTGAACGGCGCAGGCATCAGTAGAGCGATCCCTGTGTTGTCAGGGGGCTACAACCAAGAGGGTACATGGCGGCCCCACCACAACGGACTGGCTACCGTGCTGGATCTTAGGTGCAAAACTGTCCAAGGTCGTCGTCGCAGTTAAAAGAAACACTGCAGAGGGCAGCGTGGTAATCGCACCCAGGGACGTATCCCCGCCCTAAAGATCGAAAACGAGCGGGACACCATTGCAACGACGTGAAAGCCGGCTAAAGGTCGAATTGCACGACGGATACAGTGCACCATGTAAGGCGCCCTTCCCCAATTGGCTCGCTCTTCGGAATAATTTAGAAAGATGGAGGTCAAACCCGAGAGGGGACCATCACATAAGGCCAAAACATGTGAGACTCCTTTTAGTCGCCTCTTACGACAGGCAGGAATACCGCGGGCCTATTCTAACCCCCGAACCCGCAGGGGGGCTGGAACAATGACACCGTCTTTAATAGCATATTGGTCCACCTTTGTTACGCAATATCGCAGAGAAACTGTGTATGCTGTGTTCGACAAGGCATGGTGTGTTTCCGGAGCGGCTGCACATCATGAACATACTGCCGGTTTTGGAGCTGTATATATTTAACTACTCATTTATTATTAGATATTCTGTACATGAGCAAGCTAGCAGCCTGTCTGTTTCCCTTAAAGCAATACTTGAAAGGAAAACGTGTAACCTCCCCAGAAAAATTTAAAAAGAAAAAAAATGACCATACTTAATAAAAATGGGAGCCAAGTGTAACCTCCTGCAATGAAATTTACTGACAATGACAATTAAACAAAAATTAGCAATCTGACCCAAGTATAAGTTCCTCACAAACAAGAAAGTCGATTCAGTGATAAGAAAATGTCAGTGATAATGAAAATTCAATTAAACCGAAATATCGGTCTTTGCCCCTGTGCAAATCAGAATTAAATTCTTACCTCATTGTAACTGCTAGTCAAATTTCTGCTCTTATTCTTGCGCACGGCTTGGAGGAACTGCATTGCAAATAATAATATTCCTTTTTTTTGTAATTTAACTGAAACTTTTCTTTAAGGGAAGTGGAACGAAATCGTTAATTCAATTAAATAATTTTTTTTTTTTGTAAAATTTCTTTTGAAATCAAAATTATTATTGGGGCACTTGTTGGAAATTAATTACAATAAATAAACTTTACATTATCTGATGATTACCTTAATTAACAATATACCTCATTCAGCATCTTGACCAGTGTTGCCGACAGACTACATCACACAACCGCACTGGGCTGCTATTACTGACCGACTGCTCTGCATGACGACTACTACAGAACTGCTCTACATGACGACTACAACTGAACTCGACGAGTACTGCCCAACTGCTTGCAACACTCGCGCGGTCAAGCGCAGACTAACCACGAAAATAGGCTCTCTGGTCAAAGATTTTAACGTGCCTCACCATCGCTGCTATGTTACATACGTGTTTCATAACCCTCCACTGGGGGGGCAAAAATTTGGCAGCGATGGTGAGTCATTTGGACTTGCCATCGCAAGAAATTTTTACAATTTACAGAATATTCAAATTTAGTACATAAATTAAATGTTGTGCACATGCACCGAGTACAAAATATATCAGACAGAGACAGGATGTGAATACAAAACATAGTAGTAAATCAGAAAACTGTATATACAAATTATTTGACAGATAGCAAAGTGCACACGCACTGAAAAAATTCTTTAGCATTTTCAGAACAAATAAACAGAATGGCAGAAAATCGTGTTGATAAGTGACATGAGTGTGCTCGCACTGGAGTTGAGAACATATTAGCAATTTACGAAATGTATATACAATTAGTAACAAATGACGTAAGTGCATACATACTGAAGTATTGAATATACAGAATGAGTACAAATCATATTGAAAAATGAGAAAAGTGCACAGGCACTGAAGTTCAGTAGAAAACATATTAACACACAACATAAGTGCACATGCACTGTAGTTCAGAACATATCATTAAAATAAAATAATAAAAAAAATGTATATACAATATTAAAGACAAGAGTGCACATACTGTACTTGAGAACAAATCGAAAAAATGTCTTAGGCATTTTTGCAATAAACATAATGGCAAAAAATCATATCGACAAGTGACATAAGTGTACTCGCACTGGAGTTCAGCGAATCAAAAAAAATGTATAACCCATGAACATAAATAATGTTAGCAAAGAAATGATTTTCACTATGTGACAAGAATTAGGATAGGAAAGGGAAGGATTGCATCATGGTTGTAGCACTTCAGATTGCACACAGCTGTTCTGAAAGTCCATATCTTTCCATAGAAGTACAACACCAAGTGACACAATTTGAAGTTCTTTTCCCATCAGAATTTATCAGTGTAGCCAAGACACTGAACTGTCGTACTAATGTTCCATGTTCTCATTTTGGCAGTACACTAGGTACACCAAACAGTGGGACCATAATAACGTCTTCATCGCCCACGGTGGTGGACAGCATGTCGTATCAACACCACGCTCTTACAAGGCACACCAACGTAGAATTAGTGCAAAACCAAAGATAGTGCTCCATGATCACTAGGATAGACAGGACAAATGGACATTGCAGTAATTCAGGGTAGTTAGCTCATGAGATGAAGGACATTAAGTCACATAATATTGACAATTACAGTCTTCATTAGTAGTGTGCGGCATTCATAGCCCAGTGATTGAACATTTCTGTACCAAGTATGTAGTATTACAGAAAAATGTTCATTAATTGTTTTACATAGAATCAGTAACCTTTTCCTAGTTACAAAGCATTATTAAATAATCGCATTCTTTTCCAGTTACAAAGTATGGCATAGTTAATTAATCATTGGTCATTCCAATAGTAATAATCATTAGCCTTCTCCTAATTACAAAGCATTATGAAGCAATCGCATTCTTTTCCAGTTACAAAGTATGGCATCGTTAATTAATTATTTGTCATTTCAATAGTAATAATCATTAGCCTTCTCCTAATTACAAAGCATTATGAAGCAATCGCATTCTTTTCCAGTTACAAAGTATGGCATCGTTAATTAATTATTTGTCATTTCAATAGTAATAATCATATTCTTTTCCAGTTACAAAGTATCAACATTGAAAACAAGAGCTAATTAATGGCATAATTAATAACATAATTCATTGAGTGACATTAATTATTGGCACTCAGTGGCTGTCAAGTATCGAATAGTATAAAACATTGTTCCTCATTCAGTATTATTCAGATCATTAAGAAGTAATAACAATTCATTGAGTGACATTCAGATCATTACGAAGTCATTATTAAAAATCAGCTAATTACAGTCATAGCATTAATAATCATGGGCATTATAAGTAGTCTCATTACAATAAACAGTGGAGTTATTATAAGGGAAAGCAAGAAGAGAAAAAGAAAAGAAAATTGGTTCTGGGTTGTTCCTGTAAATGAAAAATGTGTAACGTCATTCGTCATGAGTCAGCTGTAGCAAGGTTGTGAAACAAGGCAGTAATGTGATCACATGTATAAATGATAGACACAAATGGGTAAAAAATGTAAGTGCTAGTACAGGTATAATAAGTAACAGGTTTAGTATGTATCATGAAAAACTTCTCCTGGAAAAATACAAAATGGATTATTGACCTGAAAGAAGAAACGCACACTATGCTGAAAAGTAGTGAACTTCGAATTAACAAGTAGTGAAATGTGTATAAACATGTGTTCCATAGCTGTCCTTTCCAAAACTTTCGGTCATCCTACTATGCAATATAACACCTGCTGTCAAAACAAACTGCAACAAATACTTAAATAACTATGTAGCATAAATACATAACTTCATCTATAAAGAAAAAAAACTTCATTATCAATCACTTCATTATCCATATTATCATGACTTCATTATTATCATCACCTGTAAAGAAAAACTTTATTATTCATAATAGCATATTCTTCATCATTATTCATCAGTATTCATTATCATCTGCAAAAATATCACTTCATTACTCATTATACAACTGTTCCTTATCTCTAGCATATTTCATCACTAAAACTAAGATGTGTAGTTCTGTCCGACAGCCTGCATCAATCACCTTGTATTCTGAAAGAAAAAATTAGTTAAGACTGCTATTCTACGATGAGTATAGTATATTCTTGTTAATGCTTGTTAATCCTGATCCATTTACTCTTCCTCATAAAGTTATTGCATCTTCTATCGTTTATTCCGTAGGTGAAATTCCCATTTCTGTTGAATTTATTTCTTACACGCATCATTTCTTTCTGAAATTGATGAACAGAGATTAACGTCTTGCATTTAAATCATATACCCACTAAATAATGACTGGTTTATGGTGACACAATTAACCATACAGCATAACATGACAGACAACGTAATATGTCAAAGACATTGACAGTGTTCAAAGCCAAAATGTACAGAGAATATCACAATGCAGCAGCAAAAAATGTAAAAGTCACGATGTTGAGATGTCATAAGGCCAAAAAAAAAAAAAAATGTCAAAGTCGACTGGTGTGTGTTATATCTTAACTATTTCACAGTGCATATAGACAAAACTGGAATACAATCGTACATAAAAAAGTGGAAAATGTGCATGGTCTGATGTGTAACGACAAGAAAAGCGACCTGCTAACCTTACCTTGCCGGGCACTTACCAAGAAAAAATACGATAATCATCAGTAATTAGTCAGGTGAAATAATTCCATTAGTAAATGGCATCATAGCATGTTACATCATAAAGTGATTTCATTCAATAAACGGTTTAATGTTTGAGATATGGTGATTGCCTTTCGATTTTCTGGTTCTCAAAGTTTCGACGTGTACAACATTGGGGTGAGGGATGCTGCGAATCCGATATGGACCTGCGTATAGAAGTTCAAATTTACTGCACTTACCTTTTAATTTGCTGGATAAATAGTGTGTACGTACTAATATTTTCTGTCCAACGTGAAAGTCTCGGCGTGTACAAACCTGTTTTTGCTGTCTTCTCCGGCGCTCTGCGGCACGTTTGATGTTGTTCAGCGCAATGTCAATTATTTCGTGGTGTCGTAAGCGACGAGATGTAGGAAAATTTTACAAATTCTTTAATTTTGTTTGGTGGTTCAACGTTTTTCAGTATAACAGACGTAGATAGCATAGTGGATTCATTTGGAATGGAATTAATTACATCTTGGAATGAGAGTATGTGTGTATCCCAATCTCTATATCTTTTGTGGCAGTATATTCGGCACAGCTTACCAATTTCTTTCATTAATCTTTCACAGGGGTTCGAAGAAGCGTGGTACTTGGATATATAGATCGGAGAAATGTTTCTGGCTCGTAACATGCGTGTCCATACGCTACTACGAAATTGTGATCCATTGTCAGAAATTACTTTCATCACATGCCCTACATGAAATAGAAAATGTTTTACAAATGCTTTCGAAACAGTTTTAGCAGTAGCTTTGCGTAACGGAGTGAAAGTAACAAATTTTGAAGTGAGCTCAACAGCTACAAAGATGTAGCAAAAACCTCTGTTAGTTCTCGGAATCGGACCAAAAATATCTGCTGCGGCCATGTGTCTTAATTTAACAGGTACAATGGGATATAAAGGAGGAATATGTGAAGTGGTGTCTGATTTAGCTTTCTGGCAAATTTTACATGACGCTAAAACTCGTCGAATACGTTTCTCCATGTTTTTAAAATAACAGTTCTGTCTCAGTATAAGAAAACATTTTCTTGCTCCGTAATGTGCGTAACTTAAATGAGTGTACCAGATTAATTTGTTAACAAGTTCGTCAGGGATGCATAATAACCAATTGTTGCTGTCAGGATGAGAACGGCGAAATAGAATGTCATTGCGTACAGTGTAGTGGTTTCTAATCGTAACTTTTTCCTACCTTGCCAAAGGTGTTTAATTTCTTTCCACACATTGTCTTTATTTTGTTCTTGTGCTATGTCCTGTAATGACGACGAAATAAAATTTTCAAATGCTACTTGCTGAATGTACATGACACTGAAATTTGTTTTGCAGAAGTTGGTTGCTACGTCTTGCTGATTGTTGCCGAGAGAACGCGATAGTGCGTCTGCTATAACATTTTGCGTACCGGGAATGTGAACTATTGTAAAATTAAATTCCTGTAAATAAAGTTTCCATCTGCTTAATCTGTCGTGCGTGAATTTGGCCGAAAGTAAAAATTGTATCGCTCTGTGGTCTGTGTACACGGTTGTATGTCTGCCATAAAGAAAGTGCCGAAATCTCGTAAAAGCCCATACAACACATAATGTTTCCAGTTCTGTAATGGAATAATTTCGTTCAGCAGGTGACAAAATGCGGCTTGCAAATGCGATGTTTTTAATTACTATCGAACCATCTTCTTCAATTTCCTGGAAAATGTGTACGCCTAAAGCGGTGTTAGAACTGTCGGTGGCAATGGAAAAATTTCTGGTAAGATTTGGGTGCGATAAAAGTGGTGCATTCAACAAAGCGTATTTCAAATAACATTTTCGTGGACAAGATTCTGCGTGTCTAAGGTATTGCTTGCGTTACTGAAATATGCAATCGGTACTGTATTTTAATCAAATTCTATCTGACGTGTTACTATTTTCAGGGGTACACTGTGGAATTTTGACTATTTGAACTATTCTGTTATTTCTTCCTGACGTATTACGCTATGTATGACACCTACTGTCTGGTTCATTCATGAAAATGTGTAGTTGCTGATCATTTTGTTGCTTGTAGGACCGACTGTTATTATATGTACGCTGATAATTGTGCTCATCGTTTTTACGTCTGTCGTGATAGTCATTCCTATACGGTGTATTGCGATAGGAACTGAAATACTGCCTTCTTTGTACGTAGTTGTTTCCTTGCTGCCGTACGTTACTATTTGTTGTATCAGGGACTATACGTGCACGCGGCGAAACATTAAAGCTTGGTTGACCTTGTAGACTGCATTCCATTGTTGGTTACGTATGCTAACCGGTTGACTTTCATGCTGTTGCGGTGGAAAACTTCTATTGTTACCAAAATGTGGTTCCTGCTGCTGACGATTTTGACGATATTGATAATCTGAATTTTGTCTGTGATTTAAGTTCTGGTAGTTGTCGTTCCTAAAGCGTCTGTTACTTTTCCTATTGAAATTACGTCCCTGATCATAATTATTGTAAGTTTGTTGACCTTGGTTATTATACGAAAAGTTTTTGTTTACAAAAGAATAATCAGATTGCTGTACTTCCAAGAGCTGTAAAAGATCTCTGAATGCTGAAATGTTTTCTTTTTGCTGGCCCGTTAGAAGTGACACTCGTAATGACCGTGGTAATTTAGAGATGCATAATTGTATAAGTGCGGATTCACTGTACGGTTCACTCAGGTATTGGTTTTGTTGTACCATGTGCTCAAAAAATTGCGTCACATTGGGAAAATTTGAGTTCTCGTAATTCGGCAAAGTAATTAACTGATCTTTAATTCCGCGCTGTGTCGTCTTCGACCAGTACGCTGATAGAAAAGCATTCTGAAACTCTTCTACCGAATAGCACTGTCTCGCGATCGGTCTCATACGAGTTGCCGGTTCCCCTTCCAAAAAACTGCAAATAAATTCAAGTTTGTGTGTTACAGGCCAAGTCGGTGGAAGAGCAAAGCTAAATTGTTGAATCCAATCCAGTGGGTGAATCTGCGTTCTATCGTTTTTAAAAACTTTAAACTTTCTCACTGACAGAAAATGTTTGTAATCGAAATTATCATCTCTGTGTGATGGTACAGGTTCAGGATCGTAAGAGAATCTATTGAACTGTGGTTGTTCGGAATCTAAGTCCCGTACTCTCTGTAGATTACTCAAATTATACGCGTTGCGCGAGTCTGACAAATGTTCGCAAAGTGGCGTCTGCTGTGATGTGTTATTAACTGAGATGCTTTTCATCTCTGTTACTTCTTGCTGTAAACTTGACAGTTTCCTACGCAACGTGTTATTAGACGAATCGATCTCATTAATTGTCTGCTGTAAATTTTGAAATTCAGGTGTTTGGTTAAATGAAATCGGTGCAGTATCGTCTGATTTATTATCATTACTACTTTCAATAGCATCAATACGACTGGCTAATTCATCATATTTTTCAGTCAGTATTTTTGCCTGATCATCGGTTTTAGAATCGGACGCATTAATCTGTTTCTGCAACTTACGCGTAGTTTCGCTCAGTTTTCTAACATCAGCTTTTATGACATCGCAATCCTGTGTTAGTTCTAATTGTTCGAATCTGTCTGTCACTGTTTGAATATTTACTGTGTGTGTATCTGTTTTTGATTTAAGATCAGAAATTTCATCCCGTAATTCTGTGTTCGACTGTTTGATGGAATTAATTTCGTCGGACACTGAGGCAATATTGTTGTCTACGTATGTCATCGCTTTCGCGAACATTTTACGTTTGTCTTCTTGTCTCTGAGCCGTGATTGTTTCCATGACTTGACGTTTGACTTTATTTTGATCCTGAATAAATTTACGGAAACGCGTATCACTGTTCTGTATGTGCTGATTAAAGCGCTCGTTAATCTGAGTGTTCTGCTGTTCGAATTTCGCGTCTATCTTTGCGTCCATTGTGCGCGAAAGTTCTACCGTCATTGCTTTAAACTCGTCCCGTAATTGTGTAGCTTTTTCAGAGCATTGTTTAGCGACTCCGCTAATTTCGTCTCTGAGTGTTTCTGTTGCAGCTGTTTGCAATTCCCTTAATTCCTGAGCAACAGACTTAATTTCTTCGCTACTTTTCTTTGAGCTAGCCTCAATTTCCTCGCGCAACTGTTCCTTAGTGTCATGACACTGCGCGGCAACGGCTCTAATTTGTTCACTAAGCTGTCTGGAATTGTCGTCCAATTTTTCATTCTGTTGTCTGACCTGTTCACTAAGTTGTTTGAGATTTTCGTCATTATTGTCAAGTTTTTCATTTAAGTGTTTGTTATCTTCCCTAAGTTGTCTGAAATTGTTGTCTGTTTTCTCATTCTGTTGTTTGATATTTACACCAAGATCGTTCTTAAACTGTAGCATTATTGTCATAAATTGATCCAAACTTAAAGTAGCTGTTGCATTCTCAGTACTCTGTGATGGAGTACATGCAATTGTCACGTTTTGTGTGACCATTTGGTCATTCTTTGGATCACAAAAAGCTTTCCCTGTCAAATGTACACTCTCATTCACTATTTCGGAATTAAATAACTCCGGCATACTTTGTGCACCTTGTTCATTTTCATTAACAGAATTTGTCTGTACGTTACTTGAATTTTCCAAATCGGGTGTGTTAAGCTCGGCAGCGCTCATTACAATAGAGCGTCCAGCGTCATCAATTGTCGTCAAATTAACAGAAGAGACAATTGAGTTCGTTTGTTCATCATTAAGATAAAAGTCATCATTATTGGTTGGAATGCACTGATTGTCAGTGAACGCAGGATTGTCACAATTACTATCGGTCACGTTGTTTAAGTCGGTAATTTCGTTCATAATACCTCGCGATACACTATTCACAGTCTTTCGCGGCATTTTTACAATAGTCACAATTATTCACAAAACAAATAAGCACAATGCAAAAGCAACACATAAATACAACAGAGCAACGAATTGCCGTTGACCTGTAGAAAGAAAGTCACAAGATTAGTAAAAGCGTAGCGCCAAATCCTAATTATACTTAAGCAAATAAGAGCAGATTTCTGACTACTTTTCGGAAGACTCTCAACGAAATACGATCCTGGACTGGGTGTCGCCAAGTGTAACCTCCCCACAAAAATTTTAAAAGAAAAGACAATATTTAATAAAAATGGAGCCAAGAAGCAATATCGTCCCCACAGAAATATTTAAATAAAATATAATAATAAATGGGACCCAAGAATAACCTCCCTGCAATGAAATGTACTGACAAAGGCAACAAAAATGTGAAATTCGCAATCTGACTCTGGTGTAAGCTCCCACAAAAATAATGAAAAACAATTCAGTATTAATGAAATCTCAGTGATAATGATAATTCAATTAAACCGAAATATCGGTCTTTGCCCCTGTGCAAATCAGAATTAAATTCTTACCTCATTGTAACTGCTAGTCAAATTTCTGCTCTTATTCTTGCGCACGGCTTGGAGGAACTGCATTGCAAATAATAATATTCCTTTTTTTTGTAATTTAACTGAAACTTTTCTTTAAGGGAAGTGGAACGAAATCGTTAATTCAATTAAATAAATTTTTTTTTTGTAAAATTGCTTTTGAAATCAAAATTATTATTGGGGCACTTGTTGGAAATTAATTACAATAAATAAACTTTACATTATCTGATGATTACCTTAATTAACAATATACCTCATTCAGCATCTTGACCAGTGTTGCCGACAGACTACATCACACAACCGCACTGGGCTGCTATTACTGACCGACTGCTCTGCATGACGACTACTACAGAACTGCTCTACATGACGACTACAACTGAACTCGACGAGTACTGCCCAACTGCTTGCAACACTCGCGCGGTCAAGCGCAGACTAACCACGAAAATAGGCTCTCTGGTCAAAGATTTTAACGTGCCTCACCATCGCTGCTATGTTACATACGTGTTTCAAACGATGAATGTTCACGTTTGGCGATAACCTCTTTGCAAACAATTGGTAACTGCATGTAAGTGGCACAATGACTGGTGTCCGACAGATCCGTCGTTCGGTTTCGTCACATATCGAATTTCTTCGGAGCACTTCAAGTGGACTTCCCTGTTTTCTGATTTCTGCCAATGCCAGTGACCTATCAGTTCAAGGGTCAAAATTGCGTGGCGAAGCTAAACGTTGAAGTTTTTTTTGGTAGTGCCGATTCAGGCAGCATTTCCTCTCACACGTCTCCGTCCACCGCAAAGACCAATCTTGTCATTCAGACTTTTGTTCATCATTTTCAGGATTTGACTTTCATGAGTGCCGATGTGAAGAAATGGCACAGCAGATGCGCTAAAATTGTTTCTTAACGCAGCTGGTGTGCCATTTCTTCACATCGCCATTTTTCAAAAACAGTTCTTGAAAATGATGAACAAATCAAACAAACGAACAATATCGGCACTTGTTGCCATTTCAATATATACCGGGAGAAATGGCTCTGAGCACTATGGGACTCAACTTCTGAGGTCATCAGTCCCCCATAACTTGAACTACTTAAACCTAACTAACCTAAGGACATCACACACATCCATGCCCGAGGCAGGATTCGAACCTGCGACCATAGCGGTCGCGCGGTTCCAGACTGTAGCGCTTAGAACCGCTTGGTCACCCCGGCCGGCCAACCGGGAGAGAAAATATTGCCTACCTATATTGATATTTTAAGGAAAAGGTATAGATATGTCGATATTTTTTGAACAGCGCTAGGCAGAGGTCAAGTGATACCCCTACGTTATTGGCCGGTGGATTGTGGACGTGGAGATAACGCCCAATAACGTCTCAGACGTGTTCCACGAGGTTGAGATTGGGAGAATTTGGTGGCCAAGATAGTAAGCACACACTACTACGATTCCAGCCTTGTGACACAGATACTTATCTTGCTGGAAGACATCAAGTATGAAGCGATGCAGACGGTCCGCAGTAGCGTTCACCTAGTCCTCAGCTGTCTGGTGCCTTCGCTCAATACCAAAGGCCCCGCGAAAGCCCAGGTAAATCTTCTGCAGTGCGTAATAACGGCCCCCCTAGCGAACGTTGCAGCCGTACACCTCGATAATGGCGTATCCGGACGCGACTATCGACCTGATAATCAACGGTATAATCTCAATGGCTTGCCCACTGCAATCGCAACTGACGATGTCGTTGGGTCAACATGGGAGCGCGTAGGGCCCGTCTGTTGCAGAGCCCCATGATGAACAATGAGCACTGAACGTTGTGCTCAAAGAGTGTTGTGCCTGCAGCATCATTGAATAAATTGTCGGATCTTACACAGGTTGCTATTTGTCTTGTTGTATAGAGTAAGCAAGTGTACGACCTCCACATTCTGTGGTGATGTGTGGACGTCCAGCACTATGCCACTTACTTGTGCTTTCACCTCCTTTCAAGCACTTTTCATGGATGCTGCGTCAGCAGCACACGAATTGCCGAGCAGGTTGCCGTTTCAGAGATACTCGTTCCCGCGCTCCAAGCGACAACATATTGCTCTTTGTCAAAGCCACATGTTGTTGTTGTTGTTGTTGTTGTTGTGGTCTTCAGTCCTGAGACTGGTTTGATGCAGCTCTCCATGCTACTCTATCCTCTGCAAGCTGCTTCATCTCCCAGCACGTACTGCACCCTACATCCTTCTGAATCTGCTTAGTGTATTCATCTCTTGGCCTTCCTCTACGATTTTTACCCTCCACGCTGCCCTCCAGTACTAAATTGGTGATCCCTTGATGCCTCAGAACATGTCCTACCAACCGATCTCTTCTTCTAGTCAAGTACATAGACCAGTGGATTTCCCCGTTTGCAGCACGTGTCGTTGCTAGATTGATTCTCCATTCTTCTGTGTTCCTCTTGTATACCTGCCTTCCCGGGTCACTTGGCCGCAACGGCACCAGGCGTCATTTACTACCGTTGTAGGCAGCGCTCACACAATTATCACTGTATATCTTTAGTCCCACTGACTTTAACAGCGATAAATACATGCAGATGTTATACTCTTCCATAACTTTAAATGGTGCCTGATGATATCCGAGGTAGCGTTACATCGTAATTCGGAATAACACAGCTACTGTAATAACGTATTTATCCGCCGACACCGGGCAAGCGACTTTCAAATGAAACGTCCTCTCTACGGGAAGATACACAATAACTTAGACTGGTAGCGTAGGTTATAGGCACATGATTGACGACATATGGAAGCTTGAGTCTCGCCAAACAGTGAGGCGAACGCTCGCGATAAGCGGAAAATCCGGATGCCAGTCTCGGTCCGGCACAAATTTTCATTCTCGTTATTCCATTATACAGCTGATTGTGGTCCACATTCGCAACTGTGAATACACTTCATGGATGACATTATGTTGAAACTGGACGCAGAACAATAAATATTTAAGCAGCTCTGTGTTGGTTACATTCAAAAATGTCCAGAGTGGGTAATTGTTTAGAATTTGTTACAGGCGGCCCTCACGTAGAAGGTGATAGGGTCGGCATAACAGCAAGATTGCTGGCTGAGAATATTGATAACAGCAAAGCTTCGCTGTTGTTAATGCGGAAAGCCCGGGTCAAAGTATGCACTTGATGTAATGAATGGCAGTCTCTTCAGATGTGGATGTACGTAAGGCAATGGCTGCGACAAAGGTAAAGAACGCGATAGTATCAGATTGCAAAAATGTATGGTCATCGTCTTGAGTAGATCATATCGTGTAACTATTTACTGGTAGAACTAACAAACAAAATGACGTGGGACGACCGAACGAGTTGGCGAAGTGGCTAGCATACTCGACTCGCATTCGGGAGGACGACGCTTAAAATCCCCGCTCGGCGATCCTCTCTAAAATTACTTACGGCAAATTCCAGGATAGTTCCTTTGAAAGGCGCATGCCCCATTTCCTTCCCCGTCGATTCCTACAGCGAGCCTGTACTCCGTCGCTAGTGACGTCGCTGTCGATGAGACGATAAACATTAGCCTTCCTTCCCTCCTTAAAATGGAGTGATTACGAAAAAACAGTGTTGGGGAAGATGAGTGGATGACTTACAATTGTTGGAAGGCGACTGGGAAGCGGAGGTGCATTTATAAAGCAATGCTCGTACAAGACGGTAGTGCCACCAATTCTAGAGCACTGTGCCGGTGCATGTACTTCTTTCCTTATGACAGACGTCGTAAGAATTCAGAGATGTCCTGTTAGGACGGTAACTGGTCGACATAGCTCACAAATAAGGTGTAACAGATATTCTTGAGGAACTTACAAGGGAGTCCCTGGAAGACAGTCGACATAGTTGTCGCGAAACTCTGTTGGGTAAACTCGGGGGACGAATATTCGAAGTGAATCGTGCGACAGTTCTGCTGCTATCACCGTATACTTGGCGTAGGAATAGTAAGAATAAGGTAATGCAGAGTAGGACGCCTACACAGGCAAGGAGACAGTCATTTCACCCTCGCTCAATACGTGTATGGAATTGGACGGATAATCGATAGCATTTGTACGAAGTTCCTTTCGCCATGCATCGTATGTTGGCTTGCGGAGTACGTATCACGTTGTTCCATAAGTTCGTAGCGTTTTTGTTTTGTGTTGTTGGTGTTCCACTTGCTATGGGTTTATTTATCGAGTGCCAATTTTTATTTGTAATTCACTCTTGATATTTGAGTCATTGCCTTTTGTCATTTGGAGATTGTGAGTGGAGCATCGGATGCTACAGAATTGAGTGCAAAGTGGAGAAATGGGAACATTTCCGGCATTCTTCTGTTTGACTTGTGGAGAGGCCTGACAGCAGCAAAGGCAGCCGAAAACATTTGTGCCGTGTGTGGGGATAATGCCATTGGACAGAGCACGGCAAGAAAATGGCTTTCTTGTTTTAAGGAGGATCATTTTGACATTAGTAACTTCCAACGTTCAGGAAGACCTTCGGAGTTTGATGAAGATAGTCAAACGCAGTAATCCACAATTATCGACGTTGGTGTACTCGAGAGCTAGCAAATGTGATGAAGTTTGATCATTCCAAGCAAGGGGGACGGTTGAAAATTCACGTGTATGGGTACCGCATGCTCCAAGCCAAAACCATGAAAATCAGCGGTTGCCCATACGTGCATCTCTGCTCGCTCATCATCATCATCAACATCATCATCATCATCAATTGGCTAGATAACAACACCGACCATTTCTATGCTGCTTCATTATAGCTGACGAGAAATGGTATCTTTATATTAACAAGGGGAAAAGAAAGGAATGCAGAGTCCAAACAAAGCAACAAATCGCCGAACAATGACCTGTGTACATCCACAAAAGATAATGTTACGCAGTTGGTGGAAGAGCGACGGTGCCGTGTCCTACTAACTGCTTCCTTGAGGTGTAACCTCACTTCTGTTTTTTATTGCCCAAGAATTGAGGCGTCTTGCATACGCGGTCCAAGAATAACGACCAGGAAAACTGCATAAAGCAATGTTACTCCACGATAACGTCCGCCCGGATTCTGCTAGACTGAGAAGAAACACTATACAGGCGATGGGTTGGGAAATCACTCTGCACCCACATTATGCACCAGATCCTGCCCTCAGAATTTTACCTTTTCCGCTCTCTATCGAATAACCTTCAGGGAACTTCTTTTCATGGTGAAAATGGGCTCTGAACATGGCTCGGTGAGTTCTTCGTCTCAAAACTATGTGTATGTGTTGTGCTGTGTTTATAAAAATTATTGAAAAGTGCTACGAACTTGTGCACCAACCTAATGCTATGTGGATGTAGACATTGGTAACTCATTGCACCCTTTTTACTTTTTGCGGGGCATTCAAAATCTTTGCGGCAGTCGGTCCCATATATCCGCTCAAGGGAGAAGTTTGACAAATAGAGAAATCTAAAATATTCCTTCGGGCCGGATTTGAACCAGCGACCTATGGATATCTGCCAGAATGACCACTACAGTCCACCGCTCTACCAACTGAGCTACCGAAGGAGCACGCACGCGGCGTTCTCATGTGAACCCAGATACGGGCCTCCCTCGCGCCAGAGCCGTCACGTAGCCCGTCTTCGCGCGGGCGTCGAGTCAGCGGCGTGAGTAATACAGTGAGTGCTCTTCTAGTGTCACTCGTTCTGGCGGCACCTTCTCTGTCACTGGGAAGCAAAGGTCGTCCACCGGCCGACGTTGCTGGATAACCGGTTGCTCACTGACAAGTGCCGTCGTATCACACACACACACACTCACACACACACACACACACACATTCATTCTACCTACCACTGCAGCGTACGAGGCCGAAGGAACAGGTATTTCCTAGTTCTGTTGACAGATGCGAGAGGAAGAGAGACTGCTGTGCGAGATCTCACTCTGCAAATCTCACAGGCGCAATCATTGCGGCAGTACTATCTGCGTATGTCAGAAAACCAGTTGTGTTGTTTTATTAATTTGTGGATTACAGACGTCATCCATGAAATAAAGTTCGTTTTACATATGTTAGTTTATCTGAATACTGTATTACATTCTTCGCAAAATAGATCTACCTCTGGGAGAAAAGTTTCCGCTACCCCTTTGCCAAGTATGTCGTGCGGACAGCCTACTTCTCTAGCCCATGTACTTCTAACGGGGGAAAAGTTAGAAAGTGAGAAATCGCACGGGAGAAAACCTCTTATATTTTTGAAAAACTGAGGACTCTTGCAGAAGTGCAATGAAAAGGAAAGTGGTAAATTATAAATTTGTCAGTTCATCATTTAGTATTTTCATCAGAGCCGCGGAACCCTTGATTAATTTTCATCACACAGATTCTTATTTACTGCATAGTACAACGCTTACACAACACCAGAATTTGGCCCACCAAGCACATGCCAACAGCCAGTTGTACGCAGTAAAAAAAAATATTAATTAAGCCCTGATCCTTAATTATAAGGGGCTATCAAAAACTTTCTTTGAGGGCGCTGCTACTGTGTATCTGTAATGTCTCCGATGCCAGTATATAAGCACCGATGTGTACGCAAGGGATTAGTGTGGCATTCATGTTTATGCGACGTGCATGCGGTAAATGCAGAAACGTAAACAACGGCAACGTTATTACAAAATGCGTTCAAACAGGACCAACTTGCAGTTATTCTTTTCTTAGGTGCTGAAGGACAAACACCGGTAGACATACATCGGAGCATGAAGCAAGTGAGTGTGGGGCAGTATGCCTGCCGAGAACCACCTTTGTAGAATGCTGAGCCAAGTTCCGCGCTGGTCGCGGTTCATTACAAGAGGCCAGTCGATCTGGGAGGCCAGCCTCATCCATCACGGACGAGTGGGAGAGACTCGGCACTGACCTTATAGCCGTCTTCCCGCACGCCATTATCCCGCCTTCAGTTCCGTAATACAGTCCTTGAAGGGTTGGAAATTGCTGTCGGACGAAGACGTGCAGCCGGCAGGTATGAACATCTTCAAGCACCAGGACTCGGCGTTTTACCAAACTTGTATCTTCAACTGGCACGTCGGTCGTATGATTGCTTCGGCTGTCACGGCGATTTTGCCTGATTAGAATATTAATTCTGGAGTATATGGCCTTCGAACGAGCCATTTGGTGCTTTTCTATTACAACCATCATAATTTTAATGATTTGGCAATTTTATCAAAAAAGTTGAAATCTCTTCACCAAATAATAATGATATAAGTCTGTAACACGGTCAGTAATAAACTGAGATGAAAAATGGTTTTTATCGTTTGAAACTTTAGTTATCCATGGGTCCAATCTTTTACATTAAATATGCCTAAGACTTTCACTATGTAGATCGTAGATGCAGCAGATGCGGCGAAGTTTGAAGACTATGAGTAATGGTTATCATTTTGGAGTAAATAGAGAACATTCTGGAAGGGGAATATGGCTTCTGGACATATTAGCTCTTGAAAATATGCGATCGTGTACTTCTTAATTTAGGTGTTATTAGTTTGTACGCATTCCATTTCTTTACTGTAACAAGAAAGTCAGACAACATAGCAAATAATTTCACATGTCAGTGCTACAAATGTCTTCCTTTGCTGCGACTCAGCACACCTACAATCTAAGGTACCATCCCAGGTGTTGGAGAACCTGAAATAACGTATTTGCATAAAAATGAGAGCCAAAATAATGTGTGCGCAATGGAGGAAAACGAGAAGGAAAAGTTGTTATGCATCACCTATAATGAGCTGTATGTCTCATCAAGGCGTCAAGTGGCTGTTACTGCTACCTAGACCAAACTAGAGTCTGGAGGTATTGGGACAAGGGCAGTACGAGCACACTCTGCATTGTTGCCAGATATATCCAAGATGGCGGCAATGACGTCATCAAAGATGGCAGCGAGTGGACTCGACAACAGCACATGACGTCATCCAAAATAGCGGATTTTGGTGGGTAGTTTGAATTTTGGTGGGAAGATAGGTCAATTGGGGTACCTCCACTAACCTAACACTCCCTCCACTCCCCTGTCCCAAAAAATGGCAGGAAGTTCAAATTGCATCAGGATAATGCATCACACCATGGTTACCTCTAATAATCTAAGAAAATGGCGAGAAGATAGGTCACTTGGACTACCTCCACTAACCTGTCACCCGACCGCCACCTCCTCCTATGAACTGGCAGGAAGTCTGCATTTTGGCCAGAAGATAGGTCAATTGGTGTATCTCTACATGGCGCGCAAGAAAGGGTATTTTGATTACCTCCAGTAACCTAAGTCACCTGACTGCCAACTCATCCTAGGAAATGGAAGGAAGAGGACTCAACCTGTGCTGGACATAAGCCTTGATTTAAACAATTAGACACAGTACAGCCATCCAGTGTGTTCCCCAGGAAATCTGTACTCCAACTGATCTTCCACCTTACTGTTCTTACCCAAATCAGAAACGAAGATTATTCCATAATCAATTTTTTTTGCAACAGTTTAGTAGCACATGTGCTTTGATTCGCCTAGCAACGAAATCAATACGAAGCCACAACTCCACATGACAGAGTTATAAGAAACCCCGCCCTTTGCAGTTGTCCAGGTATGTAAATAACTATAGCCGTACTGCTTATCGATAGAGGAGTCATTTTGCAGCACAGAAAGGGATGTTTATCATTTTTTTACACGAATCTTCCGACTAATTCATGCTACTTCTCTCTTTCTGTTTGGGGCTAATCTGTCCATCCCTTCACATCCTGTAATAAAAAATCCTCGATAACGTTTTCCATGTTCTGATCTGTGACTGCTAACACAATTTTTCTAACAATATTCAAGCATTACGCTCATCCCCCTCCCACGCACACTACCTACTGCCCCCTTCCCTTAGTAGTTCTCCCATGGCGAAGTTAACTAGTCCTAAATATTGATGCAGTTCCACTACTTTTCCCTTCTTCTGGTAAACAGTTTTGCTTAGATTTTTCGTATTTTACAGGCCACTTATTTTTTACCCTCTGTTGTAGCATCACGATTAAAATCCTTGGAGGGTCTCCTTGGTACACGAGCACTTCAAAAAAGTTGTGCTCCAGGTGTACATTTTCAGAAGCTTCTTGCTAAATTAGATGTTTACATTTGAAGTTTGTGGAGCGTACGCAAGTCTGCTTATATCTTCCTTGAAGTTACTTCTTCTGTAATTCTGTCTACTAGCTAGGAGTGTTCTTTCTTGTCTTCTGCTACTGTATCTAAAAAAAATTGTTATTTTTGCATGTTGCTCTTCTACTTTCTTCCACTTTTCATCATTTTTGAAAAATTCTTAATAAATTGTGCACAACTGGTTAGTGGCCTGCCAATTTCATACATTATTACTTCTAAGCTTTATTGACATCGTCTACGAACCTCAGCATTGCTGTCTTTTTACGCCTGAACTATTTTTACTTCTGGTATTTCCTCTCTTTCCCTTCTTTGTTATTTCAACATAAAACTTGAACAACAGTGGCCGTAACCTGCAACTGTGCTTTATAGCTGCCGTAACACATCGTAGTGTTTCCTGATTTTCCACTTCGATGTTAAACGTATGGTAAATTACCCGTCCATATCTGCACTTTAACTTCATTCGGTAGATTTTCGAACTCCTTATTCCACCTCCTCTCTTCTAAGAGTAAAACCTTAATTTGTTCCTCTAGAGCCACATGTTCTATGAATGTATGCAAGTTCGTTTTACATTACTTCTCACATTTCTAAGAGGTGTTTCAAAGTTCTTCTGTGCTATATTTTCGATTCTTGAACCCAAAATGAAATTTTTCCTCTTTTTCTTCAGCGTATCAACCTAGGTATCATTTCATTTCAGTATCATCAGCGTCAGACCGAGCATCGGACAGTTTTCGCATTTAATGACCTTTATAGGTAACGCGACGGAAATACTTGCAGACAGAGAGGTTTAAAATATTCCTTCGGGCCGGATTTGAACCAGCGACCTATGGATATCTGCCAGAACGACCACTACAGTCCACCGCTCTACCAACTGAGCTACCGAAGGAATGCACGAGTTTGTTGCACTCGTGGCCTAAACTGGAGGAACCGGATTGCTACTGCATCAGCTGACTGGCAGCTGGTGTAATGTGTTTTATAAGAGTGGGGATTCATTCAGTAGCGCTAACGCGCTTGCGCTGCTCAGATTCGTCTTAGCGACCTTCACGACTGCTGCTGTTTCTGCGTGCTGGCTCCGCAGACGGGCCGAGATTTCGCTCGGGTGGCCACGTCTACTGACGAGTAGCTAATAAGCAGTAGTTGTATTCAGTAGAAAAGTGTAACTCTTCCGCCGCCCAATATGTATGTAATGACCACGTGTTCCATCTGCATATTTTCACACTTAGGGAACGATAAAAGAATTGCAATTAACTTATTCCGTTTGGAGGCGATATAACAAATAGTCGGCGAATGTAACGCAAGCAGCGATGTAACTTTCTGCATAAACCGCGCGACATTCCTGCGAACGTATAGCGGCACAAAAACGATCATCTAGCTGTTAGTGGAACGTCCTCGCGGTGTCGCTGTTCAGTTCTGTTACAGTAGCTCCGTAAATGACACTGACAGCCGGCCCAGAGCTGGCATAAATGTTCGCAGGTCGTTATTTTCACAAGTCCGTCTTGATCACACAGATTTCTTACACTTTATTACCAGTTTCGGCATACTGCCATCCTTAGATGATTAAAATGTACTCACATGTTTAACTTGACGATGATTTACATCAGAATATTTTAATCATCTGAGGATGGCAGTATGCCGAAACCGGTAATAAAGTGTAAGAAATCTGTGTGATCAAGACGGACTTGTGAAAATAAAGTGCCAAAAAGGATTGCGGACTCATTTATAGACTTTATGTCTTCAATTAATAACTAATAGTTTTAATGGGCATCCTGACGATGAAACGTACCGAGTCGATATACCGTGTAGTAAAATGTACTTGCGTGGTTTCTTCTTCTATAAGGTAGAAACAAACATGTGTGTCTAGTGCCATATGCAAAGTTGCCCAAGAACCATTATTTACTTTCCGTCCTATTTCGTATTAATATCCCCTTTCATTATACAGCAGAGGAATTTGCTATTATTGATCAGCTTCTGTAATACAGCCTTAAACCTCTGTCTTCTACTGTCTCGTAATGAGAGCACGTTGGTGTATACACATGACTCCCACAGAATGTCTTTTGTTTATATTTAAAACAAGAACTGCCATGAAATATTCTTTCTCAAATTTTATCTGCCAACGAACTCGGATAATAGCCGGTATGCGTTACACAGCCTATGCTCGACTTGCAAATAAAGTTTCTCGCAACAGCATATTTGTGTTAAATATTCTCATAACGTTGCCGCGTCAAATTAAACGTGTTCCATCGAAGTGAGCTCTCGACTATATTGAAATTCACTAGACTGACCAGAAAGTGGTGTCATGTGACGTCCGCTCAGATCAAATACCACGAACAATAACGATCAGAATGAAGAGAGGAGGAAAAAAAGGGAAAAATAAGTATGTGATTTTCGTATAGGATGTGAGAGGTCCCGGGTTCAAATCCCGAACAAGCCTGTATTTTTGCTCACTTATTGGAGCCACGCAAAGTACACGCCTGTTGAAATAAACCAGGTTTTGGTGACCTTTCCTTTCTAGAAATTATTGCGCCTTCTCGAAGCCATGGACCGTGAAAATCAGTCTGATTTAACGAAATCTTAAGTAGGTAAGCCGAACACATTCAAATAAAAAAAGTTTGCTATAACATAATGAATAATATCAAATAGGAACCATTTTTTTTTTTTTTTTTTTTTTTTTTTTTTTTTTTTTGTAGTTATCGTCTACTCGTTTCTGTAGTTATCTCTGGTCGAGATGGACGAAGTACCTAGTTGGCCGCCTTTTGTGGAAAACTACCATAAGTTTTGTTGTAGCATAGCTTTGCTCCGAGTGTACCATCATCTCTTACCTAACACTAGCTTAGCACCCACTACTTCGCTCGAGAAGACGGAGTGGTTTGCCCGTTTTCTTTTTTTTTATTCCCTTTAATCGAATGTTTATGTTGTTCCTGAACTGCAACATCATCTAAACGTTTCACGCCAATTAAGGCGATAGAAGCATGGTCTTTTCCGAACGTTCTTTGATCTAAAAGAGATTCTGGTACCTGGTGTCGACGATTTTTGTTTATTATGGCTTTTGCGTCCTTCTGGTGATAGAAACTTTCATGTCCTAACATCTCTTTAGAAGTCAAGTAGCAATTTTCATAGACTCAGCTTTAAAATGTTTTAATACAACAAAATATTCTCATAAACATTTTTATCCCCTGTATCACCACCCTCTTACGGGCTGAATTTCCCAAAAGAGTAAACGCGTATTTTTCTAAGTTCAAGATTCAAAAGTGCCTTAATAGCGACATATTTTCTAAAACCCTTTCATCTTCTACTTCATCCCTTAGGGTAGAATTTAGAACGATATTTTCTTAGAAGATGTCTACATTATAATATCAACACCCTGTCCACTTTCAAGTTCATGTGCTTAGCGGTTTGGGCTTGGAGATAAGTCAGTCTCTCAGTCAAGACATTTCCTGTTACATATAGAGGTAGCATCATCTGATCTCAGACGACTAACTGAACATCGTTTTCCAGACATGGCCGAGAGACTCAAATTGACTAAAAATACCTAGCACAAAAAAATAAAAAAAAATAATCGGGACCACGTCAACCACATCAGACCCAGGCACACAGACTGCAAAGCAACTATTTATGAACGTAGTATTTTACAGAGCCCACAGTGTGACTGTATCGCAGCAGAGCAAACAGTGCCGCGCGGAGAGGCCGCGCGGTTGGGGGTGCCACATCAGGGCTTGTGTGACCACTCCCGCCGGAGGTTCGAGTCCTCCCTCGGGTATGGGTGTGCATGGGAGTGTGTGTGTGTGTGTGTGTGTGTGTGTGTGTGTGTGTGTGTGTGTGTGTGTGTGTGTGTGTGGTCCTTAGCATAAGTTAGTTTAAGTTGTGTTTAAATCTAGGGAACGATGACAGCAGTTTGCTCTCTTAGGAATTCATACACATTTTAACATTTTGAGCAAACAGTACACCACGTTATTAGTGGGGGCCAACGAGAAAATTTCAAGGGGACGACCGACGCTACTGTATAGCGAAGTTCCCTGTATATAGCGCTCTGATGGAACTGTGATATCAGTAACCATTCGAAATATGTACTGAAAGGTCTCTGTTGGATTCCTTTCATGTTAATTTGTTAAATATGTTGTCATTTACGGCATAAATTCCTCTTCTAAATTTACTGTGGTGTTTCTGACTATCTGGGACGAGACAGAGCAGTGGAACGTGTTACTTTTACACATAATCAAGAACGATCTGTCACACTACTACACTTTAAAACACAGTTTATAAGTAATTCATGTCACACAGTCTCATACGGGACCTACATCCGCTTTCTTTTATATACTGTATATGATAAGATACTGTCATCCCCCTTCCCTTCTGTGTGAAAGACTGAATGAGCAAATGTATTTCTAGTTGCATGCTTGATGGTAGCAGACAAGCCTGTCTGCTAGAGAACAGTAGGACCAACGTCGGAACAGGTAGCTACACTTTCTAGAAGCAAAGAGATTTCTATTCTTAGCATGGTCCTGTCCGTCCCTTGTCATGTTGGTATAGGAAGCTGCCTCTCTGGTCACTTCCGTTTGTATTTGTGAGGCACCCCTCAGGAGGGACTCACGGCAGTCTGTCCACGGCGAGCGTCTGAAGTGGTAAGATCTCCGGCTAAGCGCGTGACTGCTAAGTCCGTAGGACAATGGATTTCTTAAGTTCAGCCTAACTGAAAATTTAATCACCTTTATTTCAGGTTTAGCTCTAAAATATCTAATGTCATCTTAAATTGCAACGCAGTGTAATTCAAGTGTGAAGTTCAGAATATCTTCCGGTAGTTGTTTTGTCACTACTTTGTGAGTAAAGTGGAACCACGTGTCGATCAGTAACTCTAACTAAGATCATCAATCTTAAATGTGAATGTGCGTGAGATTATAACGTCTCGTCTTGACAATATTTTTCAATATAGCAACTTTTCTTTATGTTCAACCCACGTGGGGTGAACTTTGTGAGACCAGTACCACATGCTTATACAATTGTTTGACCCATCAGGTTAATAGTAAGATGATAGTAACCAGTTCGAGGTTTTTCTTTTGTAAATTGCGTTTCGATGTAATTTATTTTAATTATCAAAATTATTGTGGAGTTACACTCTTTGTGTGAACCAAGTTGACCACGTGAAGCATGTGGTGTAAGCATCAAAGTAGCCCTCAGCTATTCTTTTCGGGAAGATTTCACAGAGAGTTAGTATAAATTTAGTATACCAGTGTGTGATAATTTCATGACGGACAGGATTGCGCTACGAATGTAACTTCTTTGGGTGAAAATTGAATCGGTTGGTTGCGGTTAATTTCCTCTTGGATATGTTTCAACGTTCTTCGTGTGTTATTTTATGAATGCAGTGTTGTATGTAGTCTCCCAATCTTGGCTCCCTATTTGATGTGTTCCGTAAGATTACAAACTCACATTTTCACAATCCTAAATAAGGCACCAGTTTAGTTATGAATCATGTTTGATATGCTGAAATTTTAACGGAACAATGATCAATGTTAAAATAAATGTCCAAATATAAACAGATTTATTTCTTTTTATTTAAATTGTCTTTATATATATATATATATATATATACCGCCGGTTATCGTAAGATGAATACTAAAAGATTATGATTAATGCTAGTCTGGTTGGGAATTTGGTAAGCTAGACTGGATACCTGGTGAAACAGTTGCGCAGTAATGCAGGGTTAATTTACTCAGATAGCTCACAGCTTTTAACTCACTTTTATGGTCTTGAATATCAGATCAAATTAATGCAACAACATTACAATACTTGCTATAATCTTAATCTAGTTTATTAATATTTTTGACATTTGTTTTATCTCTTATTTTGCTGTTTTAAATTTGATACGTATTTCTGCAGTTTTACCTCACGCTAAATTAATAAAACGAATATTTCAGTTCGTTGAAGTCGACATCGGTGTTCTAAAACTACCAGACTTTTTATTCTGAAGAAACTCCGTGAACACTTCAGTGTTTCATTACAAAAACACATCGAAATAAATAGGAAACTGATCAGCAGACTGTTTTAAATGCTCTTCATGACTCGCTGCTACTTCATAAAGAAAAGACAGCCAAATGATGTCTAACTCATAATTATGGATATGTTACCCGAGACTGGGCAGGATGTTTCACACTGATTCCGTTCCGTAATTTTCTTAAGGACCACCATGAACAAATATACTGAATTGTTATTTAACCGTTGAGAGACTACGCAAATTTTTCGGGGCACTATATACTTTGTGCTGAGCAGTTCTTTTGCCAGCTGTCCAAAGCAATTTCTTGCTGGAGAAATCGAGATAAGAACTCAAATGTAATCCATCACACTACCCGTGGAAGTCCGCCAGTTTATTCCCACAGTCAGGTATCCTGCTGACTGAACTAACAAGGAGTCTGCAGCACTCAGCCCATCAATACGTCCGCGCTTCTTCTAAACTGAGGGTAAATGCACGGTATTTTCACACACGTTACTTATCTGTGAGCTATTGCGACTGTTTTCTTCAGATGTCAATGCACTACGTACAGAGGCATCGAGGTCAAGGAGCCACCGTCATTCGTTAAGTCGTTAACATACATCGTTAACCGACACTGTCTTATCACACTTTTGTGTGTGTGACCTCCAATGCTATGTCAAACGATATCGAAGACTTGACGGAGATCAGTGTATAAGACGGTATACATCAGAATAAATGAAAATGTTTGTCGGAAACAGAAATGGGTTTACCAGTACATATAGTTTGTTTTTTCTGTTCAGGTTAAGAGGAAACATCTTCCGTCAATGAAAAAATAAAAAAATAAAAAATGAGCAACTACTTTACCTTCTCTCGTTTCTGTAAAAAGCATGGCCTGACTAGGACGTTTACATACTACTAGGACGTTTACATACTACTAGGACGTTTACATACTACTAGAACTTACTGATATTTTTTGTTTTTTCGGCGTATAGGACTAAAAATTCAGCTTTGTTGAGTAACATACATATAAGCTGTCTTATTACCTTTAATGGTACCCTCTTTTTCTCTTCCATAAGTTTCTGTGATTGTTATTAAGTTGCAGCTCATTGTTGGTGACCATCACAAACATGGGTTCAGCCTTTAGTCAATGCAGGCGCATACCAAGACGGATCTCCAAAAACTCCTTCCGCTTCTATCTCATTTCTTCTACTGTTATCTGTTTGAAAAATTCAGTTTTCAATTATCTCTCCCTCCCCGCTACCGACACCAAGCCATATTCCTTTTAATCCTTACTTTGTACAAGTCCACCCCCCTACCCCTCTCACCCCCGCCCCCCTCCCGCCCCTGAACAATGGAACCTTGCTGTCGGTGGGGTGGCAGGATGTCTCAGGCATACAAATAGCCGTACCATAACTGCAAACACAGGGGATTCCGGAAGAGGGGCAGCAGCTTTTTTCAGTACATGCAGGGGCAACAGTCTGGATGATTGACTGATCTGGCGTCGTAACATCAACCAAATCGGCTTTGATGTGCTGTCACTGCGAACGGCTGAAAGCAAAGGGAAACTACAACCGTAATTTTTCCTGAGGGCATACAGCTATACTGTATGGTTAAATGATGATGGCGTCCTCTTAGGTAAAGGATTCCGGAGGTAACATAGTCCCCCATTCGGATCTCCGGGTGGGGACTACTCAGGAGGATGTCGTCATTAGGAGGAACAAATTCTGCGGATCGAAGTGCCCTAAATCGGGCAGATAGGTCAAAAAATTTTAAAACGAAAATGTAAGTTAGATATAGTGGGAATTTGTGGTGGCAAGAGGGACACGACTTCTGGTTAGGTGAATAAGGGGTTTTAAATACAAAATCAAATAGGGATAATGCAGGATTAGGTTTAGTAATGAATAAGAAAATAGGAATTTGGGTAAGCTACTATGAAAAGCATAGTGAACGGCTGATTGTAGGCAAGAAAAACACAAAGCCCACATCCGCCACAACGGTACAAGTTTACATACCAGTTAGCTCCGTACGTAATGAAGAGATTGAAGAAATGTATGACGAGACAAAAGAAATTATTCAGTTAGTTAAGGAAGACGAAAACTGAATAGTGATGGGGGGACTGCAATTCGATAGTAGGAAAAGGAAGAGAAGGGAAAATATTAGGTGAGTATGGACACGGAATGAAAGAGAAAGCTGCCTAGTAGAGTTTTGTACAATTGTCGTTAACACTTGGTTTAAGAATCATGAGAGAAGGTTGTATACGTGGAAGAGACTGGAGACATCGGAAGGTTTCAGTTGATTATGTAATGGTAAGACAGAGATTTCGGAACCAGGTTTTAAACTGTAAGATATTTCCAGGGGCAGATGTGGTTTCTGACCACAATTTATTTGTTATCAACTGTAGATTAAAACTGAAGAAATTGGAAAACAGTAGAAAATTAGAGAGATGGGACCCGGATAAGTTGAAAGAACCGAAGGTTGCTGTGAGTTTCAGAGACAATATTAGGCAATGCTTGACGAGAACAGGGGAAAGGAATACAGTAAAAGACGAATGGGCAGTTTTAAGAGATGAAATAGTGAAGGCAGCAGAGGATCAAAAAGGTAAAAAGACGAAGCCTAGTTAGTATAAATCCTTGGATAACAGAGGAGATGTTGAATTTAATCGATGAAAGCAGAAAATATAAAAATACAAGTGAAGCAGTCAAAATTGACAGGAAGTGCAAAATGACTAAGCACGAATGGCTAGAGGACAAATGTAAGGACTCAGAAACGTGTATCACTAGGGGAAAGATAAATACCGCCCATAGGAAATTAAAGAGGCT
This sequence comes from Schistocerca cancellata, assembly GCF_023864275.1. Classification (NCBI taxonomy): domain Eukaryota; kingdom Metazoa; phylum Arthropoda; class Insecta; order Orthoptera; family Acrididae; genus Schistocerca; species Schistocerca cancellata. The sequence goes on from NC_064627.1 coordinate 665,027,317, forward strand.
TTTGGAGAAAAGAAAGCACCTGCATCAACATCAGATGGAAAACCAGTCCTAATCAGAGAAGGGAAAGCTGGAAGGTGGAAGGAGTACATAGATGGTTTATACAAAGGAGATGTACTTGCGGGCAGTATTATAGAAATGGAGGAGCACGTAGTTGAAGATAAGATGGAAGATGTGACAGTAAGAGAAGAATTTGATAGATCACTGAAAGCCCTAAGTCAAAACAAGGGACTGGGAGTAGAAGACATGCCATCAGAACTACTGATAGCCTTGGGAGAACCAGCCGTGACAAAACTCTTCCATTCGATTTGCAAGATGTACGAGACAGACCAAACACCCCCAGACTTCAAGAAGCATATCATTATTATAATTCCAAACGACGTAGGTGCTGGCAGGTATGAATATTATTGAACTCCTAGTAAATAAGTCATGGTTGCAAAATACCACGTTCCTTACGGAAGAATGGAAAAACTGGTAGAAGCCGACCTCGGGGAAGTTCGTTTGGATTCCGGAGAACTGTAGGAACACGCGAGGCAGTATTGACCCTACGACGTATCTTATAAGATAGGTTAACACAACATTTGTAAACCTAAAGAAAGCTTTCGACAATGTTGACTGGAATACTCCCTTTGAAATTTTGAAGGTAGCAGAGGTTTAATAAAGGGAGAGAGGAGCTACTTACAACTTGTACAGAAAGACGTCGATCTGTTGTAGAATTTTAGAACATGTTTTTTGCTCGAATATCTTGTCGTTTTTGGAAACTCAGAATCTACTATGTAGGAATCAACATGGATTCCGGAAACAGCGATCGTGTGAGACCCAACTCGCTTTATTTGTTCATGAGACCCAGAAAATATTAGATACAGGCTCCCAGGTAGATGCTATTTTTCTTGACTTCCGGAAGGCGTTCGATACAGTTCCGCACTGTCGCCTGATAAACAAAGTAAGAGCCTACGGAATATCAGACCAGCTGTGTGGCTGGATTGAAGAGTTTTTAGCAAACAGAACACAGCATGTTGTTATCAACGGAGAGACGTCTACGGACGTTAAAGTAACCTCTGGTGTGCCACAGGGGAGTGTTATGGGACCATTGCTTTTCACAATATATATAAATGACCTAGTAGATAGTGTCGGAAGTTCCATGCGGCTTTTCGCGGATGATGCTGTAGTATACAGAGAAGTTGCAGCATAAGAAAATTGTAGCGAAATGCAGGAAGATCTGCAGCGGATAGGCACTTGGTGCAGGGAGTGGCAACTGACCCTTAACATAGACAAATGTAATGTATTGCGAATACATAGAAAGAAGGATCCTTTATTGTATGATTATATGATAGAGGAACAAACACTGGTAGCAGTTACTTCTGTACAATATCTGGGAATATGCGTGCGGAACGATTTGAAGTGGAGTGATCATATAAAATTAATTGTTGGTAAGGCGGGTACCAGGTTGAGATTCATTGGGAGAGTCCTTAGAAAATGTAGTCCATCAACAAAGGAGGTGGCTTACAAAACACTCGTTCGACCTATACTTGAGTATTGCTCATCAGTGTGGGATCCGTACCAGATCGGGTTGACGGAGGACATAGAGAAGATGCAAAGAAGAGCGGCGCGTTTCGTCACAGGGTTACTTGGTAACCGTGATAGCGTTACGGAGATGTTTAACAAACTCAAGTGGCAGACTCTGCAAGAGAGGCGCTCTGCATGGCGGTGTAGTTTGCTCGCCAGGTTTCGAGAGGGTGCGTTTCTGGATGAGGTATCGAATATATTGCTTCCCCCTACTTATACCTCCCGAGGAGATCACGAATGTAAAATTAGAGAGATTAGAGCGCGCACAGAGGCCTTCAGACAGTCGTTCTTCCCGCGAACCATACGCGACTGGAACAGGAAAGGGAGGTAATGACAGTGGCACGTAAATTGCCTTCCGCCACACACCGTTGGGTGGCTTGCGGAGTATAAATGTAGATGTAGATGTAAAGAAGACGGTAGTTATGAGTGTCCAGGGACGTGGTAGGAAAGCAGTGTTCGAGAAGTGAGTGGGGCACGGTAGTAGCCTATCCCCGACATTATTCAATCTTTACATTAAACAAGCAGTAAAGGAACCAAACAAAAATTTGAAGTATAAATTGAAGTCTGGGGAAGAGAAATAAAAACTTTGAGGTTTGGCGATGACATTGTAATTCTGTAAGAGACAGCAGAGGACTTGGAAGAGCGGTTGAATGGAATGGCAGTGTCTTGAAAGAAGGATATAAGATGAAAATCAACAGAAGCAAAACAAGGATAATGGAATATAAAAAATTAAAAACTAAATTCCGTTCCGAACAGGTCTCGAAAAACCCTAATTGGTACTGACCGACCGCCTTGTCATCCTCAGCCAATAGGCGTCACCGGATGCAGATATAAAGGGGCATGTGGTCAGCACACCGCTCTCCTGGCCGTATGTCAGTTTTCGTGACCGTAGGCGCTACTTCTCAATCAAGTAGCTCCTCAGTTTGCCTCACAAAGGCTGAGGGCAACCGCTTGCCAACAGCGCTCAGCAGACCGGACGGTTACCCATCCAAGTGCTTAACGTCGGTAATCTGACGGGAACCGATGTTACCGCAGTGGCAAGGCCATTGGAATGTAGTCGAATTAAATCTGGTGATGCTGAGGGAATTCGTTTAGGAAACAAGACACTTAAGCATTACCTGAGTACTGCTACTTGGGCAGCAAAATAACTGATAATGGTTGAAGTAGAGCGAATATCAAATGTAGAGTGGCAATGGCAAGAAAAGAGTTTCTGAAGAAGAGAAGTTTGTTAACATCGAGTGTAGATTTAAGTGTCAGGAAGTCTTTTTTGAAAGCATTTGTCTGGAGTGTAGCCATGTATGGAAATGAAACAAGGACGATAAACAGTTTACACAAGAAGAGAATAGAGTCTTTTCAGGTGTGGTGCTGCAGAAGGACGTTGAAGTCTGGATGAGCAGATCATGAAACTAGTGAGGAGATACTGAATAGAATTGGGGAGAGAAGAAATCTGTGGCACAACTTCACCAAATGAAGGGAGTGGCTGATAGGACACATTCTGAGACATCAAGGAAAATCAGTTCAGTGTAGGAGGGAAGTGTGTGTGTGTGGGGGGGGGGGGGGGGGGCGGTAAAAATCGTAGAGAGAGACCAACAGATGAAAACTGTAAGTCGATCCAGAAGGGTGTAAGTTGCAGTATTTACTCGGAGATGAGTCCAGCACCAGACAGAATAGCATGGTGAGCTGCAGCAAACCAGTTTTCGGACTGAAGACCACAACAACAACAACAACAACAACAACAACAACATTGTACAAGTAACTTAACATTATTCTGTCCATAAACTGACACACCTTATCCTTACTGCAGATAGAAAAAGGCGGTTCAGATTATGAAACGAGTAGTTGCGTACCTGATATTGCAAATGACGACACCGACAAACGTGTTAAGATAAAGTTAATTTATATATATGAATTTCGGAGGAAGGAGTGCGCCTGCATTAACCTCGCAATCCTTCGTCGTAGATAAACCACGACTCCAGCCTGTACAGACCCACTTCATTACCTTTCACGAACAAGGAAAAAAAAAAAAACCTACACATTTATTGAGTTTCCAGCAATCACAGAACATTTTATCTGGATCACAGGTTTACAAATACAAACTGTAGTAGCGCGGGCCACAAATCCCTTACTGTGACTACGTAAGAGCCGCAAGCAAAAAGAAAAAAAACATAATTAGTTCATATCACTTGTTTCTCAAATATTTATTTTACCTAACAAATGTAATTACAAAAATGTGTTTTTACGGAAACATTATTTACATGATTTAATTTGAAACATGACACTCCATTCATTTCGAAATAGGTTTTTTTTTTGGTCGATTTACAAGAACGAGCGGTGAGGGGGGTCGCGGTCTGTGCATGGCTGACCTAGACCTTTAATCACCCAATGATTTTAATGAAACGCGTTTGAAGACAGTACGTATGGGCGCCACAGTCCACAGTCCAAATAGCAGTGAAGCAGCCTGTGTTTAACGGAACTGAGTTGGTGTAAACTGAGGAGGTCCAACTAAACATTTCAGTATTACGCCTGGTTTTTTTTTCAGTTTCCACTTTGTCTAATATTTGCGTACATTTCCAGTGCTCTCATCAATGTGCGATGTATATTTAGATTCGTATCTGGGTCTATAGCCTTCTCTTCTGTCTGTTGAAAGTTTTGAAGAGTTGGTAAAACGCAGTGTTAATTGTATGTTTTGCAAGTTTGGCAACCAGAACAAGAAGAAGATGCGAGTTATTGGAGAGTGTGCATAATGTCTGTGTCTGTGGCCAGTTGTTGTATGAAGAAGGCAATAAATATTCCTTTACTTAAAAAATGTGTATCTTGCAATATTCATTATAAAGTGAACACCAAAAGGAAAAAAAATCGACAGCCCCAAAAATAAGAAAGGACAAAACAGTGGACGAAACAGCGTTAAAAGATCGCGAAATCAACAAAGAAACATGAAAACAGCCACGAAACAAATAAGAGAAACACCTAAAAGGCCTCAAGAAAATGAAGAATTTCGCGATATTTAAGGGCTCGCAAGCAGCAGTACTTTCGTCATGTAGGACGTCAAAGTCAGAATTCTGTTTACTGCGCAGGATTTGAGTGATTTTCTGAATGGAACTGAATCACTTGAAAAAATGTGACGCAGAAGAAATATCAGCAACGGGAAAGGAGGCCGAAACTATCTATAATGAGAATAATTGACAAGAAGGTAAAGCCACATATATAGTGTTGTGAAACGTCCAAGTCTGCGTAAGATAAACTTAAAGAAATATACAAAGGAGACACTTCTGCAAGAAATTAGCGATTGCTTCAAAAATTATAAAATTTCATATCTGATAAAATAAGGAATTGGCTAGTAATGTAACTGCTCTACAGAACATAGCATTTGAATTGAACCCTCTCCAGTCAGAAAAGCTGCCAGACACCATGCTCATACCCGAGATAATATCTGTTTTGCCACATGAATTAAAAAATTTTGTGCAGCATGGGTTTCAACAGCCTATGCTCAGAGTACTATGGAAAATTTAATTGCAAGGCTCATAAGAGAAGTGAACAATCGAGGGTAATAAGCAAGAAGAAAGTTTTGCATTTGTTCATTTTAACATAAATAAATTACGGATCTAATCTGTAACAATTGTGATCGATAAAGACATTTTGCAAGAGAATGCAAGAAGCGTAAAAAAACTGAACATTGTTCTGTACGAAAGAAAAATAATCACAGAGGCAGAATGCCACTTTACAAATAAAAATAAATTCTGGAACCAAAACTAGGCCTTTCGAGCCGTGTCCTCTATGCAAAAGGATAAACCACGAAGAAAAAGAAGACCGTTACTTTAAGAGCAAAGACAACACAAACAACATCTTTGGCACACTCATGCAAGAAAACAAGAAAGAATACATCACCCAAGAACACACCACAGAAGACAAGGAGGGAGAAGTCGTCACTGAAGAGAACACAAAGGAAGACTTAAAAGAAGAAAGAAGGCATTGTATTTCCTGCATATAAATGCAACAAAGAAATATTTCAGAAGGAACTAATGAGGAAGAAGATATGGTCATGATTGTTGATAGTGCATGTGCACGACTTACTCGTACGTATTATGAATTGGACAAGGTAACGAAAGTAAAAGACTGTGATAGGCTTGTGTAAGTTGCCAAACAAGGCGAACCAGTGAAAATAGATGCAACAGTAAAATTTGTAGGTAAAAACTGTATTCTCAAGGATGTAATTTATGTTTCTGAACTCTAGAAATATGGTGTCTGTGAATGCTATTACCGAGAAAGATGGCATTGTGCAAATATTCTGTTCAAGTTCATGGAGATAAAACAGTAATTCTAAAGGGACTAAAAACAAGGAGTGTACTATATGTAGTGAACATTAACCATGAATCAGTTACTACGGACAGCAGGAAAAGCAAGAATATCATAAGAAGTTAGGTCATCCAGGCATAAGCTTCGAAGATCAGCTGCAAGAAAACAAAATCCACATTTTGTCGCTTCTGCTTTCACTGTTCTTTTTAAGTATGAAGCCGTTGGTTGAAGAAAACGGCTGAGTGACAATATTACCCATATAGTAAGAAAAAAACGAAAAACTAAAGAAAAAAGATAATTTGCCTCCTAATATATAAGAAAAAGGTTTATTATATTTCACAGCTTACGCGACACGTCATTCTAGCAAACGATCAAGAGAATGAATTCAACGCTGTGAAAAGCCTGTCGAAGGCACTGTTCTTCGGATGCAGTTATCCTACCGCACCGCAGTGTGATCATTCACATGGCATTTTTTCAGTGAATTGTCACCTCCAAAAAGTGCAGCATTTCTTCATGTCTCTCTCCCCAAACTGTCTCACAGTTTTTCTACATTGCTATTCCACCGGGAGTGCTTCAAAGACACCATATCTATTTGCAGAAATATTAGAAAATGCAACAGTCTACTGTAGCGACAAAAAACGACACTGGAATGATTTACAAGACAATTGTTCCATAAATGATTGGTAAAAGACCAATGTTTTGCATGAATAGTTGTCTTGAGAACCTTCTGAATGGATCATTATGACTCTGAAACCATAAAAGAATATCTGTCAGTGCCAATCCGAACACACGTCTTAGTAGTAGGATAATGGGGATCCAATCCCAATTTTTATATCAAACTGATACCACACTGATATCAAAATAATTAAATTGATCAATTAATTACCCCAACCCACACATGATGTCATTTGTTTTTCTCAGCGAGCGGTCTAGGGCGCTGCAGTCATGGACTGTGCGGCTGATCCCGGTGGATGTTCGAGTCCTCCCTCAGGCATGGGTATGGGTGTGTGTGTGTGTGTGTGTGTGTGTGTGTGTGTGTGTGTGTGTGTGTGTGTGTTTCCTTAGGATAATTTAGGTTAAGTAGTGTGTAAGCTTAGGGACTGATGATCTTAGCAGTTAAGTCCCCTAAGATTTCACACGCATTTGAACATTTGTTTTTCTCAGCCTGCACATAGGCCCATTACCCTCCCCCTCTCCACCCCTCCCCCTCCGTCAACCCACATGCACTATTGGTGGGAACTTCGAACTTCGGTGGGAACTTCGAACTTTGTTGGGAACTTCGAACTTTGTTGGGAACTTCGAACTTTGTTGGGAACTTCGAACTTTGTTGGGAACTTCGAACTTTGTTGGGAACTTCGAACTTTGTTGGGAACTTCGAACTTTGTTGGGAACTTCTTTGTTCCAGGGCTGTACTGACGTCCCAGACCACCCTTCCCCCTCCGAGAACTGGCGGGAAATTAAAATTGGGATGCCCTTTTCGGGCTCGAACCCTGGTCCCTCTGGACAGAAAGCCCTAGGGCACCATCCAACACATGGAAACTGCCCAGATGCAGGAAGCTTAGGTTAGTGTACTTCAGCTACTTTAGTTGGGAAACTGAAGTAAAGATCGCTCCTAACTTTGTAATTAGATCATAAAGATTGGACCTCTTTACACAACTATATGCAAAGCGCTACACAAGGACTGCCGAAAATCGCAATACAGATCAAAAACTGATGACGGCATACAACAGCTGTTATTCTGCTGGGAAAAAATTTCACAATACAACTCAAAACAAGTAAAAGGCGCACTAAAAATCAACCCTTTACCTACAACTCACGAGGAAAACACTGGGGTCTAAAGTACTACCTTTATTCTTTTTGGCAGAAAATATGTTCAACTGACGAGATGCTGGTATTGGGCAGAGAGGAGTTTCACAAGCGTATTACCTGTAAGAATACAGGCGGGGACTGCATCTATCGCAGTTTGACGTCAGGGTTCGCTACAGATGGTTGCTCGACAATCAGCCTGTAACGCAGGTAACCGAGGCCAATACACGCTACCATAACTGATGGAAAATGCATCTGTGTTCTAATTACACATCTAAATCGGCTTGAAAGAAAAACAGCATTCGTAATAAAGGGGTCATAATGCAAAATATGTACTGAGGATTGTCGCGAAACTCTCTTGGGTAAACTGGGGGCGACGAATATTCGAAGTGAATCGTGCGGCAGTTCTGCTACTACCACCGTATACCTGGCGTAGGGATAGTAAGAATAAGGTAATGGAGACTAGGGCGCCTACAAAGGCATGGAGACAGTCATTTAACCCTCGCTCAATAGCCGGCCGGTGTGGCCGTGCGGTTAAAGGCGCTTCAGTCTGGAACCGCGTGGCCGCTACGGTCGCAGGTTCGAATCCTGCCTCGGGCATCGATGTGTGTGATGTCCTTAGGTTAGTTAGGTTTGATTAGTTCTAAGTTCTAGGGGACTGATGACCACAGATGTTAAGTCCCATAGTGCTCAGAGCCATTTGAATCATTTTGAACCTCGCTCAATACGTGTATGCAATTGGACGGATAATCGATAGCATTTGTACAAAGTCCCTTTCGCCATGCATCGTACGTTGGCTTGCGGAGTACGTATCACATTGTTGCATTTTTAAGTTCGTAGCGTTTTTTTTTTTTTTGTATTGTTGGTGTTCCGGTTGCTATGGGTTCATGTATCGAGTGCCACTTTTTATTTGTAGTTCACTGTTGATATTTGAGTCATTGTCTTTTGTCATTTGGAGATTGTGAGTGGAGCTGTGGAATCTAGAGAATTGAGTGCAAAGTGGAGAAATCGGAACATTTCCGGCGTTCTTCTGTTCGACTTGTGGAGAGAGATGACAGCAGCGGAGGCAACCGGAAACATTTGCACCGTGTATGGGGATAATGCCATTGGACAGAGCACGGCAAGAAAATGGCTTTATTGTTTTAAGGAGGATCATTTTGACATTAGTGACCTCCGACGTTCAGGAAGACATTCGGAGTTTGATGAAGATAGTCAAACGTATTACTCCACAATTATCCACGTTAGTGCCAAATGTGACGAAATTTGATCATTCCGTCATCGTTCGACATTTGTATGCAACGGGGAAGTTTGAAAAATCACGTGTACGGATACCACAGGCACCAAGCTAAAACCATGAATATTAGCGGGTGCCTATATGTGCATTCCTGCTGGCTCATCATCAGTTGCCTCGAGAACAACACCGACCATTTCTATGCTGTTTCATTATAGCTGACGATAAATGGTATCTTTATATTAAGAAGAGAAAACGAAAAGAATGGCAGAGTCCGAACAAAGCAACAACTCGCCGAACAAAGACCTGCGTACATCCACAAAAGATAATGTTATGCATGTGGTGGAAGAGCGACAGTGGCGTGTACTACGTACTGCTTCCCCGAGGTGTAACCTCACCGCTGATTTGTATTGCCAAGAATTGAGACGTCTTGCATACGCAGTCCAAGAATAAAGCAGTGTTACTCAACGATAACGTCCGCCCGGATTCTGCTAGACTGAGAAGAAACGCTATACAGGCTTTGGGTTGGGAAATCATTCTGCACCCACATTATGCACCAGATCCTGCCCTCAGATTTTTACCTTCTCTGCTGTCTATCGAACAACCTTGAACGAACTTCTTTTCCTGATGAAATGCGCTATGAGCACGGCTCGATGAGTTCATCTCAAAACTTTGTGATTTTTACAATTGTGGAATCGAAAAGTTACCCTAGCGTTGATGACGTTGATGAGTAAAGACTCTGCTATGTGTATGTGATTGTGTTTATAAAAATTATTGAAAAATACTACCAACTTATGCACCAATCTAATACTATGTGGATGTAGACACTGGTAGCTCATTGCACCCTTCTTAGTTTTTGCGGGGCATTCAAAATCTTTGCGGCAGTCGAGCCTAGGAAAAGTTTGACAAATAGAGAAATCTAAAATATTCCTTCGGGCCGGATTTGAACCAGCGACCTATGGATATCTGCCAGAATGACCACTACAGTCCACCGCTCTACCAACTGAGCTACCGAAGGAGTGCACAGACTGCCTTCTCGTGTGACCCACATAAGTGGCTGCCTCTCGCCAGAGCCGGCACGTAGCCCGGTGTTCGCGCGGGCGTCGAGTCAGCGGCGTGAGTATACAGTGCTCTTCTAGTGTCACTCGTTCTCGCGGCACCTTCTCTGTCACTGGGAAGCAAAGGTCGTCCGCTTTCTTTGAGGGCGCTGCTGCGGTGTAGCTGATATGTCTCCGATGCCGGTATATAAGTACCGACATATAGCAAGGGATTAATGTGGCATTCGTGTTTATGCGACGTGCATGCGAAAATGCAGAAACGAAAACAATGGCAACGTTATTACAAAATGCGTTCAAACAGGACCAACTTGCTGTTATTCTTTTCTTAGGTGCTGACGGACAAACACCGGCAGACATACATTCGAGCATGAAGCAAGTGTGTGGAGCAGCATGTCTGTCGAGAACCACCTTTGTCGAATGCTGAGTCAAGTTCCGTGCTGGTCGCGGTTCACTACAAGAGGACGGTCGATCTGGTAGGCCAGCCTCATCCATCACGGACGAGTGGGAGAGACTCGGGCACCGGTGTTATAGTCGTCTTCCCGCACGCGATTATCCTGCCTTCAGTTCCTTAATACACTCCTTGAAGGGTGGACAATTCCTGTCGGACGAAGACGTACAGGAGGCAATTATGGGCTTCTTCAAGCACCAGGACTCGTTGTTTAACCAAACTTGTATCTTCAACGGGCGCGTCAGTGGTATGATTGCCTCGGTTCTCACGGTGATTTTGCCTGATTAGAATCCTAGTTCTGGACTATACGGCCTTTGAACGGAATCGTCTTGGCCGCCTTTTATATTTCAGAGAAATCTTTATTTAGTTTGAAAACGAGCCATTTGGTGCTTTTCTACTACAACGATTAGACAGCATGTTTGCATAACTTTAAATGATTTCGCACTTTAATCAAAAGAAATGGAAATCTCTTCACCAAGTAATAATGAAATAGGTTTGTAACAAGGTCAGTAATTAACTGAGATGGAAAACAGTTTTTATAATTTGAAAAGTTAGTTTTCAATTAAGGGGAAAATCTGTACATCGCTTTGGCGCTAAAGCACTACCTTTTTTTCCGAGATACAGACTAAACAGTGACTTACATGGAGAAAAATAACTCCTTTTTGTCACTGTTTAAAATGATTGAAGATATTACTTACTTCCTTTTTTCTATATTTGTTCCGTTTTTAATTGCTTTGCATAACAACGATATTTGGCTAGGTTCAACAGTGGATAATTTGAATATATATATAAACTGAACTTTCTCTCGGATGAAAACTGCGTGCTGCGACGAGTAAAGTCAAGGTCATGAGTTCGAGTCTGTCTGGCGCAGTTTTAATCTGGCGGAAATTTTATAACTGCGCACACCCCGTTGCGGAGTGAAAATTTCATTCACGAGATACGTTCAATTAGCTGTTACAGGGTAATTCCAACCCAATATTACTGGGTATACTAGAACCCACTTTACCATTCTAGATGGCGTTTTAAAGTAATTCAGCTACAGAAACCCAAACAAACAGCGCCAGCATGAGTTTGAGTCTGTAATTAATCACCCGTCTGCATTGTGCAGCACTGAAATATTTAAATTTACTTGTTGTACATTTGCCAACGGCCTTGCCGTAGTGGTAACGCCGTTTCTCGTCAGGAGGTTGAGCGCTGTCGGGCTTGGCTAGCACTTGGATGGGTTACCATCCAGGACTTCCGTGTGTGTGTCGGCAAGTGGGGTGCACTCTGCTTTTGCGAGGCCAATTCAGGAGCTACTTGACTGAAAAGTAGCGGCACCAGTCACGGAAACTGACAACGTCCAGCAGAGCGGTGTGCTGACCGCGTGCCCCTCCTATCCCCATCCGGTGACCCCTAAGGACTGAGGGTGACATAGCCGCCGGTCGGTACCATTGAGCCTTCAAGTCTTGTTCGGGCGGTGTTTGTTTTACTTTCCTTCTACAGGTAAACTGGAGCCACACAACACGCGAAAAGCCTTTTCAGATTGTAGCTGAAACAAAACGGAACTATGGTTGGTACGTGTGCTTCAACTCTAATGACCTCGGCGTCGGTTTGCTCTTAAACCGAAACACGCATTCATTTCAAAAGATTTGGACTCTCGCTGTGCTTGTGCAGTGTCTGGGAGACGGGGCAGGGCCTAATTTCCCGCACACGCTCGCGCGTCCTATTCAGCTCTTAAAAGGGATGGATCAAAGCAAAGAAACATGGGCTCGTCCGGGATTTGAACCCGGGACCTCTCGCACTCTAAGCGAGAATCATACCCCTATTTTTTTAACCTCATTTTGTTCGCTTTTGTTCGTCGCATCTGCTCGGGGCGGACGTCGTAAGACACCCTTTTGAGTTCGTTGTTGATCGATTAACTCAGTTTTTTTATTACAGAGGGCAGCTACCTCTCTGACAACCCCTAGAACAACGAGCCACGACGGTAACATTTTCCACTTGTGAGACACACGAAACGTGGAGAGAGTGTCACTTCTTGCAGTAGTCGCCAGGCGTGTGGCTGTCGGCTGGACACAACGGACAGCGCAGTGTTCTGATACAGTAGAGCACGCCAAGGCTAATCAAGAGCAGAAATACAGACGAGTCGAGACCCTCTACCAGAGGTACGCTTGTACTGCCTTCAATCAGTTGCATCTCTTGGGCTACTTTTCATCTTGCTCTCTTACAATACGGAACGCCAAAGACTAGACATTTCCGTTGCATATAACACAAACTCCGTTCCTGAATGTTTTCGATTGTTTGCTTATAGTGAAGAAATAAAAGTGGTTCAGCTAATCGCTTCCGCATCGACGTTAACTAACAGAATGACAGGATCTTGTTACAGCAATAATTTCAGTCCATGTCGTCTTAGTTATCTCATTTACGAACGAATTTAAAGCAATTCCTTATTAGGAGGCATATTCCGAATTAAAATTTGTCCATACTGTCAAAAGTTGGCGGGGCAGTTATGTAAATGCACATGTCTTTGTGTCTCTCATATGCAACAGTTGGTTACTGGCACTGCGGCCGTTTTAGGGACTGATAATGTTAACTGAAATTACTTTTTCACGCCAACAGCGTGTTTACGCCAGCTATGACAGTTACCATCGCACTTAGTGGCATCTAAATTGATAATCAGTTGTGTCTGACGTGTTGGTACAAGCAATTTTCCGAAATCATCAAAATGTTCAGGACGAAGAGCGCATTCGACTGCCGTCTGGTGTTAATGACGATATAGTGAGGCACAGACAGCAGAAACGTACAAGTCAGAACTGGAGGCATGGGCTACTCAGCGGTAAAGTGACGACTCACCACAATGCTAACCCACCTACAGTTCAGCTCACAACGTCTTCTCCGTCGGCATCACATGGGGAACTGTTTGACAATCCAACCTATTACGCTGTCCTTATTTCCACAGATTACCAAACTTTGTTTTACACGAAGAAAAGGTACAGATAACTGTCACATAACTGTTCCAATCTAAGGCGTCAAACGATTACAGCACAGAAATAGGCTGCTTGGTTGATTCGGGGGAGGGGGCCAAACAGCGAGGTCACCAGTTCCATCGGATTAGGGAAGGATGGGGCAGGAAATCGGCCGTGTCCTTTCAAAGGAACTGTCGCGGACTTTGCCTGAAGCAATTAAGGGAAATCACGGAAAAACTAAATCAGGACGGCCGGACGTAGGTTGCGTCGTCCTCACGAATGCGAGTCCAGTGCGCTAAACAATGCGCCACATCGCTTAAAGAAATAGGAGACATGGTCACCAGTATGACGTTTGTCCCAGATGCAGTTATGAATTTACCCAGTAGTAGCTCAAGAGTATTTTTGTCTTCAAATAAATTTCCAGCCACGTACAGTCTCCTCCTGTTTACACGTCGAGGGAAATCTACAATCTAGGTTATCCTCGAACACATCAAATGTATATTGAGAAGTCACAGGGACCTAGATTCAGTAAGTAACATAGACGAGGCTTTGGCTACAGGGAAATGTCACAGAAGACTTCTCTACTGGCTGTTGAAGACTGTCACACAGCCTACTTATTGTGGTGACGCAGTACAGTCACCTCAGGTGATCACCGGACAGTGGCTGGTGCTCGGTATAGGCCAGCGGGACATTCTGCTTCTTGTTTCCTCTGCTGCCTTTGCTGCCAAGATAGAAAACCGTCCCACAACACTACTCGACAGACTACAGGTATTCGCCAGAAATGCAGGTAACTACAGCTGTGATCACTTCCGTATGGGCATGGCAAAAACTGCTCGTTCCATACAGGCTACGTTTCTCTAACAAATGTGGATAGGTGACTGAGCCATTAAAAGAGGTATCAAATGTACACATGGTGTATATTACCCAGCATCTGGAGGTACACAGCATCTACAGGAATTTATAACGGCAATTAAATTATTTAAAATCAGTTTTGTGCGCATTTAAGAATCCCTTTGCGCACTTTTTTTGTTAAGCAGGTGCAGAATACATTAGACACAACGAATCTTGTTTACAGTTACGCCGAAACGCGCGAATGATAGTGTGCATCTTCCGAACATATCAGCAAAGAACGCGGAGCTTCTGCTTAAATCAGACGATATGCTCATATAATGTACACGTTTTTCTATTTGGGGAGTATAAGGAAATGTGTGTCCCATATAGTATCAAGTGCTCGCTACTTTAGTTCACCCAACAAACGGACGATATCTTAGCCGCCTTTTTCTCTGCCAAATAATATCATAGGTTCTGCAGATATTGATTTTAATTCGTCACTAACCATTGGCGTCGTTCACTAAGTATCACTTTGGAAGCGTGCAGCAGCATTGCTCAGAGTCTGCTCGTAAGCATTACATTGTCCCCTGTCTATCGTAGCTTGCCCGTCGACATTGTGAGTGTACACATAAAGTGATACACTTTGTCGCCTGAATGTTGTAGTCTGATTGAGCAGAAGGGCAGTGTGTCCATAAATTATCTTTACAGATTAAGGCTTCAATAGCTTCAAAGCTATACTAGATATTAACAAAAGATTTTCAACATGTGTTGAGATTACTCAAAGTTTTGTATCCTCATTCATACTCATTAATGTGTGCACCCTCTGTGGAATGTATAAAGTCTAGGCGGAATTCCACTTCTCTCTACGTACGATGCAAGACATCCACGCAACGTGTTCAAACGCACTGCGAATGCGTGCGTTCACGTCCTGTATGTCTCTAATCTTGCTTCAGTAACCATATCCTTTACAAAACCCCACAGGAATAAGTCTGATGGTGTGAAGGCATGGAACGTCATGTAAATGGAAGACGCCACACACTGAGCTTTCTCCCGTAGCATCCACATTTTATCAGGTTTTCGAGTTCACCTGAAAGGTAAAAAAAAAGTTTGTCTTGTCACACGTTGAAAACCGTTTTTGAATATCTAGTATAGTTTTAAAGTTATTAAAGCGTCAGTTTGTAAAGGTAATTCATGGACACCCCGTACTATGACTAGAACGGCTTACCTTCGTCCGCGATAACAAAAGTCATGAAATTTCAGTAGGGAGTAGAGAGGAGAAATAATGATGGTTTCCAAACAGAATTATATCGATTTACACAGACTCGATTGCCTGCACCAGACTGTCAACAATTATCGAATAACTTGACAACTGATCTCTTGGAAAGCCATGCATTGTTAAAGAGCTCACTCGCCTGAAAACCAGATAACTATATATCACCGCAACTCGTCAGGAAAGGCAAGATTATTAGGATCAATTAACACATAAGCAGACATCAGCTGCCTCTACTGAAAACAGTGCAGGTCTTGCAGTATGAAGTGACACAATGGTTAAGCTGGACACGAGATCGCAAATTTCGGCACGTGTGATCGATTTATATCCCATTCATTTCCCAAAAATAACAGTTGCGGTAGCTTTGTCATTTTCTTCGTAAATATCTTGTGTTGTCCGCGGGTTGTCCAGGAGAAGGCATACAAGTAGGTGGTTTGGATCTTCTTCAGCCCCGCAATAGCAAGAGGTGTCTGCGCTCGCTGGAAGGATTCCCCATTTCTTCAGGTTGGTCTTGCATCGGGGGACGCCCACTCTTAGACGGTTGAGGGACCTCCATACAGGGTGCTGTGGGTTTGCACCAGAAACTAGCTCATCTTTTGGTGGTACGTCTACGGGCAGTGAGCTTTTCCATGTTGTAAGATGAATTGCATCTGGTGCTCCCTCCAGTGGCGCAGTCCTAGCGTGGAAACTATTGCAGGATTTAAGGCGGGATCTTGCTGCCTGATGACCATACAGAGGATGTCGGCGGTCATTCTTTGTTCTCTCATTGTCTGCAGCAATGCCCCTCCGAATGTTGGGTGGGGTGGGGCTATTCCAACAATCGGATACAATTTCTGCACTGGTGTTGGCTCCAAGCATCCTGAGATGATCCTTTCAGTATCGTGGACCGCGATATCGACTTGCATAGCATAAGCTGAGCGTTCCACACAGGAGCAGCATACTCAGCGCCTGATACACGAAGCGCAAGTGGAGAAGTCCTTAGGAGGTGCGGGTTGGCTGCTTATGTCTTTAACAAACTTCCACCGCGTGGCTCGTTGGCCTAGGGATTGCCGGCACGGTAGCTCAGCGTGTTCGGTTAAAGGATTAACTACCCTCTGTAATCAAAAAAGAGGAAAAAAGGGAGTGAATGGATCAACGATGAACTTGAACTGTTGTCAAGGGACGTCCGCCCCAAACAAATGCAACGAACATTAACGAACAAAATGAGATAAGAGAAAAAAAAAGAGGGAGCTATGATTCTCTCTTCGGGTGCGAAAGATCCCGGCTTCAAATCCCGGGTGAGTTCTGCATTTTGTACCCGTTTGTATCCTACGACAGGGATTTGTAGAGTTTCAGAAAATGGGGTCTCTTACTTTTAACATAGCATTAGAATTTATTTTGGTGTTCTATTATCGGATATCGTCCGTTTGTTGGGTGAACTAAAGTAGCGAGCACTTGATACTATATGGGACACACATTTCCTTATACTCCCCAAATAGAAAAACGTGTACATTATATGAGCATATCGTCTGATTTAAGCAGAAGCTCCGCGTTCTTTGCTGATATGTTCGGAAGATGTACACCACCATTCGCGCGTTTCGGCGTAACTGTAAACAAGATTCGTTGTGTCTAATGTATTCTGCACCTGCTTAACAAAAAAAGTGCGCAAAGGGATTCTTAAATGCGCACAAAACTGATTTTAAATAATTTAATTGCCGTTATAAATTCCTGTAGATGCTGTGTACCTCCAGATGCTGGGTAATATACACCATGTGTACATTTGATACCTCTTCTAATGGCTCAGTCACCTGTCCACATTTGTGGATAGCTTGTATGGAACGAGCAGTTTTTGCCATGCACATACGAAAGTGATCACAGCTGTAGTTACCTGCATTTCTGGCGAATACCTGTAGTCTGTCGAGTAGTGTTGTGGGACGGTTTTCTATCTTGGCTGCAAAGGCAGCAGAGGAAACAAGAAGCAGAATGTCCCGCTGGCCTATACCGAGCACCAGCCACTGTCCGGTGATCACCTGAGGTGACTGTACTGCGTCACCACAATAAGTAGGCTGTGTGACAGTCTTCAACAGCCAGTAGAGAAATCTTCTGTGACATTTCCCTGTAGCCAAAGCCTCGTCTATGTTACTGAATCTAGGTCCCTGTGACTTCTCACTATACGTTTGATGTGTTCGAGGATAACCTAGATTGTAGATTTCCCTCGACGTGTAAACAGGAGGAGACTGTACGTGCCTGGAAATTTATTTGAAGACAAAAATATTCTTGAGCTACTACTGGATAAATTCATAACTGCATCTGGGACAAACGTCATACTGGTGACCATGTCTCCTATTTCTTTAAGCGATGTGGCGCATTGTTTAGCGCACTGGACTCGCATTCGTGAGGACGACGCAACCTGCGTCCGGCCGTCCTGATTTAGTTTTTCCGTGATTTCCCTTAATTGCTTCCGGCAAATTCCGCGACAGTTCCTTTGAAAGGACACGGCCGATTTCCTGCCCCATCCTTCCCTAATCCGATGGAACTGGTGACCTCGCTGTTTGGCCCCCTCCCCCGAATCAACCAAACAGCCTATTTCTGTGCTGTAATCGTTTGCCGCCTTAGACTGGAACAGTTATGTGACAGTTATCTGTACCTTTTCTTCGTGTAAAACAAAGTTTGGTAATCTGTGGAAATAAGGACTGCGTAATAGGATGGATGGTCAAACAGTTCCCCATGTGATGCCGACGGAAAAGACGTTGTGAACTGAACCGTAGGTGGGTTAGCATTGTGGTGAGTCATCCCTTTACCGCTGAGTAGCCCATGCCTCCAGTTCTGACTTGTACGTTTCTGCTGTCTGTGCCTTACTATATCGTCATTAACACCAGACGGCAGTCGAATGCGCTCTTCGTCCTGAACATTTTGATGATTTCGGAAAATTGCTTGTACCAACACGTCAGACACAACTGATTATCAATTTAGATGCCACTAAGTGCGATGGTAAGTGTCATAGCTGGCGTAAACTCGCTGTTGGCGTGAAAAAGTAATTTCAGTTAACATTATCAGTCCCTAAAACGGCCGCAGTGCCAGTAACCAACTGTTGCATATGAGATACACAAAGACATGTGAATTTACATAACTGCCCCGCCAACTTTTGACAGTATGGATAAATTTTAATTCGGAATATCCCTCCTAATAAGGAATTGCTTTAAATTCGTTCGTAAATAAGATAACTAAGACGACATGGACTGAAATTATTGCTGTAACAAGATCCTATCATTCTGTTAGTTAACGTCGATGCGGAAGCGATTTGCTGAACCACTTTTATTTCTTCACTATAAGCAAACAATCGAAAACATTCAGGAACGGAATTTGTGTTATATGCAACGGAAATGTCTAGTCTTTGGCGTTCCGTATTGTAAGCGAGCAAGATGAAAAGTAGCCCAAGAGATGCAACTGATTGAAGGCAGTACAAGCGTATCTGTTGTAGAGGATGTCGACTCGTCTGTATTTCTGCTCTTGATTAGCCTTGGCGTGCTCTACTGTATCAGAACACTGCGCTGTCCGTTGTGTCCAGCCGACAGCCACACGCCTGGCGACTACTGCAAGAAGTGTCACTCTCTCCACGTTTCGTGTGTCTCACAAGTGGAAAATGTTACCGTCGTGGCACGTTGTTCTAGGGGTTGTCAGAGAGGTAGCTGCCCTCTGTAATAAAAAAACTGCGTTAATCGATCAACAACGAACTCAAAAGGGCGTCTTACGACTTCCGCCCCAAGCAGATGCGACGAACAAAAGCGAACAAAATTAGGTTAAAAAAAAAGTAGGGCTATGATTCTCGCTTAGGGTGCGAGAGGTCCCGGGTTCAAATCCCGGACTAGCCCATGTTTTTTTGCTTTGATCCATCCCTTTTAAGAGCTGAATAGGACGCGCGTGCGTGTGCGGGAAATTAGGCCCTGCCCCGTCTCCCAGACACTGCACAAGCACAACGAGAGTCCAAATCTTTTGAAATGAATGAGTGTTTCGGTTTAAGAGCAAACCGACGCCGAGGTCATTAGAGATGAAGCACACGTACCAACATAGTTCCGTTTTGTTTCAGCTACAATCTGAAAAGGCTTTTCGCGTGTTGTGTGGCTCCAGTTCACCTGTAGAAGGAAAGTAAAACGAACACCGCCCGAACAAGACTTGAGGGCTCAATGGTACCGACCGGCGGCTGTGTCATCCTCAGTCCTTAGGGGTCACCGGATGGGGATAGGAGGGGCACGCGGTCAGCACACCGCTCTGCTGGACGTTGTCAGTTTCCGTGACTGGTGCCGCTACTTTTCAGTCAAGTAGCTCCTGAATTGGCCTCGCAAAAGCAGAGTGCACCCCACTTGCCGACACACACACGGAAGTCCCGGACGGTAACCCATCCAAGTGCTAGCCAAGCCCGACAGCGCTCAACCTCCTGACAAGAAACGGCGTTACCACTACGGCAAGGCCGTCGGCAAGTGTACAACAAGTAAATTTAAATATTTCAGTGCTCCACAATGCAGACGGGTGATTAATTACAGACTCAAACTCATGCTGGCGCTGTTTGTTTGGGTTTCTGTACCTGAATTACTTTAAAACGCTATCTAGAATGGTAAAGTGGGTTCTAGTATACCCAGTAATATTGGGTTGGAATTACCCTGTAACAGCTAATTGAATGTATCTCGAGAATGAAATTTTCACTGCGCAACGGGGTGTTCGCGGTTATAAAATTTCCGCCAGATTAAAACTGCGCCAGACACTAACTCATGACCTTGACTTTACTCGCTGCAGCACGCAGTTTTCATCCGCCAATACATATATATATTCAAATTATCCATTGTTGAACCTAACCTAATATCGCTGTTATGCAAAGCA
This sequence comes from Schistocerca cancellata, assembly GCF_023864275.1. NCBI lineage: Eukaryota > Metazoa > Arthropoda > Insecta > Orthoptera > Acrididae > Schistocerca > Schistocerca cancellata. Next base: position 665,047,616 of record NC_064627.1, read on the forward strand.
GTTTAAAAAAGGAACAAATATAGAAAAAAGGAAGTAAGTAATATTACATTTGTTTTGATGAAACTGCGAGATCATTTAAAGTTATGCAAACATGCTGCCTAATGGTTGTAATAGAAAAGCACCAAATGGCTCGTTTTAAAACTAAATAGAGTTTCTTGAAATATAAGACGCGGCCAAGACGTTTCCCTTCAAAGGCCGTATAGTCCAGATCTGGTATTCTAATCAGGCAACATCGCCGTGACAGCCGAGGCAATCATACCACCGACGCGCCAGTTGAAGATACAAGTTTCGTTAAACAACGAGTTCTGGTGCTTGAAGAAGTCCATAATTGCCTCCTGTACGTCTTCGTCCGACAGGAATTGTCCACCCTTCAAGGACTGTGTTACGGAACTGAAGGCAGGATAATCGCGTGCGGGAAGACGACTATAACGCCGGTGCCCGAGTCTCTCCCACTCGTCCGTGATGGATGAGGCTGGCCTGCCAGATCGACCGTCCTCTTGTAGTGAACCGCGACCAGCACGGAACTTGGCTCAGCATTCGACAAACGTGGTTCTCGACAGACATGCTGCTCCACACGCTTGCTTCATGCTCGAATGTATGTCTGCCGGTGTTTGTCCTTCAGCACCTAAGAAAAGAGTAACAGCAAGTTGGTCCTGTTTGAACGCATTTTGTAATAACGTTGCCATTGTTTACGTTTCTGCATTTTCGCATGCACGTCGCATAAACACGAATGCCACATTAATCCCTTCCCTATATGTCGGTACTTATATACCGTCATCGGAGACATTACAGCTACACCGCAGCAGCGCCCTCAAAGAAAGCTATTGATAGCCCCTTATAATTAAGGATCAGGGCTTAATGATTTGTTTACTGCGTACTACTGGCAGTTGGCATGTGCTTGGTGCCGGCCGCGGTGGTCTAGCGGTTCTAGGCGCTCAGTCCGGAACCGCGCGACTGCTACGGTCGCAGGTTCGAATCCTGCCTCGGGCATGGATGTGTGTGATGTCCTTAGGTTAGTTAGGTTTAAGTAGTTCTAAGTTCTAGGGGAGTGATGACCACAGATGTTAAGTCCCATAGTGCTCATAGCCATTTGAACCATTTGAACCATGTGAACCATGTGCTTGGTGTGCCAAATTCTGGTGTTGTGTAAGCGTTGTACTATGCAGTAAGTATGAGCCTGTGTGATGAAAATTAAACAAAGTTTCTGTTGTTCTGATGAACATACTAAATGATGAAATGACAAATTTGTAATTTACCACTTTATTTTTCGTTGCACTTCCACAAGCGGCCTCAATTTTTAACAATGCAATATTTCTCTGTTTCTTACCTTTCCCACGTTACAAGAACAATTTGGGCTAGAAAAAGTAGGCTGGCCGCAAGACATACTTGGCGAACGGGTGGTGGACTCGTTTCCGCTAGAGGTAGATCTGTTTTGCGAAGAATGTAATACAGTATTCAGATAAACTAGCATATGTCAAACGAACTTTATTTCACGGATGACGTCTGTAATCTGCAAATTAGTAAAAAAATGCATAAATGGTTTTGTGACATGGTCAGATGGTACTCCCGCAATGACTGTGCAGGTGAGATTTGCAAGGTAAGATTTCGCACTGCAGTCTCTCTTCCTCTCGCATTTGTCAACAGAACTAGGAAAAACCTGTTCCTTCGGCCACGTACGCTGCAGAGGTAGGGAGGATGAATGTCAACCGGTAATTCAACAACGGCGGCCGGCGCACGACTTTTGCTTCCCAGTGACAGAGAAGGTGCCGCGAGAACGAGTGACACTAGAAGAGCACTGTGTACACTCACGCCGCTGACTCGACGCCCGCGCGAACACCGGGCTACGTGCCGGCTCCGGCGAGAGGCAGCCACTTATGTGGGTCACACGAGAAGGCAGTGTGTGCACTCCTTCGGTAGCTCAGTTGGTAGAGCGGTGGACTGTAGTGGTCATTCTGGCAGATATCCATAGGTCGCTGGTTCACATCCGGCCCGAAGGAATATTTTAGATTTCTCTATTTGTCAAACTTTTCCCTTGAGCGGAAATATAGGCTCGACCGCCGCAAAGATTTTGAATGCCCCGCAAAAAGTAAGAAGGGTACAATGATCTACCAGTGTCTACATCCACATAGTATTAGATTGGTGCAAAAGTTGGTAATATTTTTCAATAATTTTTATAAACACATACAGATACACATACACATAGCAGAGTCTTTACTCATCAACGTCATCAACGCTAGGGTAACTTTTCGATTCCACAATTGTAAAAATCACAAAGTTTTGAGATGAACTCATCGAGCCGTGCTCATAGCGCATTTCATCAGGAAAAGAAGTTCGTTCAAGGTTGTTCGATAGACAGCAGAGAAGGTAAAAATCTGAGCGCAGGATCTGGTGCATAATGTGGGTGCAGAATGATTTCCCAACCCAAAGCCTGTATAGCGTTTCGCCTCAGTCTAGCAGAATCTGGGTGGACGTTATCGTGGAGTAAGATTGCTTTATTCTTGGACTGCGTATGCAAGACGTCTCAGTTCTTGGCAATACAAACCAGCAGTGAGGTCACACCTCGGGGAAGCATTACATACTCGTAGTACACGCCTCTGTCGCTCTTCCACCACAAGGATAACATTATCTTTTGTGGATGTACGCAGATCTTTGTTCGGCGAGTTGTTGCTTTGTTTGGACTCAGCCATTCCTTTCTTTTCCTCTTGTTAATATAAAGATAAGATTTCTCGTCAGGCCGGCTGGAGTGGCCGAGCGGTTCTAGGCGCTACAGTCTGGAATCGCGCGACCGCTACGGTCGCAGGTTCGAATCCTGTCTTGGGCATGGATGTGTGTAATATCCTTAGGTTAGTTAGGTTTAAGTAGTTCTAAGTTCTAGGGGACTGATGACCTAAGGAGTTTAGTCCCATAGTGCTCAGAGCCATTTGAACCATTTTTCCCCAATACTGATTTTACGTAATCACTCCATTCTAAGAAGGGAAGGAAGGCTATGTTTAATGTCGACAGCGACATCTCTAGAGACGGAGCGTTTTGACCGTAGAAAATTTTAATTTCTATTCTTGCTTTTGTGACCATAATTAGAGTCCAGGCTCCATTGGCAAACAGCCAGCCGACATTAAGAAATAGTCCACCAGGACGTAGGGACAAGATAAGCGGCGGAGGCTGCCAATTATGGCTTGTTGATCAAATAACTTAGTGGTTGGCTTCCTGTCAGAGGAAGCAGCATGAATCAAACTTGCGCAATGGAAGACGCAAACACCAGGGCGACAATACAGCAAGAGAGAGTGTCAGTCACGTGCGGAAAAGACTCGTGTGGCACTAAAGTTGTGTGCAGCTAGAAAAGAAAGTGTCGTGTGAGACCGTAGGCATTCTTGCGCAAGCCGACCAATTAGAAACGAGAGTGTCGTGTGGAACCATAGGCATTCTTGTGCAATCCAATCAATAAGAAATGAAAGGGTCGCCACGTGGAAGGTGGTCATCTCTACCATATCGACTTTTTCCATCGACTCCAGTCTTCTCAACGTGGCTATTTTACGTGCGTCTCTCATTTGCGTGAAACCCAGATGGATTGGAATGCTTCTAATGTTTTGCGCAGTGCACGCCGTGTAGGTTAGATATAGCGAGTTAAAACTGAGTGCCGGATATTGACTCAAACCCAGACAGTTGTGTTCCGTGATCTTCGCGCACTACAGAATACACGAGGCTGGACTCAAAGGAGCGGAATTAATGTCTGTGGAGCGGCAGATGCTCTGCGCGTGGGCGTATTGCCCGGCGCCCCGAGGCCAGGCGGGGGGTACTTCACACCACACGGCTTCGGAACGTCGCCTCTGCCATTGGCATCGCGCGCAACAGCACATGTTGAGGGAAGGAGTTGCTCTGTTCACGAAAGCGGTGCGGCGGGTGTATGCGGAGGGAGAGGCCGGCCGATGACAGCTACTTCTGTGCTCTCCGCGATTGTCTGCAACGAAACATTATATTACCAGACAGACCACGATATTACTGCGCTCTGACTCCCGTGGCGGTTATCGTGAACACATGCTGTGACGTTACAGTAAACAGGTACAGGGCTGTCTAAGGAAAACACAACACACTGTGAATGTTTCCAAGACTGTTGTGCTTTTACTACCAAGTGGTTCAGCGAGTCCTCGTGGAACATCACGATAAAAACTCACGATAAGCCGACCTAAACGCCCGCAGTTCACATGCAATAACGTAGTCGTCTACTAAAACAGTTTGTCTGCTAGATGCCGAGAGAATTATCACCGAAATCTTAGTAACACAAATTGACAAAGGGCTTTTTATTGTTTCATAAGGATCGATAAACTCGAGCACAGAAATAAGAAAGCCTTGAAATTTCAGAATGCATTATTGACTGGAATATAGCGATCGGTGTAAAATGTTAAAAAATCAATAACAACAGTCCCGATTGCATTTTATAGTTTGTTGGCAAACGGTTTCGGCCCTTTCATCGGACATCTTCAGGCTTACACCGCCATTATGGCTGCTGCTGGCGGCATAGAAGTATCGTTGTCCACCATGAGCCATAATAGCGGTGTAAGCCTGAAAATGGTCCCAGGAAAGGGCCAAAACCGGCTGCCAACTAATAGCAAATCTGAAAACGGGATCGGGATTGTTTTTATTGATTTTTAAAGAAAGTCTTGGTTTTTGATGATATTTGCTGTGAATCGTTCCCATACGTCACAGAGCATTTAAGTGGACAAGAATAATTTGTCCAGCCCTTATCTTGTTCATTTACCCATTGTCAGTAACGCATTAGGGCGCAGTATTCCGTCGGAACAGCAAAAAAATTTGCTGTTTTGCCCACCCTAACATGTGGCAACATTTCTTTTCTTTTTTTTTTTTTACGAATAGTATCATCAGTAATGATTTAAGTACAGCTAACAATTCTCCTTTCTTTTGCCACTACACAGAAGATTCAGCGAACTTCACCATACAAATATTTCAGTTGGCATTCTCACCGAATTATGTAACCCAGTCTATTGTTCAACGTGCAACTGACTTCAAGAAACACTAAAACTTATAAAATTCGTTATACTCATATGTTATAAAAATAAATATTTAATATTTTCATCCATGTTAGAACAACAATTATAGTTAACTATATATAGCAATGAAGCCATCGTAGTAATTACGTTATAGCAATTTTCTACCAGATACAACAGGATCTTTCTTAGTTTTCTTTAATTCCTGATTTGCCATTTATTCACATGTCGCATTATTTTTTGGTACAGGATTTTTGTAATAGAAATGTAGCTAAATGTTTCGGTCTTTCAACAACGATAACAGAAAGAAACTAAAATTATTCGTCTCCTTATTTAAACTGATGCATAACATGTATTAAAATTGCCCTCCCTTGTTTTTTAAAGTTTAGATGACACCTATTGCATGTTCTGTGGACAAACTTTCCCCTCTGTTCACATAAATATGCAGTTGGAACTCCTATAATCACACTCTAATTTATTCTTCAAGAAAGGGATACAAATGGTGATGCAGTCGCCAAACACAAGAAAAAGAACCATGTTTACGTAAAGTTCATGTAATGTAGGCAACGTCCATGTCATCGATTACAATGGAGCAAGAAAGAACATGAAACTCAAGGCAAACTGATGAACACATGATGGCAACTCAAAATAACTGCACACCCGTGTGTTCAGTACACAAGTGGTATCAAAATGCCACAGTAATACTGAAGGCAAGACAGAACAGCAGGAAACGACAACATACTAAGGCGCATACACACATTCGCTGAATAAAACGCCAATCAACAAGGCAGGCTCTGTAATAACACACTGCCTTCGTAAGGTCTCTACAACAGGGATGACCAAGATTTCGGCTCACTAGCTGGGCCCAGGCACGAGTGCCAAAGCGCACAGCCTCGCTGGACATTACCGCTACCGCTGACTGAGCGCGAAGAGGGAAAGCTGCGAATGCGCCACATTTAAACGGCAGTGCAGTCGCATTGCATACGACTTGCTTTTATGTTTCACAATTCCCAACCACATAGATCACAAACAATTTTTCAGCATTATTTAATTATTTAATTATTTTTGGTGCGATGAATACATATAATTTTTATCTAGTGCAAACTGTCGGCGTACGCACAAGCACAGACAATTTCACAGTGTTTTGCACTTAAGTTGTCAGGCAATCCTGACTTATTAAAGCTTAATAATCGAAAAAAGATCTTTCATACAAATATGCAGATCGAAGTTTTGCAACCTCGTTACGGAGACTTGGAAATCCTATCTTTGAAACTCTTCAGGACGTCCACATTGCTTTTCTGTGTGAAAAGATTCGTCACCAAAACTGGAATTACCTCACAGGTTAACCATCTACGTCTGCACTTACACAGGGACGCTTTCAACTGTAACGGAATAAGGTGTCGAAAACAGTTCGAAAACAGATGTAAGATTGACAGTGTCCTCATAACCTTTATAAAACTATCTTTGTAATTATTTCAAGGCCACAACGAATTCTTCGAACCTCGCGTTTTATTTAATGCTAGTGGACATAGGGAACTGGACGGTCATTGTCACAATGTGTACCGCTATTAAATACATCCCTATCAAATCAGAAAGAAGTTGTCTTGCAGTGACTTACTAGTGGGAAGTGAGCAGTCGAGTCCACTTAAAATGCGAAGTCTGCAGTCCATGTCTGATGTTCTAATTTTCGTCCCAGCATGTTTGTTCCTTCAAACTTTCAATAATGGCGAGTTTTAAATCGAAAAATCGTTCCAGGCATGCCCCGTGACTTAACCAACGTAATTTACAGTAATATATGAAGTCTCCATACTCTTCGTCCAGTTCCATTGGAAACCGTGCAACTTACAAAAGAATAGCTCTCCGACTTCAGAAATTTTACTATTCGTACTACTACTTTTATTACGTGCTCTATGCCTGTAAATTTAGCACAAAGTGTTCTTGATGCACAGAAAAATAAATCCCGTCTGTCTATAGTTTTAAGTTTTTACTGTTTCATTGTCAACTAAGTCTTTAAATTGCTTATGCATGTTATTGTAATGACTTACCATTACAAATACGCTGTACCCTTCTCATCGTTCTCTTCTGTCATTCCCATTCATTTTAAAGGATTATGACGACAGATCGCTAGACTGCCTCGTTTTTGTGCAGTCACTGGAGCTGTGAACGTCCTGAATACCACAAACAAATGGTGAAGGGTAAACAGGGCTGACGCCACGATTCTGTTGAATTCAGAGTTGTGCCGACCACTAAATAGCGCCCGCAATACTAAATGAGAAGTCGCGCTGTTCTGGGAACTCCCGAGCAGTACCACGCAAAGCCAAATGACAGGCTGGGCCGGCCTTGAGCCGCACAAAGCCAGCACACACTGCACCTGTCAAGTTTCACACGCCATCTCTACAGAGCGTTTGGAAATTCCCCTTATAAGACTTCTAGGATTTGTAGAGGCGACTGAGGAGCCATCTTGAATTGGAACGCACGTCACGAAACGTACCATTTCGATGCTACAGTCATTTTAAAACATGTTTACTAGGTAGGTACGCAACAGGGTAGTTCAAAAATGGTTCAAATGGCTCTAAGCACTATGGGACTTAACAGTTGACGTCATCAGTCCCGTAGAACTTAGAACTACTTAAACCTAACTGACCTAAGGGCATCACACACATCCATGCCCGAGGTAGGATTGGAACCTGCGACCGCAGCTGCAGGGCGGTTCCGGACTGAAGCGCCTAGAACCGCTCGGCCACAACGGCCTGCCAGGGTAGTTATGGTTGGCTTTATGGAGATCGTTATCCATAATGTCCGACTCCATCGCATATCCTCTGCTCCATAATTACGCAACGGCTTCGAGAAAGGGGTGACTTCATTCTTAGCAGGTGTGACTGTGGAGCTCCGAGGAGACGCCGCACACCCGAATAGGAAAAGGCCGCATTGCATCAGGTTAAAGAGAACCTGTCGACGAGTACACGAATAATTTATTTTGTTATTAATGAGTAAAACTGTGAAAAAAAGGTAATGTACAGGATCATGCAAGATCAATTACTTGTAAAAGTGTTCGCGTTACAAAAAGTTTTCAAAAGACTGTAGCACAGAAACGGTACGTTTCCGGACGCTTGTTGCAATTCAAAACATTGTACACTTGGTCCCCTCTACAAGCCCTAGAAGTTTGTAACGGGAATTTCCGAATAGCCTCTATGCATAAGCCATGTGACAGCCGAGAACAATTCAAGTCCATATGGACTTTCCCTTCCAGAAGCATACTGCTTAATAACTAACATGGAGCACATTTCACTGCATGTCATTAAGCTGCCTACAGCAATAAGTGAGTACAACTGGCCGTACGAAGTATCGGCAACGTATGTATGGAGGCCCAAACCTCTAGAGGTTTCACAAGCCCAGCGAACGTTACTGCTCCGTTAGCAGCCGCACGTCACTGAGGCAACTTCGCAAAGCGAAACAAAAGTAAAGCCGCTGCGAACCACGCAGGCATTAACATGCCCGGGACTAAAAAACAACTACGGCTGGTAGAATGTACCGAGTCTAGCCGATGCTCAGTCGATTCGTCATTTAGTATCCAAAGAAGCAAAGCGCTTCTGATCCTAAGTGGTTAGCACACCGGACTCCCATTCGGGAGGACGCCGGTTCTAACACGCGTCTGTCCAGCCTGATTTAGGTTTCCCGTGAATTCCCTAAACCGCTTCAGGTTTGGCCCCTTTATAAGGTCACGGCCGATGTCCTTCCCCACCCGCGCATATGTCCTGTCTCTAATGATCTCGTTGTCGACGAGACGTTAAACACTAAATCATCTCCTCCTCCTCCTTGTCAGAACAGAGATCTCCTCTCTGGACGTCGCATCTCCGTAAGGCTTTCGCGCTCTCTACTTAAGCCTGTTACGAGGTGCCGGGACTAGCAGTGTATTTAACACTAAATTCTTCTAGAATCTACATATGTAAATGATGCTCTAAGCCCCCCCTATTCTAACTCCGACTTTTGCTGTTGCACAAGGATAAAAAAAATACGCGAACTGACTCTAATCAACCCTGCCAGTGGAGTAGAAGAGAGTTTGGCACCTGCAATAATTTAATTTGATAAATAAGTTAAATAAACGAAGGCTTCATTAACATAGTGAGGAATGATAGGGTTGCTCTACCGATTAACAGAATGAAAGTTCTGTCCAAAATAACAATATGATTTATTAAGACTAAACACAAAATAATAAACAAAAACACATGAAACATTTACAATACATCAAATTGGCTCAAATTGGATACTCAAACAAAGGCTGTGAATGTGAAGTTGTCCCTAAACTAGATTGTGAGGATTATGACGAAGTGGTATGTGCAGCCAATTCCTTGCAACTCAAATCTTAGAGAAAACACATAGCCAACCCAACATTAATTGCTGCTACCCAAGACAGAACAAAGTTAGAAAAAGACGAACAGGGGCGCTCTGCTGAGCTCTGATGATCACCTAGGAAAATCCCTGTCTGCCGGTGCTGCGGACATACCTTACCAAACTGTCTTCTTAACTGCCAGAAGACGATCTGGCGTACCGGAGGCGGTGGCTGGTTGCTTCGACGTCCTCGACCGAAAGGCGAGAGCTGACTACCTAGAGCACCCGTACAGGCCAAACACACAACATTCCCGCCCCCACGACAGTGGCCGTGGTTAAACGTTCCAATCAGCAACTCGAAAACCGGCGGAAAATTCCCTCTATTGCCGGAGCACTACCATTCCACCAACGGAGATTCTTGGCGCCAATTTCTGCACTGATTTTGCTACGTCACGGAGCTATGCCCTGAGCAAGCCAATCACAGTTACTATTTTGCAGAAAGCGCGGGAATTTTCCCGCCACAGCTGCCTGGGTACACAAGTCATTCCCACGCCTCGCTGGTAGCCCGCCAGAAAGTGTTTTCGCTAAGTTTCTGCGAAGTAACGGAACCTCTAGCCCAGCCGCTACTTCAGACCCCTCCGGGCGTGTCTTTTGACAATGTCGGCGTCTGCAAAGCATTCACTCGACTTCCTCACACCCGTCGGGTTAAGGCTTTCCAGATCAGCAGAGCCCGCCTGTCACCGGACCACCCGGGTGACGAGAGACGCTGCGTGGGAAGTCCGCGTGTGAAGGAATAGCGACTTTTCACTGCATGCAATTAGAGAGGAAAATCGTAAGATAGAAATATGAGAGGGGGCTCATGCCACCTCTCACTGTAATGTAAAGTGCTGCTCTTCTTTGGAACTTCTCTATTTCCTGTATCAGTCCTATCTGGTACGGATCCCACACTGATGGATAATATTCAAGTAGTGGTAGAGCGAGTGTTTTGTAAGCTGCATCCCTTCTGATGGACTAAATTTCCTGAAGATTCTTCCGATTTATTTGTGTGGTGTCTGCCTTTCCCCTGATTCATAATATGCGATCGTCCCACTGCAAATCGCTCTGTACGCAGACTCCCATATACGTTATGGAAGTAACTATTTTCAGTAACAGTTCTGCAATCGCTTGATCATATAATAAAGGTATTTTTGTCTGTCTATTCGCAATATGGCAAATTTGTTTTTGTTGGCAGTCAAGAGCCACTACTTGCACCAAGCGGCGATCAACTGTAGTTTTCCTTCATTTGGCTACAATTTTCTAGTGTAGCGAGTTCTCTTTATACAACAGCATCATCCGCGAAAAGCCGTGTGGGGCTTCTGACATCATCTGCTAGATTCCTAACTTTGGAAATTGCACAGGTAGCCGCACCTGAGCAACGCAGAGATGTTACTCATACCTGACACGCCAGTACATGGAAGGTTGGGAAAGGGGACGGGGGGGGGGGGCGGGTTACACCTCCTGTGGTAACTACCTGGAGGCAGCACGAGAAAAGACTGTGCGTAGTTGATGCGTGTTTATCGTGATATGAACGTAACATGGGCTCAAGGCAAAAAAAAAAAAATCAGGTTTAGATTAATTAACAACTGATTGCATAAATGTAATGAAAGAAGGCTGGTTACGACGGCCGTGTGCTGTAGCAGTTTCTCAACCAAGAGAGGACTTGCATGAATCTGAATAGTTTGCTAGATATGACCTGATGACTTGTTACAGAAAAAATTTTATATTGACGCGTTTCGGGCGTAGTGCATCTTCAAGACGTCTGCCAAACAAAAGTAAAAATTCATAAGCATAAGCGTAATTCGCAAAAATCCATGGGAACGTGAGTCTGTACGAAACAGTGCCGGCTCGATATGCAAAACGCGTACCCCGAAACATCGCAACTCTTATGCTGATGTACGTTTTGTTGCCATGGAAACTGAATATTGTGAAGAATCGAATGTAAGTGCTTCATACTACTGTGTTATATCCGGTAATAACTAAACAGTATTGTCGCCTACAATGATAATGTTCACGCAGTTATGAATAAAACAAGACACGGGGGACAGAATCGTTGAGAAACTTCAGTAATGTGAACAGTGCCCTTGATGGAGAAACGTTAACTGACAATTCGCCTGCGATATTTATAAACTTTATTTCGATATTAGGTCGCCAAATAATCGAAGTTTGTGTGTTCTATAATGAATGATTAACGACACACTTAGGCCACACACAGGTGATTAACTCAGAATGAGATTTTCACTCTGCAGCGGAGTGTACGCTGATATGAAACTTCCTGGCAGATTAAAACTGTGTGCCCGACCGAGCTTTTGGAAGGTAGGAGACGAGGTACTGGCAGAAGTAAAGCTGTGAGTACCGGGCGTGAGTCGTTCTTCGGTAGCTCAGTTGGTAGAGCACTTGCCCGCGAAAGGCAAAGGTCCCGAGTTCGAGTCTCGGTCGGGCACACAGTTTTAATCTGCCAGGAAGTTTCATATCAGCGTACACTCCGCTGTAGAGCGAAAATTTCAATCTAGAAACATCTCCCAGGCTGTGGCTAAGCCATGTCTCCGCAACTATCCTTTCTTCCAGGAGTGCTATTTCTGCAAGGTTCGCAGGAGAGCTTCTGTGAAGTTTGGAAGGTAGGAGATGAGGTACTGGCGGAATTAAAGCTGTAAGGACGGGGCGTGAGTCGTGCTTGGGTAGCTCAGTCGGTAGAGCACTTGCCCGCGAAAGGCAAAGGTCCCGAGTTCGAGTCTCGGTCCGGTACACAGTTTTAATCTGCCAGGAAGTTTCATATCAGTGCACACTCCGCTGTAGAGTGAAAATTTCGTTCTAGTAAGAAGAGAATCATTTGAATTTGGTGCTACAGAAGAATGCTGAAGATTAGATAGGTTGATCACGCAAATGTACTGAGCCGCGCGGGATTAGCCGAGCGGTGGGGTGAAGGGGGCGGGGGCGCAAAGGTCATGGACTGTGCGGCTGGTCCCGGCGGAGGTTCGAGTCCTCCCTCGGGCATGGGTGTGTGTGTTTGTCCTTAGGATAATTTAGGTTAAGTAGTGTGTAAGCTTAGGGACCTTAGGGACCTTAGCAGTTCAGTCCCATAAGATTTCACACAATTTTCAATTTTTGAGGTACTGAATATAATTGGGGCGTGAAGAAATTTGTGGCACAGCCTGACTAGAAGAAGTGATCTGTTGATAGGTCAGATTCGGAGACAACAAGGTTCAAATGCTTCAAATGGCTCTGAGCACTATGGGACTTAACGAGACAACAAGGAATCACCAGTTTAGTGCTGGAGAGAAGAGTGTGCGTGTGTGTATGTATGAAGGGGGGGGGGGAGGAGATCTTAGAGGGAGACCGAGAGCTGAATATAGTAACCAGATGCAGAAAGATATAGGCTACAGTAATTACTCGGAGATGAAGAGGTTTGCGCAGGATAGGGTAGCAAGGAGAGTTGTACCAAACCACTCTTCGGACTGGGGACCAACAACAACAACATTCGAAGGTGGTCCTACACCCTGTGCAGTTGACTATGCAATTTTTAGTGCGCATTGGGCTATATTTGGGTACAGGCAACACGATTGATTATTCTAAGAGGAGAGCGCAGAAATGGCCGGAGCTGCGCTTACACGTTCAGCAAGACGCACAGACGCCAACGTTCACCGCACCGCTTGGGCGAAATACTTTTCATTGTGCGAAACTTACGTTATACACAGCAGCTCGTTGGTATAAATGTGTGACACTCACTCTCCAGTGCGAGAGCTCATGGGTTAAAATCACGAACGAGCCCTAATGTTTTCCCCAATTAATCATGCAGAGTTCTTGGAGAGAGAGAGAGAGAGAGAGAGAGAGAAACGATCGCTATTTATTTTCATATGCCATCTTCTGTTAATGTGTTTCCTACGGTCAATCTGTTTTCAGGTTGGACAAAGCGTACCACTAGAAAGCGCACTCTTGGATAAGGAGCTGGTTGTGGCAACTCAGAAGAGGTAGCTAGGTCCTCTAATGCCCCAACTCGAATTCCACATCTAGCCCTCTGGGTAGAAGAGCGCCTTTTCCTTCAAACGGGTGCGTCAGGCAACGCCACCTTAAAGGGCCAGGTACTCCAGGTTTTGGCTGGCGACAGGGACGAGCAGGGTAGTGATGAACCGATGCCAAGACAGTAAGTTACTGATATGTGCTGTTAGACTTGTAGGATAGTGATACTGAAAATAGAGGGTAGTGTAAAAGTATCGTATAGCCAAGGTGTCCACTCACTCCTACTTAATTGAAACTTTACTGTCAATGGGAAGGTGGAATCTTCTGGTTGACAGGGTTCGACAAGGGGGAGGGGGGGGACTAGACTTGTAACGCCAAAATTTTCTGAATAAAAGTGTAAAAGTGCTTTCAATTGGAGTTCATTATATAACCTCTTTCCTTCAAAAACTTTCGCCATCCTGCTACCGGTTAAGGTATATTTAAGATAATAGTTCGCTTTTTCGTAGATTTTTGTAATTGAAATATAACAGTAATTAGCTTAACATTGCTATACTGTTACGTTATGAGTTACTGATGTGGTCAAGACAAAGCCACATGTGTGCTGCTGGTTGTTCGAGTACTGGCAGTAAGAGCAGTTTACAAGAGTCGGGGAGTTCGTGAGAGCCGAAATTTTGCATACTGCCTTCCTGTTAAAATTGCACGGGCGGACATTTAGAAACAAAGGAAAAAAGGAGGACAAACGGAAAAGATAAAAAGAAAACAACCGATAAATAAATGAAAGGAGCAAACTGGATCCGGCTGCAGGTAAATAATGCTGAGTAGATTGAAATCACTTCCTCTGAATGGCCATTGTCTATCTACATCTATATGGTTACTTTGCAGTTCACAGTTACGTGCCTGGTAGAGGGTTCATCAACCCACGTTCAAGCTATTTCTACACCGTTCCAAACTCGAACAGCGGCGTGGAAGACGAACACTTGAATCTTTCATCTGATATCTCTCTTTGTATTATGATTATCATTTCTTCCTATATAGGTAGGCTCCAACAAAATATTTTCACACTCTTAGAAGAAAGTTGGTGACTGAAATTCATGAGAAGATAATACCGCAGACAAAAACACTTTTGTTTTTAATGATTGACACCATATCTCACGTACCATATCCGTGACACTCTCTGGTCTATTTCGTGATAATACGAAACAAGCTGTCGTCCTTTGAACTTTTTCGATATCCTTCGTCAGTCGTGTTTGATGTGGATGCCACGCCCCACAGCAGTATTCCAGAAAAGGGCGCACAAGCGTAGTGTAAGCAGTCTCTTCTGTCGGTTAGTCGGTGTCTGCTTTTCTTTCCCCACAACATTATGTATGCGATCATTCCAATTTCAAGTTATTAGTAATTGTAATCCCTAAGTATTTAGTTGATTTTACAGCCTTTACGGCGCCGGCCGAAGTGGCCGTGCGGTTAAAGGCGCTGCAGTCTGGAACCGCAAGACCGCTACGATCGCAGGTTCGAATCCTGCCTCGGGCATGGATGTTTGTGATGTCCTTAGGTTAGTTAGGTTTAACTAGTTCTAAGTTCTAGGGGACTAATGACCTCAGCAGTTGAGTCCCATAGTGCTCAGAGCCATTTGAACCATTTGAACAGCCTTTACATATATATGATTTATCGTGTAACCATAATGTAGCGGATTTCTTTTAGTGCTCATGTGGATGACCTCACACTTTTCATTATTTAGAGCGAACAGCCACTTTTCTCATCACACAGATATCTTGTCCATATCATTTGCAATTGGTTTAGATCACCAGATGACTTTGTGAGACGGTAAATCACAGCATCAACTACCAACAATCTACGAGGGCTGTTCAGATTGTCTGCTAAATCGTTCATGGTGATCAGGAACAGCAGAGGGCTTATAACGCTTCCTTGGGAACTCCAGACACTATTTCTGTTTTACTCGATGAATTTCCTTCAATTACTACTAACTGCGATATTTCTGACACTAAATCACAAATTTAGTAGCGCAACTGAGACGACACTCCATAGGCTTGGAATCTGACTAGAAGTAGTTTGTCAGGAACGCTGCCAAACGCCTTCTGGAAATCTAAAAATATGGAATCAATTTGACAGCCCCTGTCGATAGCACTCACTGCTTCATGAGAATAAAGAGCTATCTGTGTTTCCCAATAACTACATTTTTTGAATCTGTGTTGGCTGATTGTCAATAAATCGTCTTCTTTGAGGTAATTCATAATGTTCGAACACAGTATATGTTCGAAAATCCTACTGCAAATCGACGTTAGTGACATGGGTCTGTAATACAGCGGATAACTCCTGTTTCCTTTCTTTGGGGTTGGTGGGTCTTGCGCAGCTTTCCACTCTCTGAGGACGGATCTTTCGACGACAGAGCGCTGGTGTATGGATGTTAATGGTGAAGCTATTTTATCAGTGTATTCTGAAAGGAACCTGTCTGGTATACAATCTGGACTGGAGTATTGCCCTTATTAAGTGATATAAGCTGTTTCTCTACACCGAGGATATCTACCAAGTTAATCATACAGGCAGTTGTTCTCGATTCGAATTGTGGAATATTTACTTCTTTCTTTTTGATGAAGGAAAATCGGAAAACCGTCACATTGAAGTTCGTGCTAAATTTCGATCTGCTGTAAAACTGCACCCGTCTTGGGCGTTTTGCAGTCTTTTAAATTTGGCATGCTTTTTTTCGTTGTGCGGCAACAGTGTTCTGACCTGTTTCGTGTACCGTGGGGAATCAGTGCCATCCCTTATTAATTTATTTGGTGTATAATTCTCAATTGCCGTCGACAGTATTTCACGTAATTTAAACCACTTCTGCTGTACGCTTCCTAGTGAAACAGCAAAGATTGGAGACAAACGCAGCCACACATTGGAATCGAACACTCCCCTTGACCTGCGCACTGTTAATTTTATCCGTCTTGTCCATTCCTGAACAAAAAACAACCGATTAATTTTACTAAAATTATCACACGATGTACTGCGAACACGCTAAATTAACCTTCACATAAAATCGTTAAGGTGTCGAGGGAATTATTATCTGATTTTTTGGAAATACGGAAGCGTCCGATCCCGCCCATCTGCTTTGACCCACGACGTCACAAATTTGGCGGAAACGACCATAAACCACGATTCCAATATGGCGCATATAAAGTCGATACGTACACATTATGAGGACGAAAATACATCGAGAAACACACACACACTTTCCACAAAAAGCCTAATGACACTAACGGGACAAGCGCGGGAAATGGGGTGTTTCTGGGTGGGGACAAACTAAATATAAACAAATTCAGACACCCACCCCCATACAAAACCATACAAAACCACACAAAACGACGAAAAACGACGAAAAAAACGACATCACAAAACTCCCCAAATACACAAACACAATACCATCTGGAACCGGACACTTCCCTTTACCTATATAGCTCAACAGCAGCTCCCGATCCTATAAATTAGAATCAAACACTTCCCATGGCCTATATAGCTCAAAAACATCTCCCGATACCAATATCAACAAACGCAGCCACACATTGGAATCGAACACTTCCCTTGACCTGCGCACTGTTAATTTTATCCGTCTTGTCCATTCCTGAACAAAAAAACAACCGATTAATTTTACTAAAATTATCACACGATGTACTGCGAACACGCTAAATTAACCTTCACATAAAATCGTTAACTCACTGAAACGAATTCCACTACAAACACAGCCGACACTCGAACAATTCTGGATAATGAGCAAAAGCAAACTGAGCCCATTACACCACACAAACGAAAACCCTGAACATACCACCAGGGAGCACTACAAACCACAACACGACAACATCTACAAATTCGCCACACTCACAAACCAAACTCCGCACCGTCATGACGTCACACACGACAACACCCTTACGTCACGGGTCAAAACCGACGCGTGGGATCGGACGCTTCTGTCGACGCGATGTTTTAAATAGATGTGTTTTGCGTTTATTTTCGGTTGGTCTGGATGTGAAGGTATTCAGTCTTGCTACCACAACCTTGTGGTCACTAATCCCTGTATCCGCCATGATGCTTCCTGTTTGCTCAGGAAGGGAGGTTGCAACCTCTAACAATACCACCACTTGCAAAGTAGGTTAGAAATCAGATTAATAATGTTGCTCACGCAGAACATGTTCGCTTTATTGAGCAACAACAATGTTATTGACTGTGGATGGTATTCTCAGAATGGAAATAATGAAGTTACTGTAAAAAAGTCATTAATTTTGGCACTTATCTTGAATGGATTCCCACGTAGATTTCGTCGAAGTTGTTATGGCTCATCTTGTTGATTCTAGGGTGAGTCCATTTTGACTGCTAGGAGGTCCAGATCTGTATTTTAGCAATATTTGAAGACATAACAAATGCGTTTTTCAAGAAATTCTTAATGATCAAACAATCCCAGATCAGAAAAATGGTATGGTAGAAATAATTTTTGACTTCGTGTTCACGATCCACATTTTTATTAAACTTCCTGTAAATTCACATAAACTACTTCTTAATTGTCACATCATCAAGAAAACAGTTTTGTATCAATCTTCATATATTTAATTTCCACTTTAACCATACACAAGACTTGACTGTTCTTTTACAAAGCGAAATAACAACTTCTGCAAAGTGAAACGAAGACTGCTCTTTGCGCATTCGCGACAAAACGGTTACATGTAAGTCAAAGATTATGACAGTCTCACAGAAATAAACACACACAAGAACCATATCACTGTAACATATCGATACATCGGAGTACCTATACATTAATAAAAGCAAATACGAATATTGTGACAAAAATATGTCTGTTACTTCGCAGAAAAGTAGTACGATATTACTGGTATCGAGAACTGGGGTTGGAGTGCCGTAATGGTCACGTAAATAAAGAACCATTACAAACCGTTTATATTTACACTGGGCTCCTGAACTAATTGTTGAAAATAATTTTCTGACAAAGCATTCAGTACAACTTGGATGACATTTTATGCCAACCACCGACTTTGAGTATGTATTTTCGCCGACATGTAGAGGGCAGATTGAAGTTACCACGAACTATAATTCTATGATTGGGATAACAATTTGAAATGAGACTGAACCGTTAAGTAACTGTATCATCTGAGTCAGGGGGTCGGTAAAAGGAACCGGTTATTAATTTATTCCGTTTGCCAAGTATAACTTCTGCCCATACTAATCCACAGGAATTATCTGTTTCTATTTCACTACAAGTTAAACTACGTCTGACAATAATAAAACATTCCATCACAAACTGTTTTTAATCTACCCTTTATCAACAGGGTTCGATCCTTTGTAAAAATTTCGGCTGAACTTATTTTCGACTTTAGCCGGGAGGAATCGGAACGAGATAGCTCTCCACGAGAAACTACTGAAAACGGGTGTTCTGCGGGCGCTAGTGTTAGTTTTACGGAGGTGAATCGCTTTGTGGTAGCTAGTTAATGCATTTTGTGGCAGATTTATTTCCTAGGACTGCTACATTGATGAGAAACGACAGTGAAATGACATTCACATTTCTTTTAATTGACAAAGCAAAGAACACGGGACAGCTAAGTACGAAGTTTGGTATTGCATACAATTGGTGCAGCTTTATGATGAACGTCGTTTCGGACGAAATTTAAACTGACACCAACCTGTTTTTCGTGACAATATTTTCAGATGTTCAACATACAAACACGGGATGTCATTGAATTCTACATTAAAGCATCAATGTCTGGTACCACTTTCCGAGTACAGTTAATTCGAAGAAATTAGAAGCTTATTTGTAAGTCTCTGAGTGAGCTTCCGTGGGTAGATTTCGATCTCATAACTGCGGACCAAGTTGATGGCACATGTATGGAGGTCTAGACAGACATAATCGTATCTGCGAACTAGGAAGTCGTGGAAATTTATGCCGAGGACAATTTTTATATGAGACTGCTAGACATTTTATTACGAAACCTATCACTGCCTGTAACACAGTAGATCGATACGTCCTAACTGTGGACATCCTACACTCACCTCTACTATGTTGCTGACGGTGTGTCCGACCTTCGGGCTGAAGTTCCTAAATAAGGCCAATCGATTTAATAAGAGCTGCTCTCTATTTTAGCATCGCGTCATTAAGGATATCCACTTGCGACCAAGGCTCCAACGAACTTAACACATGATCATTCCCCTGAAAACAGCGCACAATTTGCACTTCCCCTGCGCTACATAACGACGTTTGACCGTCTCATTTTACGAGCGCTCACTAGCCAGGCTGAGAAAGAGCGGGTGCCCTCTTGGTTCCCTAGGCGACTCGGACAGGCCTGCTCTAGGTAGTAGTCACACAGATAAATAAGTCGCTCCTGTTTGAAGCTCGAAAAAATAATTCACAAACTAAAGGTGTACTCGCCCGATCTGCTATAGGAACGTAAGGTGGTGTCTCAGTGACGGCCTAACCGCTGCCTGTTGCATCTAAATAGCACGCCGGACATCGGCCCAGCAGCCTGGTGGGGCTGCTTAGCGAATCTGTCAGAGTGGGAGAGGCTCGGGCCGGCGCCGCTCCCGGCCTTGGCAGCCAGCCACGCAGCTGCTCAGAACTGGGTTACTGTCTCCACAGCGAGGCAGCCACACAGAAATCACCTCGTATCGGCGGCTCGTTGGTCTAGGGGTATGATTCTCGCTTAGGGTGCGAGAGGTCCCGGGTTCAAATCCCGGACGAGCCCGTATTTTTTTTATTTCCCAAAGCCAAAACACTTGGACACGATGTGGATCCTTGCGATGACGTCACATGCGATAGCGAGACAGTCAGACAAGTTGCGAGTTCCTCACGGACCTGTGGGAAGAACACAAGAGGGCCAAACAGCGCGCCATGTACCGCCAGACCTTCTTGCAGGTCTCGCTGGACGCCAACTTCAGAGACGTTCCGCGCACGCCGTGACCGCCATCATCACCAACATCCGAGCCCACCGTCGCCATAGTTGTCTTCCTCGAATCCCTCTACCTACCCAAAGTCAAGGGCAATGTCATGTGCCAAACTGTGTGCTCAAGCATGCAAAGTGCAAGGTGAAAGTCTGCAAGTGTCGCAGTCCCAAAATGTATGTAACATGTGCAAGCCCCATCCTTACAGTGTCCTTTTCTCGTAGCCAAATAAATCAGGCAAAAAAATGAGCGGGTATAAATACAATGAAAAGGGTATCTAATAGGTGTATCAACGTAACAATGTAATTTAAGTAGTGTCTTTCATATATTAATATGCGCTCGCTCTCTCTCTCTCCTCGCGCTCGCTCGCACGCTCTCTCTCTCAAGTTATGTATTTTGTTCATGTCATATAGATGTAAATTTCTCTTCATCATATGCCTAAATGTTGTAACATCGTTTGCCTCATTAATATGTACGTGAAATTTTTCTGTCCACCTAAATGCAGTACATTAGTATCCTTCACATTATTATTCCCATATATGGTTTTTTTGTCAAATATCGCGAACATCATTCTATATGTGCAGTTTCCGCTAACCTGCAGCACTTATGTGAAACCTAAAAAACATTTAAACTCAAACTACAACAAAACAAAGTAAGACAAGTGGTGTAACGAGCCACGGAAACTATAACTTTATGTTATTTAATTATTATTTTTTGTGATTTCGTACTTTAGTAGAACATTGGTCATCAGATGGTAATAAAGACTCTGAATTTGTCTACTTTGCAATAATAATCACTGTTCGCACTGATGACACGTACACCTTATTATATGTGACGTGTAACAATTTTTCTCGTTTCACCCATTGGGCACAAAATTACTTTGGCTGGCATTTTTATCCGAATACCTTATTGCAGGTTCTCCAACACTGCGATGTTTTTTCGGGACGTAGCTCTGCAGACTCGCACTAACGGAAGACATTTGTAGCGCTGAGTCTGAAGCTATGTGCCACTTTATCCGAATTTATAGTTGCGGTAAAGAAACGGAATGCGTATGTACCAATAACGAATAACTTTGGACATATTTTTACAACTTCTCAAGAACTATTTGATACAGAAGCCATCTTCGCTAAGCAGAATGTTGTCTCTTTAAGCCAAGTTGATAGCACATGCTCTTAGTCTTCAAAACTTCGTCGCATCTGCTGTATCTACGACCTTTAAGTGAGAGTAGTTGGCGTTTGTCATGTAGAAGATTTTTTTTTCGAATAATAACACACAACTGGCCATGAAAATTGCTACACCATGAAGATGACGTCCTACAGACGCGAAATTTAACCGACAGGATGATTAACTTTTCAGAGCATTCACACAAGGTTGGTGCCGGTAGAGACACCTACAACGTGCTGACACGAGGAAAGTTTCCAACCGATTTCTCATACACAAACAGCAGTTGACCGGCGTTGCCTGGTGAAACGTTGTTTTGATGCCTCGTGTAAGGAGGAGAAATGCGTACCATCACGTTTCAGACTTTGATAAAGGTCGGATTGTAGCCTATCGCGATTGCGGTTTATCGTACCGCGTTATTGCTGCTCGCGTTGGTCGATATCCAATGACTGTTAGCAGAATATGGAATCAATGGGTCCAGGAGCGTAATACGGAACGCCGTGCTGGATCCCAACGGCCTCGTATCACTAGCAGTCGAGATGACAGGCATCTTACCCGCATGGCTGTAACGGATCGTGCAGCCACGTCTCGATCCCTGAGTCAACAGATGGGGACATTTGCAAGACAACAACCATCTGCACGAACAGTTCGACGACGTTTGTAGCAGCATAGACTATCAGCTCGGAGGCCACGGCCGCGGTTACCTTTGACGCTGCATCACAGACAGGAGCACCTGCGATGATCTACTCAACAACGAACCTGGGTGCACGAATGGCAAAACGTCATTTTTTCGGACGAATCCAGGTACTGTTTACAGCATCATGATGGTCGCATCCGTGTTTGGCTACATCACGGTGAACGCACATTGGAAGCGTGTATTCGTCATCGCCATACTGGCGGCGTGATGGTATGGGGTGCTATTGGTTACACGTGTGTCACCTCTTGGTCTGATTGACGGCACTTTGAACAGTGGAAGTCACATTTCAGATGTGTTACGACCCGTGGCTCTACCCTTCATTCGATCCCTTAGCAACCCTACATTTCAGCAGGATAATGCACGACCGCATGTTGCAGGTCCTGTACGGGCCTTTCTGGATTCAGAAAATGTTCAACTGCTGCCCTGGCCAGCACATTCTCCAGATCTCTCACCAACGGAAAACGTCTGGTCAATGGTGGCCGAGTAACTGGCTCGTCCCAATACGCCAGTCACTACTCTTGATGAACTGTGGTATCCTGTTGAAGCTGCATGGGCAGCTGTACCTGTACATGCCATCCAAGCTCTGTTTGACACATTGCCCAGGCGTGTATCAAGGCCGTTATTACGGCCAGAGGTGGTTGTTCTGGGTACTGATTTCTTAGTATCCATGCACTCAAATTGCGTGAAAATGTAATCATTTGTCAGTTCCGGTATAATATATTTGTCCAATGAATACCCGTTTCTGATCTGCATTTCTTCTAGGTGTAGCAGTTTTAATCGCCAGTAGTGTAATAATTGTTCAATGGATTTGAACTTGTTTTCATAAAATTGCGCCGCGCGGGATTAACCGAGCGACCTGGGGCGCTGCGGTCATGGACTGTGCGGCTGGTCCCGGCGGAGGTTCGAGTCCTCCCTCGGGCATGGGTATGTGTGTTTGTCTTTAGGATAATTTAGGTTAAGTAGTGTGTAAGCTTAGAGACTGATGACCTTAGCAGTTAAGTCCCGTAAGATTTTACACACTTACTTATCATAAAATTGCAAAATAATTTGAAGTAGTTCAAATGGTTCAAATGGCTCTGAGCACTATGGGACTCAACATCTTAGGTCATAAGTCCCCTAGAACTTAGAACTACTTAAACCTAACTGACCTAAGGACATCACACACACCCATGCCCGAGGCAGGATTCGAACCTGCGACCGTAGCAGTCCCGCGGTTCCGGACTGCAGCGCCAGAACCGCTAGACGACCGCGGCCGGCAATTTGAAGTAGTGCAAACATATTATTGCCTGATGATTTTAACAGAAAAGTAGGTCACGGCTAATGCACAGACTAAATACTTATTTCTTCATTAATAATAAGTGATCCGGGATTAATTAACGAGTCGTTAAGTTTATACCACTGGCAGTTCGCATGGGCTTGGTGTGCCGAATTGCGGCGTCGCCTAAGCGTTGTTCTATGTACTGAATATTTGTAAGTGTGAACAGAAATTAAAGGTTCTGTGGTTCTGCTGGTATTAGTTAATGATGAACTGACAAGTGTTCTACTTTGTCACTTTCCTTTGCGCCGCGCTACTACAAAAAACCCCGATTTTTTAACAAAGTAAATGATTTTTTCTCCTGTGTTTTTTCTGTTCCTTACTTTCTTTCTTTTACTAGAGCTGTATGACCTACAGCAAGTAAGCTGTCCGCACGATGTGAGTACCAAGGGGGCACTTTCCTCCTAGACTTAGAGCTGTTCGTGAAGATGTAGTATTCATACAAAACTAAAATGTCAAATTTAATTTATTTCACGGATGACGTATAATAAACAATTTTTTAAAAAAAGGTATGTAACTGGTTTTCTGACATACGCTCTAGTACTCCCAAGCGGCTGCTCACGTTATATGTACACTGTAAAATCTCACACAGCAGTCTGTAAAAGAAAAATAGCATGTATTTGTTTATCAAAGAGAAAGGAATGATGTAGTTTTCCAGTTAAGACTGGTTTTAAACAGCAGTTGAGACAAGAATGAAACCGACATCACTCTACTTGATGGACACATCGAAAACATACGAGTTCGAAAGTAAAGTTTGAAGTGATGTGGCCCGGCCCGTGTGGCCGAGCGGTTCTAGGCGCTTCAGTCTGGAACCGTCCGACCGCTACGGTCGCAGGTCCGAATCCAGCCTCTGGCATGGATGTGTGTGATGTCCATAGGTTAGTTAGGTTTAAGTAGTTCTAAGTTCTAGGGGACTGATAACAACAGATGTTAAGTCCCTTAGTGCTCAGAGCCATTTTTTTGAAATTATATGATGTATTTAAAAGATCTTGAAAGTTGTGAACCTGAAGCAGATTGTACTGTCGTATGACGTGCGCCTCTTTTTTATGCAGGCTGTTTCCGTGATGGTGTTACAAACTTTCTGTGATGATGGAGAAGGGTGAATGTATCAATTTGAGACAGGGAATCCTGATCCGGAAAGACCGAGATGGAAGTTATAACCCAAAAGCGTTCTGATACCTCTGACAGTGGAATATTTGTACCGATTCTGATGTTGCTAAGATTGTGGGAATGACACTTTCAGAAGCGGTAGTATGGATCAAAACAAAAGTCCACTAAACATGGGATCTAAAATGCATACCTTAGGAGCCACCTGTTCAATAGGAGACGTGGTTCTCAGTAGCGAAGACTATTAAGTGCTCACAGCTCTTAAGGTATGTATTTTACAACCCCTGTTTGCTCGACTTTTTTTTCTTGTTTTGGTCCATACTATCACATCTGAAAATTGCCTGACCTACATTCTTAACAACGACCGTACCGGTACATATATTCCATTGTCTGAGGTATTAGAATGATTTTGGCATAAAACTTTCGACTCAGTCGTTTTCGCACCAGGGTCCCTTATCTCTAATTCATACAATATCCCCAAAAGTTTGTAACATCATGATGGAATCACACTTTATACTACTTCTCGTGACTGCCATTGCATGACTGACATTCAAAGAACTTACTTACTCCTATTTTATTCCCAAACTGCGATAGAGGTATCAGAGCCGTTTGAACCAACCTGACATTTATTTTCCTTTTCAACATACCCCCCTTGTACATTTAAACACTTATCCCGTCGCTTGACAATGAGTTATAAGTCTGCAGCACAGAATTCTTGTAGCATCGCTCACATGTAGCGAGTGACCTCTCGAGATATAAATTTCTTAAATTACTGCAACCCATAAGAGCGATGTGTTCTGGGGGTAGCGAAATGCTCCTAAACGGGGAGACAACGCGTCATCGCTGGATGACCATGGCGGCCAGAACACTCCTTGTTTGTGACTCTTTTTTGTCCTTTGCTGTATTTCTGTATCCAATTGAAAACACATTTCCATGAAATACAATATATTTACAATATATACGGGACACAATTCACCTGGAAGTGCCCTGCGGACATCCCCTCGAATCACAAAATCATGTTCTAGTCGGGTACACACTCATAACACACCCGCCATCTTGGTTTGATTACAGATAATTAACCATTGGCCGCGGAATACTATGTATCGGCTACGTTCCAAGTTATATATTTTGCCACCTTCTAGACACATATAGGCGTCAAATTTAAAACGATATTCGGTATTCCCACCTTTGCGCCTTACTGGCTCATCCTCGTAAAGCTATGGCTGTCCGCAGTACAAGCAGAATGGGGCCACATTACTATTTTTCCGGCTATGCTATGCTGGCAGCTCACTTCACAGCTGCAACGGAAGATTCGTGTCAATCGGAGAAACCGCGCAAGAATATGGAGCTGTTTATTTACGGGGAAATGTAAGGATTTTTTGTAGGTTGACCAAAAGAAACGGCAAAAACACGATGCGCCAGAAACAGCTGTATTAGAGAGATTTGGTGTAAACATTTTCATTGTTTTAGTTAGTCCTCAACAGGACATGTAGAGAATAGAGACATTCGAAATAGTTGTTTTAAATAAATTCACTTCCTAATTTGTTTTATGACAGTACCAAGTCTTAGGCATGGAGCGCTAAAAATCAGTTTGACCATTTGCTCACTCGATGAGTCCGTGTACATTTATACTAGTGAGCTGCATTTTTAGGCATTTTTAGAATGTGAGCCGAATAATCATTGTCAAAAAATTCTTTTCGTGCGAGTAAGCTTTTAAAAAACACAAGTATTCCCCAAACATGTTTGAGCATCATTGTCTGAAGGTGTTATTTGTTTAATGCTTGGAAATGGTTTTTATAATAAAAACGTAGATGTACATGCAGCCTTGCACGCAGCACCGAAAAATGAGGGAGGCCATCGAAATAATTAGATGCTCCAACACCATGAACAGGAAAGCTGGCAGTATAACACGCCACACCCTCTCGGAAAGTTTTCGATCAAGTTGCAAACCTGGTTTCACATATCGTTAGAAGGTTGAAAGAGGACGAGTCATTCATTATTCTCCATGTTCAAGGGTACAATTTAACGTTGATTTTTGGCCCAAGACATCTTTGTGAGACGACAGGAAGTTATCAAAATGAGCAGGCATTGACGGAAGCGTTTACATTGTTAATACATGCAGGCTCTTGATGGTGGCTCTCCTTTGAATAGCGTTTTTCTGGAGTTGAGAACAAGCAGACAGTTTGCTCAATTGACAGTAAATCTTGCAATGGACGTCTGGGGGCTTGAAAACTACATGCTGCTATTAGGGAAAGGGACATCTCGAAGCATTTCCTGGAGAGAGAATGCTGGCTCAAGAATTTCTCCTACGGTGTGCAGACAGTGCGTTCAATCGATGAGGCGAAAAACAGCCAACCTGGACCTAGCTGTCAGGTGCCTCTTCCAACAGTGGAGGTCGGGGGTGTGAAATAAATCTAGCTCGCCCAGCCAACGCGTTACGACAGCATCCTAAAAAGCCCTCTGTGAACGCGGATGACGCCCATAAAAATCCTCGAGTTTCCATGTTCACTGTGGACAGTACGCTATCGAGGGAGGCATAAGGTGGTGTCGTCCCTCTGCCTGCAGAGCTTTCGGGAGCCTCAGGCCTTCAGAACAATTTTAAAAGGCACGCAACATTTGTGGCGGCTCTGAAATGGTCTATGTTGGGACAGAAAAATCACTTATCTTGGTTTAGCCGGGGACCCGGGTCGAAGACATGGTAACGTTCACGCTGTCCAGATAATAATCTTCATGATAAATGTTTTGTCCACTTTACAGCTATACGGAAACTAAAAATAACAAGCTGCTTAAAGCGGACGTGGAAAAGAAAAAAGAGAAAAAAACAAGTTAGGAGCACAATGTCTCCTCCTCTATGCGCGGGAATCTGCAGGTCAGGGATTGGCCACTTCTACTGAAAAGTGATGACTATTGTTAACTGATTAGAACTGGCCAATGAATAGAGCAGACGAGGTAAAGGGCAGACGTGGAGCTCGTGGAGTCTTTGTGATTTCACGAAAACCTTGTGGGGGCAGTTGCGCTTTTGCACAGTTTACCGAGGCTTGATGGAAAGTGAGGACAGGAGAGCAGATTCTTGGTCTTGCGATTCAGATTGTCTGGAGTGGGTCTTCTGATTCAGACTCTGGTCTGGAGAGGATACTGGTCTTGACTTGTTATGAGTGGGATGCACCAGCGACACTTGTACGGAGCGTGACTGGTCTTGACTGGGGAGCCTTTGGTGAGGACTCGGCTGTACCGACAGTTAGGACCTTCAGTCATCTCCGACAACTCGCTGTGCCGAGGGATGGGCGATCTTGTTCGTGACAGGTCTGCCACTCTGACGTTTGATCATCTTGTGCGCACTGCCGTGTAGGTGAGTCAAACTGGTCCATGATGTGACTGGAGTGTCAAATGCTGCAATCGCAATCTGCCGAGATTTGAGGGCTCCGTTAGAGAGTAACTGCGATCCGTCTAACAGATCGCATATGTCGTGCTCGCGATAGCGAATTACAGGCGCCGCACATCACTGCTCCACAGACGTTGGAACCACGACCGTCACCTGAGACAGAGCCGCACACCGACAAAAAGGGGTACTGTACTGCTCCGGCTTGTTAGGGCAACCGAGATCAAAATCTCGCCACTTGTTCTCAGCCGCACCAGCGTAGTATAACTTCTGTTTAGAACAAATCCATCAAGGTCTGTTCAGTGTTAGATAATTTCAGACTGCGCTATCCATATTTTGAGCCAGAGTAAATAGTTCAATCAGACAAACCTTAGTCTTTGCCAACCAGCCGCCATACAGGGTTGTTAACTGTTCGCTGTGTATTTGTGCTACCATCAGATCATGTCGTATTTTTGTTATCACGCTTAAAATTTATTTTTGTCCAATTTTTAGTGAATAAACTTGTAGCAATGTTTATAAAAGATCAATCCCATGTTGATATATTACTCACCCATCAGCAACTGACAAAACAGGATGACACTGTCACCAAAATATTATTTGAGCACTCAAGCTCATATAGATTCTGGTAACTGTGATAACCTCAAATGCAGGCTCTCAGCAACAAAAACGCAGTTAAAGGGCAAAACCAATTTAGTAGACGCGTGGGTCAGGTAGTAATGGGGAAGGTTCAGTAATTAAAGTGATTGCTCTCAGGGCGGTAACTCAGAATCGTCTGTCGCCTTCCAAAACAAACCCCAAGTCCAGTGTAATCTTGCAAGATGTCAAGGGACACTCAATCAAACGTTTGTCGAAAATTTAGAAACGGCGGATTGACGTGGTTGGCTCTATGGAAAGGCCGGGCATTTGGTGTGACAGGAGTTTAAGTTGAGTTTCGCATACGTTCCCGATACCATAAGCTTTTTCATGGAGAAAGTTATTTTATTACAAATAATTCGCAACAATTAAACACACAATGTTCTAGGCTCCTGCTACATATACGTGTGGATGACAGTTGTGTGTATCAGTTGTACTCTTTTTTTTATAGATGGGTATGGTCTGTACTTCCAAATCTCGAGGGACACCTTTACTCAAGGGATCTTCTGTAGACAATTATAGCCAAGATCTCCAACGGAATCTTGATCCTTATTGACGTTATAGAGAAGAGCTACTTGCAGTATTATTAACTGTCTACTCTTTAACAAGTGTACTAATACACTACTGGCCCTTAAAATTTCTACACCAAGAAGAAATGCAGATGATAAACGGGTATTCATTGGACAAATATATTATACTAGAACTGGCTCTGAACACTATGCGACTTAACTTCTGAGGTCATCGGTCGCCTAGAACTTAGAACTAATTAAACTTAACTAACCTAAGGACATCACACACATCCACGCCCGAGGCAGGATTCGAACCTGCGACCGTTGCGGTCGGTCGGTTCCAGACTGTAGCGCCGAGAACCGCACGGCCACTCCGGCCGGCTACTAGAACTGACGTGATTACATTTTCACGCAATTGGGGTGCATAGACCCTGAGAAATCAGTACCCAGAACAACCACCTCTGGCTGTAATAACGGCCTTGATACGCCTGAGCATTGAGTCAAACAGAGCTTGGATGGCGTGTACAGGTACAGCTGACCATGCCGCTTCAACACTATACCACAGTTCATCAAGAGTAGTGACGCGTATTGTGACGAGCCAGTTCCTCGGCCACCATTGACCAGACGTTTTTAGTTGGTGAGAGATCTGGAGAATGTGCTGGCCAGGGTAGCAGTCGAACATTTTCTGTATCCAGAAAGGCCCGTACAGGACCTGCAACATGCGGTCGTGCATTATCCTGCTGAAATTTAGGGTTTCTCAGGGATCGAATTAAGGGTAGAGCCACGGGTCGTAACACATCTGAAACGTAACGTCCACTTTTCAAAGTGCCGTCAATGCGAATAAGAGGTGACCGAGACGTGTAACCAATGGCACCCCATACCATCACGCCGGGTGACACGCCAGTATGGCGATGATGAATACACACTTCCTATGTGCGTTCACCGCGATGTCGCCAAACACGGATGTGACCATCATGATGCTGTAAACAGAACCTAGATTCGTCCGAGAATATGACGTTCTGCCATTCGTGCACCCAGGTTCGTCGTTCAGCAAATCATCGCAGGCGCTCCTGTCTGATGCTGCGTCAAGTGTGACCGCATCCATTGTCTCCGAGCTGATATTCCATGCTGCTGCAAACGGTTTCAAACTGTTCGTGCAGATGGTTGTCGTCTTGCGAACGTCCCCATCTGTTGACTCAGGGATCGAGACGTGGCTGCACGATCCGTTACGGCCATGCGGAAAAGATGCCTGTCATCTCGACTGCTAGTGATACGAGGCCGTTGGGATCCAGCACGGCGTTCCGTATTACCCTCCTGAACCCACCGATTCCATATTCTGCTAACAGTCATTGGATCTCGACCAACGCGAGCAGCAATGTCGCGATACGATAAACCGCATTCGCGATAGGCTACAATCCGACCTTTATCAATGTGGGAAACGTAATGGTACGCATTTCTCCTCCTCACACGAGGCATCACAAACAACGTTTCACCAGGCAACGCTGGTCAACTACTGTTTGTGTGTGAGAAATCAGTTGGAAACTTTCCTCATGTCAGTATGCTGTAGGTGTCGCCACCGGCGCCAACTTTGTGTGAATGCTCTGAAAAGCAAATCATTTGCATATCACAGCATCTTCTTCCTGTCGATTAAATTTCGCTCCTGTAGCACGTCGTCTTCGTGGTGTAGCAATTTTAATGGCCGGTAGTATAATTTTGGTTTCACTAAGTTGTTCCCCTGAAATTAATGGAAAGAAATCACGTCTCCCATAAAGTGAAATGATTGGACTGTTTATATATGAAAGGATGTCTTTATTAACCTTCAATACGGGTAACTGTACAGAGCTCAACAATTAGCGTGATGCCTGCATGTGCAGAATATTATGAAGAAAACGCGGTGAACTGCTATGGGTCAACTTCTGCGAACTCCTGTGGCCGTAAATGGGTAACATATCCGGTGTGCAAGGACACAGATTCTTTCTCTGCTGTTGAAGTTTCTTGACAAATGTAAACCTTTTGTAGCGTGAGAAATGCTGGACTATTTTGTCGAAGGAAAATCCCCGGGGCTGAGGGGGGGGGGGGGGGGTTGTCTGCTGAGTAATATATGGAACTATCATTTGCAACAAAATAGTAACCCCAACTTATAAACTATTCAGGTTATGTAGCACACTGTTAATCACCAACTAATGCAGGAAATGTAAAAATGTAAAATGACACCTAATTAGGTAAACTCCCCTTACGCGTTAAATATCTTATTATTTTATAAATTAGATGTGTGTGTAATTTACGAGGTCGAGTCATACGTATAAGAGGAGAGATGCGGCCCAGTAAGACTTAATAGCCGATTCCATAGCGGACGAAGATGTGTAGTAATGCTAAAGAAAAATGTTAGGCTCGGTGTTAAAAAAGGAGTTTTACAAGAACAGAGCAGTACTACACGGATTGTTCGAAAGAATTTCTAAGTAGCAGCATGTTTTAGTTACGCGTAGTCACACGTTTATTACATTTCGATCAGGTAATGACTTGCTGAGTGAAAAGAAAAGGTATACCTTTTGCCTATGAAGGTATTTCGAGCGAGGATTGTGTGCGTTCTTTAGACAAGATGCCTCTATTTTCGAAGTTATTTCCCTAGTTTTCGGTGTCGCTGATCGCCTACTGGCCCAATGATGCTGCTTTAATTCTTGTTCGTAGTTAAGTTTAGAACACGAAGCTCGGCAAACCTTTCAGTATGAAGCTCAGTTTCACGTTATGTTTTGGAGGGACGACGTAAAGGCTCGCGTGGTGTTGCGTTTTCTTCAGGTGCGTGTGTCAGTTTTATGGTCACAAACACATATTAAATTCTTAATTCTGTTCCAGATCGTTATCTGTCACATTCGGGCTAAGATGTTCTTATTTCTTCCTTTGTTAGTATTGTGTCCATGAACTTTGAATGTAAGCATGATTGATATCTATCTCATAAAGGGATGAAGTCATCTTTCATGCGCTCTTGCGAATTTCAAAGCACCGAAAGTGACTTTTGACCAAATCTATGAATTCATATATGGCCAATCAAGAGATGACTACCCACCTATGAATTAAATACGAGTACTACCTTCGTTGAAGTCTCGGCTACGTTACTGACGATTTCCTTCTGCGGCCACCTGTTTGTAACATTCAAAACGGGACAATTACATACAGCACGGGACAGTGTGAACGGAGCTGCGGGAATACCCCTGGGTGCAATGACTGCAGCCCAGTGCTGCGTAGTCGGTGTTTGTGGCGCTTGCAGATGCTATAGTAAGCAGTGATTCTGTTGGCACACAGCCTACGCCGACAAGTAAGCAGCTAGGCACGAAGTACTCAAATTACTGGACGCCGAGCACTTACTGAGTCAAAACCCTTGAGGTTTCGTCATAGCTGTTACGAGCATCAACCTAGTAATTGTAGTAGTTAGATGTAATTACATAAAAATCCTTCAAACCTGGCAAGTTCCAAGTTTCAGTGATCAAAGTTGCTTTTCAGCATCACTATAACAGACTTCCAAATATTGGAAAGAAGTAGAGAAGTACTGGCGGAGGTAAAAAAGAGTGCAGTTCCTGAGTTGTGCCCTGTATAGCTGAGTAGGCAAATGGTCTGGGTTCTAGTATGGTAGGTACACTATTCTAATGTCAGAGACTTTCATACTAGCGCACACTCCGCAGCAGATTGAAAATTCATTCAGGATTTAAAGTCATTTCGGTTCGCGTTTCGTCTACAAGAGTCTAGATACTGACTTATGTGCCGCTAACAGTGTGCTGTGTTTCACTTGTTGAAGGCATCACCATGAATTGCCCTTCGGATAACCTAGAGCGTTTCAGTTGGCACTGTTTCTTATCGTCGCTCTTGATCTCTATCATCTTTAATTATCCTCCTACGTAAATATATTTGTAGAGGTTTGTGAAGTATTCATTGGAACTTTGGCCACAGTTCCTCAACAGTTACATTGCTCGGATAAATCTACCCTCTGCTAATGTCTGCTACTGCGCACAGAAGCAGAATGTGACGTTTCCTTGGAACCTCCTTTGGAGATCGTCGCTAATACCGCTTGTAGAGAACTTTAGAATCTATTATGAACATGTCGCTGTGGATATTAACAACGTAACAAAACTAACCCCAGTCTGGAATACACCGCTCGCCTTGGAACACATTGCCGGCCAGAGTGGCCGTGCGGTTCTAGGCGCTACAGTCTGGAACCGAGCGACCGCTACGATCGCAGGTTCGAATCCTGCCTCGTGCATGGATGTGTGTGATGTGCTTAGGTTAGTTAGGTTTAATTAGTTCTAAGTTCTAGGCGACTGATGACCTCAGAACTTAAGTCGCATAGTGCTCAGACCCATTTGAACCATTTGAAACACATTAACGAGCTGGAGACCCAGAAACGCTTTTTCTTTAAAGTTAATCCTTAAAATTCGCCATCTGTCACGTCATTTTCTGCTTGTGACTATAAAAGTTTTATTTCTGCTAGCTGAACAATTCATATAGGGCGCGGACACACACGACAAGAACTACTTCATGCAATCTGAACGGAGTGTTCTCTGTACGAATTCAGATTCTCTCTTCGTTAGTCTTGGGTAGTAAAGGAATCTACAAAAAATATTGATACTAAAACCATCTGTGTACAGATAACAGGTTCTGATCTATACGATTTGTGGGCCACAAACAACACATCACATTATCATACGAAATAGTCTGAAGTCAGAGTAAGAACCATCTACTCAACTTCCCAAACAACCCATCCTAATACGTTTCAGAAGGCTTCTCTCAGTTCATAGATTGTCATGCCATTACTCAACAAAAACACATATCAGTTTGCTGACTTGCAGTCGTTTCCGCAGGGGTTGAGTCACTGAACTTACTTTGGGTTCAAATCTTCGTCCGGTCACCCATATTTAGAATTTCTGTGGTTTGTCTGAATGAGTTAAGGTGAACCCAGGACAATTCCTTTGCAAAGGCTGCACTCTGTTTACAGCCCTGTCCCACGATTATCCATTCTGAGACCGTGCTTCGTCTCTAACGACCTCTTGGGCGACTGGATGACTATTTTTCATGCGTAATTAGAGACGCGGTCTTGGTTCCATTTGTTCAGTTTCAGGACAGTCTTGAAACTGTGGAATAACTGAACTTCCGTCTAATTGTTCTTATACAAAATAGAAACGAAAATTTCTTCGCAACAGTTTAGTTGCATATACGCCTTTTATCACCTTACAACCAGGTCAGTACAAATCCACAACTAATCCATATGGTAAAGTTACAATAAGCTCCGTCCTTCGTAGTTTTCCATATCTGGTAAGAACTACAGCTGTAGTGGTTACAGATAAAAGAGGGAATCCTTTGCACACACAATGGAAGGTTTACAATTATTTTAGTTCCATCTTTCGAAGAGAGTATGCTACTCCTGCCTTTGGTTTTTGCGATAATTTCTCCACCTCTCCATATCTTTTAACCAAAAATCCCCACCTCTCCATATGCTAATCTGTGACTTAATATAGCCGGCCGAAGTGGCCGTGCGGTTCTAGGCGCTGCAGTCTGGAACCGCGAGACCGCTACGGTCGCAGGTTCGTATCCTGCCGCGGGCGTGGATGCGTGTGATGTCCTTAGGTTAGTTAGGTTTAACTAGTTCTAAGTTCTAGGGGACTAATGACCTCAGAAGTTGAGTCCCATAGTGCTCAGAGCCATTTGAACCATTTTGACTTAATATAATTTTTACGGTTCGGTAACTCAGATGGTAAATACGAAACCATATAAGATCGTTTCGTTGTCTGTCTCTCTATCCGACCGTTAAGGACCTTCTTTCTCAGGAACGGGCACACGTATCAATTTGAAATTTATGTCACATACTAAGTAATGCCTACGGCCCGTTGGCGGTGTAACATGTTTGAGCTTCTTAGTAATTCTGTGGAATCAAAACATACTACCATTAACTTCACATATTTTGATACTTTAAAACTTACACATCAAAACCTATAGGGACTTCCCGTTGACCTAGAACCATGACATTCGACAAGAAGCTAGGATTCACAGTAGAAGTAAAGGAAAACATCCGAAAATTGGTAAGCTGTAATTATGTTGCAAAAAAAGTATCTTTGCCATTAGAACTTCCATTCATTATCCATCAAAAGCATAACAGAAAAAAATTACTGCATGCAAACATGACATGTAAGTTATGTTTTAGTAAATAAATAAAGAGTATTTTATTAAGTTTTCTCTCTCCACATAGGTAAACTGAAGTCCTCCGAAATCATCGAAATTCGAGATTCTAGATTCTAGATTCCCGAAATGGGCGAACTATTCATATACATAATTAAGTATGTAAGAGCGCGGGAGTCTTAAGGGTCTCTGCGGTACACGAGCACTTTAAAAAAGGTCTGTCCTCCATGTGCTGATTTCCAGAAGCTTTTTCCTAAATACGTTTGTATTTGACATTTGTAGAGCCTACGCTTCTCTTGTTATGATATATTCCCTAAATTGACCTCCTCTGTAGTTTTTCTAAATAACTAGGAATATCTTTTCGATTCTACTACTAATGACTAAAATAATTCGCTTGTTTTCTGCATATTGCTATTTTAATTTCTTGCTTTATAATTTTTGCCTATTTTTTTCTTATTTCTTAATAAATTGTGCATTACTAGTAAGTAGCGTAACGATCTCTTACAATATTACTTCTAAGTTTTTCCCACTTTAGTCTGCGAATCTCAGCATTGCTATCTTTTCACCTCACATTTACTTTCTTCTAATATTTTCTCTATTCCTTCTTTGCTATTTCAATATAAAGCATAATCAAGACTGGCGGTAATCCGTAACCGCGCCTTATACCTTCAGTAATAAGTCTTAGTTTTTCCTTATTTTCTTCTAAGATGTTATAGGTACTGTAAATTATCCGTCCATCTCTGCACTCTACCTCCATTCTTCACCGACTGCGAACACCTTATTCCATGTCCGCTCTTTTGAAACCTTGAACTGTTTATCTAGATCCACATCTTCTATCACTGTATGCAGGTACTTCTCCTTACATCTCTTTGTGGTATTTCAGAAACTCTTGTGGTATATTTTCAAATCTTGAAACCAAACTGAAAATTCCCTCCTCCTGTTCAGTATATCATTTTAGGCCTCGTTTCAGATGTCAGACTAAGCCTCCCATAGTTTTCGCATTAAATGCCAGTAATGGACGGAAACACTTGCAGACAGAAGGGTTTAAAATATTCCTTCGGGCCGGATTTGAACCAGCGGCCTATGGATATCTGCCAGAACGACCACTACAGTCCACCGCTCTACCAACTTTTTTTCTTATTTTTTTTTTTTTTTAAAAAAATCTCATTTTGTTCGATTTCGTTCGTTGTACCTGCTCGGAGCGGACGTCGAAAGACACCTGTTTTACTTCGTTGTTGATCCATTAGCTCACTCTGACCAAACCCGCTGAGGTACCGTGCGGGCGACCAACTGAGCTACCGAAGGAATGGAAGAGTCGTGCGCAGCGTGGCACAGATTCGGGGTACCGCATTGCTCTCGCCGCCGCTTCCGTTTACCGTGACAGATGGTGGAATGTGGCGTACAGTCAGCGTAGTGCACATATGGAATGTCATAGTTCGGCAGAGGATTATGCCTTAATAAAGAGATGAGATACATTGTACAAATGTAGTATACACCTTTTAGTCAAAAATTCGAAACAAACACGAAAATAAAGATGAATTAAGGCAAAGCGTATTTGCTGCTTAGTTCAGAATCGCTTTCTCCCTCGACTCTGTCGCTACCTGAGTGAGTTCTGGTCCATGGACGAGTCACTGGAATTGCCCAAGGATATACCGTAATTATATTTTCAATATTGCTCTCTACACACTCTTCACTTTTCCATGCTCCTTTAATAACCGTTTCTGTGTGGCATACAACATTACTTCTGGCGTTTTTGTGCCACTGCTTCCGCTAATGTTTTTGAATTTCTGTCGCAGTGTTTTTTTTTTATTTGTTGTCACGTAGTGCTTAATCTGTGCCCAATCCATTTTGGTGGTGCTGAAGTGACAGTAGTGTGGTGGAAGCCTAAGAATCCTGTGGCTACGTTCTTCAGCTACGTCGTCCATAACATAAGCTCCTCTTTATATAAATCGACCCGAATTATCACATCGTGGCTTTTCAACCATTCAACAACGTCGGATTTTTTTCGTTGCCGTCGTTGAAGCTTTATCCTTAACAACTGAATGGTAGTGGGCATTATCCATTAGAATAACAGACGGCCGAGTTAATTATTCCAATATTTGCCCCTTGAACCACTTCAGGAAACTATTGCGGTTCATCTCCTCATGGTAGTCTTTTTTCCTCGTTTTGTAAACGAGGAGACAGTTAGGTAGGGAACCAGATGCGCTCCAGCGTACAATTCTTGCGCCCTTTCCCACGGGAACAGCAGGACCTTCACGTACAAGTATACTATCATTTGTTAAGTCTTTCCCGACGGAATGACCGGCGTTTATCCAGCTTTTGTCGAGCTACACAGTGTCTCGCTGTAGCATACGGTTTGAATCTCGACCACCGCGAGCAGCATGTCGCGATACGATAAACCGCAATCGCGATAGGCTACAATCCGCCCTTTATCAAAGTCGGAAACGTGATGGTACGCATTTCTCCTCCTTACACGAGGCATCACAATGTTTCACCAGGCAACGCCGGTCAACTGCTGTTTGTGTATGAGAAATCGATTGGAAACTTTCCTCATGTCAGCACGTTGTAGGTGTCGCCACTGGCGCCAACCTTGTGTGAATGCTCTGAAAAGCTAATCATTTGTATATCACAGCATCTTCTTCCTGTTGGTTAAATTTCGCGTCTGTAGCACGTCATCTTCGTGGTGTAGCAATTTTAATGGCCAGTAGTGTAGCTTCGGCAAGCGCTAATCCCAAGCGTCCACCACGACCTCTACTGTCGCATACTGCTGCATGAGGGATGCCTTCCTTCCAAAGCAAATATCTGAAAGGGAATCGATCCAGAAACAGTGCTGAAGTTAATAAATTAATATTTTCTGACACACACACACGCGCGCGCGCGTTACTAAACTAGTAGCAGGCTACCTCGAAATACATTGAGCGAGAGAGCTGTAGTTTGCTTTGCAGATGATACAGAAACTAGTACGACAAATTTCATTCTGCCGTCGATTCTAAACTGCCCCAGCCTTTCTGATGCACTTCTCTTGTTGTACACTTCAAAAACTGCTTCAGGAGTTATTAAATCTGGTGCGGAATATCATATCTTGAAGATGTCACAAACGTACTTCAGAAAGATGTGCCATAGGAAATATTAATTAAATCGTCAATATAGGCGTTTAAACTATGTGCTTCAAGCACACACAGTTTAAAACTACTCGAAATAAAATAAAGACCGACGTTGCACTGTAGTTTGCGTGCATAAACAGTGTTCTGTTTTTTAACGAGAAATTTCATTAAATAATCTAAATCTAGTATTATTTGACATCACGATTGGTAGCTGTGATGTATGAAATAATAGTTGGAACTTCAAACTGAAACGTGAATTTATACCGTCACGATTATGGGATTCCCGATCACAATAAGTCTGCTAAGTGTACTTTCTCTTTTAAAAGTGCTACAGAATTCCCAAGTTGACAGGTTCTCTCAGCTACACCAGGTCAAAGGAGGAGGGAGGAAAGGGTCTGCCGCGTAATAGGATAGTAACAACAACAAAGACCGCTGCGACGCGTTGAGAAACACGATCCATTCACAGCTAGATGCCCGAGATCTAGGAAAACACTCTTACACCCCATACATTCACCTTCACCGTCCACGCACAGTGCACAGGTGCAGCAGTACAGCGCCAAGGCTCACAGACCGGAGAATACCACCGTAAATGGGGCTCATGAATACAGCCGCGGAAGCTAGTGTCAGCAGAGAGAGGAACATCAGCAGTGGAGGGTCCTCCCAGGAGGAGCTGAGTGGTAGGAATTCGAATGCTATGAATTCTCCCAACGCCAACACTTGTCATAGTGAACCTTCTCAAATTTCCACGTGGTGTACTTGCAAAGGGATTCGACACAAACTAAGTATTAGTTCACTATTCCCCCATCCAGGGGAAGCCGCGAGGCAAATCGTCGTATGCCGCGGCAGACCGGAACCGAAGTATGGGCTGGCCCCAGACCGGAAGAAAGGTACCCGCTTAGATACTGTTTCTGGTCCCCGCTTGCCTGCTTACTGCTATACTTTCTACAGCCATGTCGAGACTCACAAGAATATTTTAAAGCATTCATGTACTCTATCAGCGTAATTACAATTAAATATTACGATTGCTGCTGCAGTCTGACACAGAGTGATGTCTCTTGACGGCTGTGGTTCTGGAACGAATCTCAATACCTATAGCGCACACAATTTTACACATGAAATCTTTCTCGTACCCTTGCACCTATCGATCTATTGAATCTATACTTCCCTTACGACCAGACAAAGCCATTTCTTTGCGCCGGCCGCTGTGGCCGACAGGTTCTAGGCGCTTAAGTGCGGAACCGTGCTGCTGCTACGGTCGCAGGTTCGAATCCAGCGTCGGGCATGGATGTGTGTGATGTCCTTAGGTTAGTTAGGTTTAAGTAGTTCTAAGTTCTAGGGACTGATGCCCTCAGATGTTAAGTCTCGTAGTGCTTGGAGCCATTTGAACCATTTCTTTGCACATGCCAGGACATAAGCCACCGTAACTTTGCACTTCAACATATACACATTTCAGACATGCAGTGCAGTTATCGTTTATGTGTGTGCAGCAACTGAAAAATATTATGGCATGCCCACACTCACACCGGCTAGTTGTCTCGATTCTCCTCAGTTACAGGAAATTATTTGGCGTGTAAGTCTTCCAATCAGCGCTTCTGGAAGGTGCTGCATCCTGTCAAGACTCTCTCAAACAAGTGTTGTAAAGCATAGACATCTGGCAGCACTATGTGATAATCAACAGTACTCCTGCACACGAAGGGGCTGGAAGTACATCACCGATAAGGGTTGGTGTACTGTAACCAACATCGCAGTCGATAGTGCAACAATGAAAACGGGAGGATCTGCTTAGGGGAGCCGATGAGGAGACGTTCTGTGTATCCATTTTGTTACAGTCGTATTCCCTGTCTGTACACTATGGCAGATCCAGTTGAACCCTCACACTGTTATATTGTTCAGCTGTTTACGAAATGAGCCTATCACCCCTTACGTTCAGATATACTCCCCCATGCATTTAAATCACAATTCACCACATCATATCTATCCTCTCCTTACAACTAGACATAGGTAAATTTTTTTACGTAAATAGTAGTCTCATTACTTCCCACTAAAGCCTGGTGATATATCGAAACATAAGCCACAGTACTTTTACGTTAAAGCAGCAGGAGCCTAATCCTGACTCATTTATAG
The DNA here is from genome assembly GCF_023864275.1 of Schistocerca cancellata. Lineage (NCBI taxonomy): Eukaryota > Metazoa > Arthropoda > Insecta > Orthoptera > Acrididae > Schistocerca > Schistocerca cancellata. The sequence goes on from NC_064627.1 coordinate 665,088,068, forward strand.
GTGTATAAAAAAACTGATACGACCACACTTGCACCAGCTGGGTGTCGTTTTCACACCACCCATTAGCAAATGGTTCAAATGGCTCTGAGCACTATGGGACTTAACAATTGTGATCATCAGTCCCCTATAACTTAGAACTACTTAAACCTAACTAACCTAAGAACATCACACACATCCATGCCCCAGGCAGGATTCGAACCTGCGACCGTAGCGGTCACGCGGTTCCAGACTGAAGCGCCTAGAACCGCACGGCCACACCGGCCGGCACCCATTAGCAAAAAAAGCCTTCCGCCATCACATATTTGCTGTTGAATAAAGGATGTAATTACAATTTAGTGTCCTTGTGTGTTATCCATTTCACCACTTCCACGAAACCTTTTCGTATTTTTGATACTTGTAAAGCCAGCCATCACACTGTGACGTCTTATGTATATTCAGACCACCGAGTTCGTGTTTCAGTCAATACATACCACGCGTAGCTACTGTAGAACTACCAACCACTCAGATCATATCAATTTCCGCCGACTAAGAAATCACTGAGTGCAATATACACTAGAGTTCCTCCATTCGGAATTTTTTCCAGAGGCCAGGCAGATGGGGGAGACATGGCAAAACTGTCCTGTACCGAGTCTGACGTATTTTAAGTTCCTGTTCATCAGCACCATACCTGTTTAACACTTTTTAGCAGGAGGATCACTGCAAGGTGGATCTGTTGTTGCCAATGGCAATATTGAGTTTGTGAGGAAACAAGAGTCTGTTAGAGCATCATACAAAGGTGTTGTTTGTTATATGTGCGAGAAACGGCGTCTCAGTTATACATACCATTTAGATCCTATAACGTGTGTGTGGGAGCTGAATTTTCAAAAAGGAATACCATGTTATGTAGAAATCTCCTATAGGCTTGAATGAAAAGAATGCTTTATTCCAAACATACAATAGACTTCTGTTTGTGTCTTTCAACACACCTCCTGAATAACGACTACGAATCGATCGTCATTTAATTATTCAACTTTAAGTGTGTGCAGGATGTCTGTGAATAAGGTAGTGCCGTAATTCTAATTGTGAATTTGAGGAGTGGTAGTGAGTGTATTGTGCGAAGTATGGTCATGCCTTAGTTATTGCTATTGAAGGAGGATAGTGACTGCACAACTCTGCTTATTCAAGAACACAGTTGTACCCACTCATTAAAAAAATTGTTCTGAAACCCATACTTCCTCAATATGAGGACTACGGATTCGCTGAGGAAAGAGAATGTTATGCTTACAACGTGTTTATACTAGTAAAATCAAGAAATGTGGAATGTGCTCTTGAATATTTATATGAAACTGGTAAAGAGTCGTCGCCATGTGAACGCTTTTCATTACTACATGTTCCCTACACAATTTTTACCATTGCTATGTGATATATATCGCGCAGATTTTATTTACTACCTGACGTAATTAAAAGGGATGAACTCATTTCAAAGTATGGGACCTGCTTTAAGCACTGACTCGAATGCGCAATGCCACACTGATGGACCACCACCAATGTCCCTTATCCCATTCAAGTTTAAGCTAAGCAGCAACATGATTCTCTGTTTCACTAAATAGTATCGCGGCTAACTTTTTATAAAGGTTTTAAGTGAACTCAAATGCCGAAGACGAAGTGTTCATTGCAAGAAAAATATTCAGATGAATGGTTCTTCAAAAAACGAGGGAGGTGTGACTATGGGGCAGTATGTGTAATTTGTAAGTGTTATGATATTATAGCGGATGGGAAGGGCAGATATTAAGGAGAATTTAGATGATGTGAAGCACAAATCAAATGTGCACTCTGGGAGCACTTAAAGAAAAGGACAGTTACTTTGTTTGACTTTCAAACAGTGTGAATCAGTAACACCAGTGAAATGAGCAATGCGCTGTCATACTGTTAAACATCATCATGTCTTTGAAATCAGTGAACTATACTTTTATGGTAAGCTCCAAAGTTTTTAATGTTTTCGAGGATGCAAAAACAAATGTGGTGTTAGGCATAACTAATCATTAACAATTGTAAAATAATTGTGAGAGTCCGACACTGTCAAATAAATACACAGTAACCTTTCAAAGTTGCTTTATTTTTGGTATAGCTGCAGCTGTTCGTAACTAACAGTGTAATTTGCTCCAGTTTTTCACCCTTTTGTGCTTAGGAGAAGTAGCCCGCTTTTTCACCGACTTCTCCGTCCCAAATTATGTCCATTTTTAGTCAATTTGAGAAAAATGTCCTAGTGTGTCAGCCAAACTATGGCAACCCCAGACAGATAGAAAGCTGAATGCAGAGTTAATCTTGCTGAATGCAGAGTTAATATTATGTGCGGTTTTGTCGAATAGCAAAAAACCCGCAACCAGCAGGACACAGGCCGTGTTCGCAGACCGGCACAAACTTGTAAAGCGTGCTCAGACCAGCATTCTGCAGTTCCTACAGGCTCTCTGGGGGAAGTGGTGGGTGGAGTGGGCAGAGGGCATATAAAGGTCACTCCGGCCACATTCGCCCTCATTCCGCGGTCAACCACCGTTGTTTGACGTCGAGTGTCTTGTTCTTGCTTGTTTGCTTGCATTAATCGTCAGTTTTCTCCTTTTTTGCGAGTGTGTTTCCAGTTAAAGTGAAAAATGGAGCCGCGATCTGAGAAACATTCGGTATGAACCGAATGTAGTACGTAATCTTGCCTAGTACTGACTGCAGTTCAGATACACTGTGAGGAAGAGGAAGGTCACGAATTGCAAGCAAATCAGATTGGAGGGGGGTGCACACCCTGACTGTATCACATGACCTAAAGACTGTAGCTCACTTTGATAAAAGCCACACTGTTCGAGACGACACTTTAATCCTGCTTCTGACAACACTCGAAAAAGAGTACGCAAATTGGCAATGTGTTCCTCTGGTGTACGACCTGAGACAATTTCGTCAAGGTAGTTCGAACAAAATGTCACTTTAGCAGCCGGCCGGGATGGCCGAGCGGTTCTAGGCGCTACAGTCTGGAACCGCGCGACCGCTACGGTCGCAGGTTCGATTCCTGCCTCGGGCACGGATGTGTGTGATGTCCTTAGGTTAGTTAGGTTTAAGTAGTTCTAAGTTCTAGGGGACTGATGACCTCAGAAGTTAAGTCCCATAGTGATCAGAGCCCTTCTTTTCACTTTAGCAGACAGCTGTTCCAAGTAATGTTGAAAAATGGCGGGTGTGGAAGCACTGCAGAAGGACAAACGCAAATATTTGAACAGTCCTAAGTGCGTATTTACAACAAACACTCTTTATGATTCTTCATCCAATGGCATTTGCAAGTAGGCATCACGTAAATCTATCTTAGAAAACGCACGTCCTGCACCATACCTGTCCATGAGTTCCTCAGGGCGAGGTAATGGATAAATGTCAACTACTGTCTGTGTGTTGACAGTAGACTAAGTCAACACAAATGCAAATGCGACCAGATGGCTTAGGCAACAAAACGAGAGCACTTGCGCATTGACTAGCTTGGATGGGAGGAATTATTTCAATTCACTGGCTACTTTGTCTCTTAAAGCAGTTGAAATGGGGCGGGCCCGATAAAACCTAGGCTGCGCGTTGTCTTTCAATGTGACAAGCACTACGAAGTTATTTGCTTTTCCAATTCCTTCTGAAAATAATTCATGAAATTTTTTAAAAAAGCTAGCGACATTATCTTTTGATGTTAATGCAGAGACTGGCAATACATTGTCGTAGATGCTAAGGTCAAACAAATCAAAGGCACCTAAACCGAAACTGTTCTCACTGTCTATTTCAACGCAGTAAAATTCGCTGTCCTGGTGTGAGATCTGTAAGTGGCAGGCAAATTACACTGTCCGAGCACTGGAACTTCCTGTCTCTTGGAAGCAGTGAGGTGCTAGCTAAATTCAGAAAGGCGTGGTGAGACTAACTGTTCGTACGTGGCACAATTAAGCAAAGTTACTGAAGCACCTGTGTGTAACTGAAACGGCCAGCAATGCACAATGAGTCAAATAGTTTGTTGGAACGTCATCCCATGGCACTAGAGCGAGGAGGCACTATCTTAATTTATATTTGACGGAACTCGTTCTAGGTTTGGAAAACACAACGTTCAATGCATATGCACGAGGCTATTTTTTCTGAGAGCGGGCAAAATTTGCGTTTTTGTGTTATTGCAAACAAGCGACTTGGACATGGCCTTTTTTTCCACACATGTAACACGTTGTGTTGTGGCGAGCAAGACATCTAGGTCAAGACGTCACTAAGTTCACATGCCTTTTTTTTTGTTTGGGTTTTAGGGCGCAAAACTGCTATGGTCATTAGCGCCCGGTCTGTGACTTAGGAAGCAGTAAAAAACCGAAAACGGAAACCAGCAGCAATGGGAACGAAAGTCATAAAATTGGAGAAACTAAAAGCAGAAGGAAGGCTTAAAAATCCACTACAGAAGGTGGTTGGTTGTCCCAAAAAAAAACTTCAAATGACTGACGTCATTTCACTGGCACGAATGAACTCTAGAACGCGATCGGCCGAGCGCGTGTCATCGGCTAAAATTGACGATATATCAGGCGACAGCTGTAGACGGGTGCGTAACGGATTAAAATAGGGGCACTCAATTAAAAGGTGTCTTACCGTCCACAGCTGAGAGCAGTGGGGACAGAGTGGGGGAGCATCGCCGCTTAAAAGATGTCGATGGCTAAAAAGACAGTGTCCTTTCCGGAGTCTAGTTAAAATTACCTCCTCCCGACGACGCGTTCGGGAGGAAGACGTCCAAGCACAAGGAAGAGTTTTCACGTCCCGCAATTTATTGTGGGAAAGTGTCGACCAATGCGCGTGCCATAAATGAACAACACGACGACATAAAACGCTCCGGAGATCGGCGACGGGAAGCGATTGAATTGCTGGCCGAAGAAGAGAGACTGCAGCCTTGGCTGCAATATCGGCCGCCTCATTTCCGCAGATACCAACGTGTCCCGGGAGCCAGAGGAACGCCACCGAGACGCCCCCCAGGTGGAGCAAGCGCAGACAGTCCTGAATCCGGTGGACCAGAGGGTGCACAGGGTAAAGAGCTTGGAGACTGAGGAGAGAGCTGAGAGAATCGGAGCAGATAACGTACCGTATCTGCCGATGGCGGCGGATGTAGTGGACAGCCTGGAGAACAGCGTAAAGCTCCGCAGTATAAACTGAACACTGGTCGGGAAGCCGAAAATGATTTGGGGTGTCGCCAACAATATAGGCACTCCCTACACCTAACGATGTTTTCGAGCCGTCGGTGTAAATAAATGTGGCGTCCGTCATTTGTGCACGTAGAGCAGCAAATGCCCGACGATAAACAAGTGAAGGGGTACCATCCTTGGGAAATCGACACAGGTCTCTGAGCAGGCAGATCCGGGGACGGAGCCAAGGCGGTGCTGTACCCCAAGTCGTCAAGAAGGTTTTAGGAAAGCGGAAGGAAATAGAATGGAGCAGTTGACGAAAGCGGACTCCCGGTGGTAGTAGGGAGGAGGGGCGGCCTGCATACCCTACATCAAAGGAGGCGTCGAAAAAAAATGTCATGGGCTGGATTAGCAGGCATGGAAGACAGATGGCTTGCATAACGACTCAGAAGGACTGCTCGCCGATTGGACAGCGGAGGTTCAGCAGTCTCAGCATAAAGGCTTTCCACAGGGCTGGTGTAAAAAGGTCCAGACACTAACCGTAATCCACGGTGGTGGATAGAGTCGAGACGCCGAAGAATAGACGGCCGAGCAGAGGAGTAGACAATGCTTCCGTAGTCCAATTTCGAGCGCACTAAGGCACGATAGAGGCGGAGAAGGGCCACTCGGTCCGCTCCCCAGGAGGTACCATTCAGGAGACGGAGGGTGTTGAGCGATCGCAGACAGCGAGCCGAAAGATAGGAAACGTGGGAGGACCAGCACAGTTTTCTGTCAAACATAAGACCCAAGAATTTAACGACGTCTGAAAACGGAAGGTTGACAGGACCTAGATGTAAGGAGGGCGGAAGAAACTCCTTACGTCGCCAAAAATTGACACAAACGGTCTTACTGGGAGAAAAACTGAAGCCGGTGTCGATGCTCCAAGAGTGGAGGCGATCGAGACATCCTTGAAGACGTCGTTCAAGAAGGCTGGTCCGTTGAGAGCTGTAGTAGATCGCAAAATCGTCCACAAAGAGGGAGCCCGAGACATCAGGAAGGAGACAATCCATAATTGGATTTATGGCAATGGCAAACAGTACAACACTCAGCACGGAGCCCTGAGGTACCCCGTTTTCTTGGGAGAAAGTACGGGAGAGAGCAGTGTTCACCCGCACCCTAAATGTGCGCTCTGCCATAAATTCGCGAAGAAAAAGGGGCAGCCGACCTCGAAAGCCCCAAGAGAACAGTATGCGGAGGATACCTGTCCTCCAACAGGTATCGTATGCTCTCTCCAGATCAAAAAATATTGCTACTGTTTGGCGTTTCCGGAGAAAATTATTCATGACGTAAGTGGAGAGAGCAACAAGATGGTCAACTGCAGAACGATGCTTTCGGAATCCGCATTGGGCAGGTGTTAAAAGACTGCGGGATTCCAGCCACCAAGTTAAACGGTAATTCACCATACGCTCCAAAACCTTACAGACACTACTCGTGAGAGAAATGGGGCGATAGCTAGAGGGGAGATGTTTGTCCTTTCCAGGTTTCGGAACAGGAACGACGATAGCTTCCCGCCATCGTCTGGGAAAAGTACTCTCAGTCCAAATGCGATTATAAAGGCGAAGGAGGTAACGCAGACTATGGGTTGATAATTGCAGCAACATTTGGACATGGATACCATCCGGTCCTGGGGCGGAGGAGCGAGAAGAAGAGAGTGCATGTTGGAGTTCCCGCATGGAGAAAACAGTATTGTAGCTTTCGCGATTTTGAGAGGAGAAAGCAAGAGGTCGCACTTCCGCTGCACGTTTCTTCGGGAGAAACGCTGGCGGGTAATTTGAAGAGCTCGAAATCTCAGCGAAGTGCTGACCCAATGAGTTAGAAATTGCGACGGGGTCCACTAATGTATCATGCGCGACAGTGAGTCCAGAGACCGGGGAGAAACTAGGCGCGCCTGAGAACCGTCGAAGCCGACTCCAAACTTCCGAGGATGGAGTGAAGGTATTAAATGAGCTAATAAAGAATTTCCAGATGGCCTTCTTGCTATCTTGGATGACACGACGGCATCGCGCTCGGAACTGCTTTTAGCGGATACAGTTGGCCAAAGTAGGATGGTGGCGGAAAATGCGGAGAGCACGTCGCCGCTCACGTATTGCGTCACAGCATGCCTCGTTCCACCAAGGAATTGGGGGGCGCCGGGGCAATTCGGAGGTGCGTGGTATTGAACGTTCCGCAGCTGTAAGAATAACGTCGGTAATGTGTGTGACCGCATCGTCGACGCTAGGAAAGTGACGGTCATCGAATGTCGCTAGAGACGAAAAAAGTGTGTAGTCGGCCTGGGCAAACTTCCAGCGTCTCGGGCGCATATATGGCAGTTGAGGCTGCAGTCTAAGGACACATGGAAAGTGGTCACTCTGTGTATCATCAAGGGCGAACCATTCGAAGCGCCGAGCTAGCGGAACAGTACAGACCGCAAGATCCAAATGAGATAAATTTGTCGTGGAGGCAGACAAAAATGTAGGGACCCCAGTGTTGAGGCAAACTAGATCCACTTGGTGGAATACGTCTAGCAATAGTGAGCCACGTGGACAAGGATGTGGAGATCCCCAAAGCGGGTGGTGGGCATTGAAGTCCCCAACCAGCAAATAGGGGGGTGGAAGCTGACCAAGAAGATGAAGGAGATCAGCTCGTGCCATTGGTGTGGACGATGGAATGTATACAGTACAAAGAGAGAACGTGTATCCAGAAAGGGAAAGACCGACGGCGACAGCTTGGAAGGAAGTGTTTAAGTGGATTGGGTGATAATGGAGAGTATCATGGAGAAGAATCATGAGTCCTCCATGGGCTGGAGTGCCTTCAACAGAGGGGAGATCATATCGGACGGACTGAAAATGAGGGAGAACAAAGCGGTCATGGGGACGCAGCTTTGTTTCCTGAAGACAGAAGATGACCGGCGAGTAGGATCGTAAGAGGATCGACAATTCATCCCGATTGGCTCGAATGCCGCGGATATTCCAGTGGATAATGGACATAGGGTGAACAGAAAATGGAGGAATGTGACCGAGGTTGCTGTCAACTCAACGACTGCTCAGAGCTTGCGACCGACAGCATGGAATGGCATTCAGCCGAAGGCAGAAGATCCTGATCCATAGGTTGTTCAGGAGCAGCTCCTGCCACCAGCGATCGGCCGGTTGATCGGCCGCCAGCAGTGCGCCTCGGCGACACAGAAGACGGCCGAGGGCGATTTCCGCCAGGTGGTGCTGTAGATGGGACACGCCTTGGCGGAGGAGGAGAGGACCTGGGTTTCTTTGTAGCCTTCTTAGAAGTATGATGTTTAGATGAAGGAGGAACCGATGGTTGGGAAGTTGCGGTACGTAAAAACTCTTCACGAGTATGCTCTTTTTTGGAAGGCTTGGTGTCTGACTTTTGGGCTCGAGATTTAGCAGAACCCGATGAAGGGTGAGCCATAGAGTGGGCAGGCGAAAGTGGTGAGGTTGAACGGGCGATCTTTGCGCTGGCCGATCTGACGACCGTGGCACTAAAGGTGAGGTCGCAAGTCTGCATGGCCGCCTCCTTTGTTGGCCGAGGAGAAGCAAGGACAGTGCTGTATTTTCCTGTCTGAGGCACAGTGGGCTGGCGACTGGCGAATAATTTTCGAGCAGCAAAGGTCGACACCTTTTCCTTCACTCTTATTTCCTGGATGAGCTTTTCGTCCTTAAAAACGGGGCAATCTCGAGAGGAAGCAGCATGGTCACCCATACAGTTGATGCAGCGAGGGGATGGAGGTGGACAAGCACCCTCATGGGCATCCTTGCCACACGTAACACATTTGGCCGGATTGGAACAGGACTGGCTGGTGTGATTGAACCGCTGACACCGATAGCAACGCGTAGGGTTTGGGACATAAGGGCGAATGGAAATTCTCTCATAGCCTGCTTTGATTTTCGATGGGAGTTGAACTTTGTCAAATGTCAAGAAGACAGTGCGGGTTGGAATGATGTTCGTGTCAACCCTTTTCATAACTATGAACAGCCATTACGCCCTGGTCAGACAGGTAGTGCTGAATTTCTTGGTCAGACAATCCATCGAGGGAGCGTGTATAAAAGACTCCATGCGAGGAATTTAAGGTACGGTGCGGCTCCACCCGGACAGGGAAGGTGTGGAGCAGAGAAGTACGCAGCAATTTTTGTGCCTGGAGGGCACTGACTGTTTCTAACAACAGGGTTGTAATGTTGTAACTTTAATTTTGTATGCTGAAATCGGTGCTAATTGACAATGAAAGTGGGTTAAAAGCCGTGATCTGTCTGGGGACGTTAACCGTGGATTACTGGGCAACTGTTTCATCAGATATTTAGTCTAGGTTTACCAAGCAGACTAACATTAATGATAATCTTAATAGTCATACAAAACCGGTAATTTATATTTATATATATATATATATATAAAGGAGAATTTAAATAAAAAGAAAGAAATCAGTTTATATTTGGAAATTTATTTTAAGATTGTTCATTGAAATTTCAGCGTATTATAAGTGAGTTATAACTGAGCTGGTGCCTTATTTACGATTGAAAAAATGTGAGATTGTAATCTTACGGAACACACAAAATATGGAGCCAATATTGTGAGACAGCATACAACACTGCATTCATAAAATAACACACGAAGAACATTGAAACATAAGCAAGAAGAAATTAACCACAACCAACAGATTCAGTTTTTACCCTAAGAAATTACGTTCATACCACAATCATGTCCGTCATGTAATTACCACACACTGGTATACTAAATTCATATTAACTCTTTGTGAAGACTTCGCAAAAAGAATAGCTGAGGGCTACTTTGATGATTACACCACATGCTTCACGTGGTCAACTTGGTTTACACAAAGCGTACAACTCCACACTAATTGATAATTAAAATAAATTAGATCGAAAAGCAATTGACAAAAGAAAAACCTTGAACTGGTTACTAACGTCTTACTATTAACCTGATGGGTCAAACAGTTATATAAGCACGTGGTACTGGTCTCGCAAAGTACACCCCCACGTGGGCTGAACATAAAGAAAAGTTGCTATATTGAAAATATAGTCAAGACGAGACGTTATAATCACACAAGCATTCGCATTTAAGATTGATCTTAGTTAGAGTTACTGATCAACACGTAGATCCACTTTACTCACAAAGTAGTAACAAAGCAACTACCGGAAAATAATCTGAACTTCACACGAGAATTATACTGCGCTGCAATTTAAGATAACATCGGATGTTTTAGACCTAAACCCGAAATAAAGGTGATTAAATTTTCAGTTAGGCTGAACTTAAGAAATCCATTGTCCTACGGACTTAGCAGTCACGCGCTTAGCCGGAGATCTTACCACTTCAGACGCTCGCCACGGCCACACTGCAACTGCCCTACTGCCGAGCGTGCTTCCTGAGGGTGGCTCACAAAGACCAACTGAAGTGGCCAGAGGGGCAGCTTCCTATACCAACATGACAACGGACGGACAGGACCATACTAAGGATAGAAACCTCTTTGCTTTTAGGGAGCGTAGCTACCTGTTCCGACGTTGGTCCTACTGTTCTCTAGCAGACAGGCTTGTCTGCTACCCTCAAGCATGCAACTAGAAATACATATGCTCATTCATCCTCACACAAAAGGGAAGGGGGATAACAGTATCTTATCATATACAGTTGTAACCTCCCCCTCACTTTCCGACCTTAATGACAGTGAAAAATGAAACCGCGTGTACCTAATGGGAGTTTTGGAAAAGCAATCGTCACCGAAGTTAACCTGTCGGTAAAGAGGGAGGAAAGGGTTACATCTAAATGGAAGGAAATGTGCTAATGAAACTGGTGGGAATTAATTTTGAAAAGGGGTAAAGTTAATAAAGAAAGTAAATGTGCAGCCGTTACGTTAACAATTAACTAGCGGTAATTAGGTATTTGAGATTTGGGGGAAATCACGGTCGCCAGTCCTAAGGACAATTACTATAGTAACTGAAAAAGAAAGGTTATTACACATATAATTACCACTAGAAGCGTGGCAACTGAAGGTTGACACGTGTAGTGTGAAAACTGAAAGTTTGTCAGAAGTAATAAATCTCGCTACACACTGACTTAATTTAGCAAAAGAATTAATAAAACCGGAAAATCGAAAGTTACTTTAGGGACTGAAGTTAATAGTGAGCTTTCTTTCTGAAGCACATCGAAATTCAGTAAAATACGGTTAGTCTTGGACTACCTCAACAATCATTTCAAAAGCTACTTGAATCTACGCAATTTAGAAATAAGAGATTTAACTTTGAACTTGAATTAAATGATTCTGGACAATTAACAATAGAAAAATTTAGTACGTACCAAGCTGAGCTGCAGTCACAGGTAACTAAAATACAGTAACAAAACTCGCACTCTTAATTTGTGCTTGTGCAATCTAAATACTGTAGCCAGCTATGACTGAACTTTGAAATTAAAGCAGTGAAATAAATTGATGCTGGCGTTTGAATTTCAACGACACTCGGATTCATTCCGGAAAAGGAAGGGACCCTGCTTGGTAATGCAACTGGGACAATGAGCAACAAAGGTTCATGCTAAGTTGCTGTAATTATAGTTACTAAAATGGTACAGTTTGAAATGCTGAGGTCTGCCATACAGTTCTAGAACTTTACGTGCGTCCAGTCTTCCTTGTTGGTTGATTGAAGGTTTGAAGCCGTCGATCGAGGAGGTGGCGACAGTCACTCATTGTCGGCCGTCGCTGTTGCAGAAGCTGGATGTGGGCGCGCCTTCTTCTCGACACGGTCACCAGACGAAACGGGCTCTTGATGTGCGCCAGCTAATGCTTCCCGTCCGCGACGCCATGTCAGAAACTATCATCGCAAGTCGAGCGCAATTACATGCTGCCAAACCCCGAAAGCGCGGCAACTCGCGGGAGCGTCACACAACACACCTGCTCCACTCGCTACTCCAGCCAGACTCTTTTTGCTCAGCCCGCGCTCCACGCGGCAGAGTTAACACTACCAAAGATCCTACACACTTTGATTCTTCACACGACCTATCGACGTAATCGTTCGATAGCAGTCTTCCCTAGGCAAGACCCAGCGTAAAAATACAAATAATATTTACGAAACAAACCAATTATACATCGACATAAATATACAAATAGTAAAACAATTACAATATACAAAGAGACAGAAATGTCATATCTTGAGGTAACAAAGCAAGGAAAGAAAATAATAGCACAATAGATGGAAATAGGAGGATATGCATTTCTGGCGTTACACAGTATATAAAAGAAAGCGGATGTAGGTTCCGTATGAGACTGTGTGACATGAATTACATATAAGAATTACATATAAACTGTGCTTTAAAGTGTAGTAGTGTGACAGATCGTTCTTGTTTATGTGTAAAAGTAACACGTTCCACTGCTCAGTCTCCTCCCAGATAGTCAGAAACGCCACAGTACATTTAGAAGAGGAATTTATTCCATAAATGTCAACAGATTTAAGAAATTAAACATGAAAGGAATCCAACAGAGACCTTTCAGGGTGCCATTCCGTAATCGGGAACAAGACTTTACAGGACCTGCAATTGCGTCGACACCTTTCTGAATAATGAAAGGGTTGACCGTGGAGAAGTCGTGACCTTCGTCAGACCGAGAAACAAGAAGGAACTGTGGCAACGATGGAAGAACTGTCTGTGGCTGAGACTCAGTATACTTACGCTTGTGAGCAGACATAGTGGAAGGTGAGGAAACCATTGCGGAAGAATCCCCCATGATTACCGGCGTCTCCGATGGCGCCCTCCTCCCTTGTGGGGGCCCTCTCTGAGGGCACTCCCGCCTTAGGTGATTGTTCACACCTCAGGTCACACCTCCCGACAAACGGACGGAGGGACCAATCGGCACTTTCGTAAGGTATCAGCTCGGGTAATCACCCCTCCCTGGGCCTGGCCATTACCAGGGGGTACGTACGTGTCCTACCAATCTACCCGGGGCGGGGAATTACGCGTTACCCCGTCACCGGCTACGCATAAAAATGCGTGGGTCGGCCTTCAGACACGCACAGGGAGGAAGAAAGAGAAAGGAAAGAAGAGAAGTCTCAAACGCCGCAGCGGAGAAAAGGGTAAAGAGAAGAGGTAAGGAAAAGAGAAGAGGTAAGGAAAAGAGAAGAGGTAAGGAAAAGAGAAGAGGTAAGGAAAAGAGAAGAGGTAAGGAAAAGAGAAGAGGTAAGGAAAAGAGAAGAGGTAAGGAAAAGAGAAGAACAAAGGAAGGAAGAAGACATACAAGCAAAGAAGGCGAAGAATGCGTTACATTTTCGAGCGTCCGTCTCCGGACGTAGGCACAAACCATACTCCCAGATGGGGAGAAAGGGAAGGAAAGAGCCAGAGGTGAGGGGAGGGGGGGCGAAGATGGGGGATGGGGAAGGATGCGGAAAGGGAAGGTATGCAGCCCGGAAAGGAAGGAAGGCCACATCAGCTCGGGGTCCTGTGCTCGCTACGCACGTATCCACAGAAGAGTTGTGGACCCCCTGGGGGAAGTTCACAGGCCTGTTTACCTGTCAACGTGGCTGTCCGTGCGGCTGAGTACGCGCTCATTGTTTAGGCTGCTTCGGGCGGTCGCGGGCAAGGGGTGACGCGACGCGACAAATCGGGGCCTGGTCAAACTCATCGGCCGCTATGGCACCCGAATCATATTGTTCTAAGATTTGCAAGGAAGTGATGGATCAGAGAACTTTAAGATCTATTCCTGTGTTCTACTATCTGGGACATAGACAGGTAACACTTAGTCCAGGTGTTGTGGTACAAGCTCTCACTTAATAGTCCATGTTAGCCTCATTACCGGTGAAGTACAAGTCGCCGCTATGTACACTGCTCTGGTCACTAGGCACTAACTCTGCGCTAGAGGCTGAGCTGACTGAACTAGCTACGACAGTGCCTGGGCTGCTACTGATGACTCGACTCTGTGACTAACTGAATGCCTGAGCTAATCGTCGCCCGGAAGTAGCCTTTCGCCCGTCCACAAACTTCACCAGCGGGAGCTCTTTATAGATACACAAACTGTGTACTTGTGTCAGTATTCTACTTAGTCTCGAGGTCGAGAACAGAATTTTAACCGAAAGAAAGAAACAACGGTGTTTAGTTATTGCTACACCACACGTGGTGATTCAGTTAGCAGCGCTAAAGCGCCTGTACTACTCATATTCGTCTTACAAGTGGACCGTACATACTTGCCTCACTGATTTAATTCATGTCGACAGGGTGTGTAGAGTGTGGCTAAGTCTTCAACTTATGTAAAGAGCAAGGTGCAGCTCTCAACCGTTTTCGAGACAACTAGGTTTGGACGTTTTTGGTGTGCATGTATATATTATTGTGTGGTCACTAACAGGCAAGGAGTCTGGTAGCAGTGTCATTAAGTGTATAGTTTCAGAAGCGCAACATCTCTGGATCGAACCTCGCTGCTCCTACCCTTTTTTTTTTCACGCAACTAACAAAGATTTATTATGGGTGTCCATATTATCAGTATTTAAGGATTTTATTTTTTGCTTAATATTTATCCAGAAAAATAGGAAAACAAAATATTTTTCTAAGGACATTAGAAATAAAGGATACACAACCATTTTGAATCGAATCAAATCACTGTACATACCTTTGTGACATGTATGGAGCATTGCATAAATAAGGATGATACTAATCGTAAAAACATGCAAAACAATAATTATTGTGGTATATAGCACATGTAGTCAACGCCGAGTTTTTGCACGAGCATGTTTTTTCAGTGTTTTTCTGCAAAACAAACTTGGTTTAGGTACATAAACGGTTCTAGGTCATCAGACGGTTTCGCGGCATACCACACACATCTGATATCACCGAATATTGGTGCAGGCAACTGATGGTGTAGATTGATTGAATTTTTAAGCAGTCTTTTCTTTAAGCTCTCTCTCTACTGTGTTTGGTGATGTGTAAGAAATTTTGTAGTCGCTTTGTAATGTTTATCACCTGTCTATAAAAATAAACGTCGCAGGGCTGCCGGCTGCTGTGGCCGAGCAGTTCTAGGCACTTCAGTCCGGAACCGCGCTGCTGCTACGGTCGTAGGTTCGAATCCTGCCTGGGGCATGTATGTGTGTGATGTCCTTAGGTTAGTTAGGTTTAAGTAGTTCTAAGTCTAGAGGACTGATGACCTCAGATGTTAAGTCCCATAGTGCTTAGAACCATTTGAGTCGCAGGGCTGCACCAACGTCGTACAAAACCAGGTTCGTTTGCCCTCCCCATGAATCTAGCGTAAAATAAATTATTATTCTCTCAACTACGGCTTCAAGACAATTAGAAATTTAGTTTATGGTACTGTTTGTTTTTGTGTACGTACTCATTAGCTGCTTTTCGCACCGTCAGATCAAATGATCCAGTGGTCTCTTACAAGCAAACGAAGACCGTTGGTAGTAATTTTCTAGATATAGTGACAGCATATTGTGCGGTATACGAATGTGTCACCTTGTACGTATCCTTTCGCTGCACAAGAACCACCTTTGTTTCGCGTTCGACGAGAGTTCGCTCATAAGTTGATTTGATTGGCGTTGGCACCCTAGAACAAACATTCACAAATTAGCATCGTATGATCTATAAAAATACTATAGCAATTGATGTAAATGAATCAAGTACTTTTGTGCGTAACACCTGTTTGACCATTGTTAAACTAGAGCACAGACACGTAATAGACTATCACATCTATGGGAAGAAAATAAGAAAGCCATGGTTGCTATGAGGATCAGGACACACTTCGTGAAATTCCTGAAAATAGCACTCTGGGCGTCTTTCAAGAAAGCCACGCAGCCCGCGTGACGTCACCGTCCACCCCCCGCCGCACAGACGGAAGCCCACATGAACAGAAGGATCACAGAACTGTGGAAATCATGTCACTCACCGCCCCTCCTGCGAAATGCTTCCGACGACTCTAATGCGTTGCCGCCACCTGGACACTAGCGATGACGGCAAGCCATAATCGCAAAGGACCAGACGGACAAGCTGCAGTTCCCACAGATCTCTGGAGTCTGGGAGGAGGACAAGAGAGCCAAGCAGAAAAGCAGCTACAGGCCGACGTTCCAGAGCTACCTGCAGATCCCGCTGGACGCCGCCTTCAGGGACACACCCCCCCCCCCCACCACACCCCAGGAGTGGCCATGGCCGCTGCCGGCGCCACCCCCACCCCCTCCTCCTCCTCCTCCTCCTCACGCCATTGTCGTCGCTACCGCGGACACCCTCCAACACCCACAAAAGTAAATGTAGTTAAAGAAAGTACACAAGCGTCTCAACGCAGTTTTCCATGGAGAAGTATAACGTTTAAAGGTTTACAGTGTATTCTCTCTTATGAAAAATAGTGCAACCTACCAACTATATCGTCAAATCACAGAAAAACTAGTGTTTTATTACATCGTTTTCTGTGTGTCCAAATGTTTGTGAATTCCTATGGGACCAAACTGCTGAGGCCATCGGTTCCTAGATTTACCCTACTTAAACTAACTTATGCTAAGAACAACCCACACACCCATACACCCATGACCGGGGGAGGACTCAACGTCCGGCGGGAGGCGCCACGCAACCCGTGACATGGCGCCACTAACCGCGCGGCTTTTTGTGAGTCTTTTGTTCTATTTTGCCTAACAAAACAGTGTCTCCATAATAATGCGACAAAAATAGTTCGTCACAAAGCTTGTTTATTTAAATAGTATGTCAAAAATAAACCATCACTCTGAAATTCATATCATTTATCAGGTTATGTTTATTTACTTTGTTTTGTGACTCCTTGCGTGTTGTTAAGATTCCAGAAGAGTTCTCCACATGTAAAATATGATTTCCTCAATTTCAACTTTACTTTGTTAACTCCAGTATGTTATTTTTATATATATCTTTATTTTTTAAATATGTATGTCATAAGCAGAATGTAAAAACTACAAACATTTTTTAAAGAGATGACTTATGGCATCTAATTAGAATCAATTTTTTCACATATCAGCAACTACAGAAAGGCAATATTATCTAACTTATATCAACAAATATTTCCATGTCAAATCAGAAACAAAATTGCTGACAAAATTTAATGGAGCTTTGCTACAACCAACTAAAGGACTAGGAATAAAACAAACTTACAAAGCCATTGTAAGACAATTCGCAAGCAAATAAAACGCAGCAAACAACGAAGATGCTTGAACAAAGCAATTTTGTGAAAAACAAAACAAAGGACAATCGAAACAAAAAGACTTAATAAAAATACAGAAATTGCACACTTGAAACTTAAAGATATCATCATCTGTACAAATGTATTTGTTAATTTGTAAATTAAAGTGTGTTACGTTACAAAAAAGAAGTTCTCGCTTAGGGTGTAACAGGTACTGGGTTCGAAACACGGACGAGCCCACATTTTTGAACAGTTGTTGGAGACATGCGAAGTAGATGCTGAAATAAAGTAGGTTTGCGGTGAGCCTTCATCTCCAGAAAATTAGTTTCTTCTCGAAGGCATGGACTGTGAAAATCAACAATCTGAGTTAGCGAAGTCTTAAGTAGATAACCCAAATACATTCAAATAAAGTGTACGATAGCATAATGAATAATGACAAACACGAAACATTTCCTTGGTGGTTATCAACAACTCGTTTCTGTAATTATCTCTGGCCGAGAGAGACAAGATATCTAGTCTTACCGCCTTTTTTTGTGTGAATTTCCAGATGGCTTGCTGTAGCAGGAAATTGCTCCGAGTCTGACATCATATCTAATACAGCATCATCTGATCTCCGACGATAACAGGTATTGTACTGAGAATGGAGTAAGATATGCAACGAAGTACTTCTTGGAATATTTGCAACCAATAAAATTCTTCCTCACCTTCCACTTACCAGGCTTTAATGTAGAAAATATGTATGAGATTTCTACAGCCTCTACGAATCTACTCTTGCGATTTGGAAGACAGGAGGAGAAATAACTGGACACGTAATCCGGACGTGGCTGGAGACTCAACTAAAAATTAAGTCTACCAAGAAAAACCGGGACCCGCTTCAACCGCATCAGAACCAGGTACGCAGGCAGAAGAGCATCCCTTTATGAACGTAGTACCTTACACAACCCACAATGTGACTGTATCGCAATGGAACACGCATTAGACCACATTATTAATGAACGTCCAATAAGAATATTTCAAGGACTTCATGAAGGTCCCTCGAAAGTCTACTGTATAGTTAAGTTCCTCGCATGTAGGACTCTGATGAAAGTGTGATATGAGTAACCATTCTAAATGTGTATTTGCTGTTATCTTACATTCACTTGTTAATATTTTTGTATTTGTTTTGTGCCTCCTGTTTCTATAGCTCTCGAGACAAGAGCCCAAAAGTAAGTCAACGCTCTACCCGTTGAAGTGTGCGTATTTATCCCCAAACAGAACCCTGATACAGCGTTTGCGGAACATTGCCTTCACAAAAACCACAAATGCGTAATAGATGTAGAAGTCTTACATAGAGAAGAAAAGGGGAAAAACTCAGCCAGTTAGAAATTCTAGAAATTAGATGTGTACATTCCCACGCCTATTATTAAATGAGCAAATCCAATTCAATTCAATTATGCACCTCTTTTAGATATCACAACACCTGGATAGAATTAAAACTTTGGGCCCAGATCCTTGAGTAGATAAAAAGTCCTGCGGTGATGCATAACTATATTCCTAGGTATGTTTAGCCACGTTAGTATAATTGCTGGGTTGTGTAATTCCATACGTAATTTGTCAAAAAAAAAAAATAAGTCATGGAAGTAGTTTACATTAAGGGAACGATCGATCAGTTAACAAGTCGAGATGTTTATCCTTGTCTTAGCATCGAGTTTATCTTTGCTTTATCATCTTTGGAATCAGTAATGTACTTGACAATAGGCTTTTAACCTGAAACCTAGGTTGTGCGGTAATCATAATAAAATTTGCGAAACTGGGCAAAAAACAGTGTGTCTAGTTATATGTTCGAATCACGTAGGAAGCAGTCAATCTATATTAACAGTACGATCCTCCATGCCAGACAGACGGCGGTTGCAGATTGTAACGAACTATTTAAAAACCTTTAAGAAACAAGAACAGACCTGTAGTGTTTATTCAGCTATAAAAATGTACGACCCTGCCAGGATTCGAACCTGGAATCTTCTGATCCGTAGTCAGACGCGTTATCCATTGCGCCACAGGGCCTACGTCTTACATGTGTGTTGCAGAGTATATGATCAAGAACAAAGATTTACAGTACTCTGGGCGAACAACATTAGCTTACATTCCTTGTTTCGGAAAAATTTTATTTAACAAATATAATTACAAAGATGTATTTCAAAAAACATTTACAGAATTTCATTTGAAACTTAATACTCCATTTCGCAATAGCTTTGATATTTGGCTCATTTTTTTGTCAATTTACAAGAACGAACAGTGAGGCCGAATCGCGGTCTGTGGATCCCTGACCTACACCTTTAATAACGTTGTGATTTTTGTTATATACGTCTGAAGACAAGACGTGTTGCCGACGCAGTCCAAATATCTGTCGTCCAGCCTTTGGTTAACGGTATTGAGTGGTGTCAACTAAGAGGGAAAATAAGCATAGTTTTACACCTGTTTTTCCCACTTCGTCTAATATATGCATACATTTCCAGCGTTCTCATCAATGTGTGATGTATATTCAGATTCGTATCTGGACCTGCAGCCTACCCTTCTAGTTGTTGAAGGCACTGAAGAGTTGGTTAGACACAATGTATCAGAAGCAGAATTATGGTTATCTGAGAGTACGTGTACTGTCTTTGTATGAAGAAGACAAAAATACATGTAGCTGAACATTGAGTGTCGTATCATATTCGTTATAAAGTTAACAGACAAAAGTGAACACACAACAGGCTATTGGCCTTAGCGCTCTAAAAATTAAAAAAAAAAACACGAAATCAGTGGGTGCAGACAATGTAAAAAGATCGCGAAATCAACAAAGAAACGCAAGAACGATCAAGAGACGTGGAAAGAAGGAAAGCACCTAAAAATTCCCCAAGAAAATAACGAATTTCATGTAATAGAATTGCTCAACGACAGCACTACTTTCGCCATGTGGGAAGTCAAAATCAGAATATTGTTTACTACGCAAGAGCTGTGTGACACTGTGGATGGAACTGAGTACGTTTAAAAATGCGACTCGGAAGAGAGAAAAGAATAAATGGTAGCAACGGCATAGCAAGACGAAACAATGTTGATAACTGACAAGAAGGTAAAGCCACATGTGCTGTGAACTTCGAAGCCTGTGTACGATA
This sequence comes from Schistocerca cancellata, assembly GCF_023864275.1. NCBI lineage: Eukaryota > Metazoa > Arthropoda > Insecta > Orthoptera > Acrididae > Schistocerca > Schistocerca cancellata. The sequence continues at coordinate 665,108,464 of NC_064627.1, forward strand.
AACTTAAAGCTATGTACAAGAGAGATGCTGCTCAAAGAAATCAATAGTTACTTTAAAAATTTTATAGTTCCATATTGGATAAAACTAAGCACATGGCTAGAAACTAACGTATGCCGCGCGGGATTACCCGTGCGGTCTCAGGCGCTGCAATCATGGACTGTGAGGCTGGTCGCGGAGGACGTTCGAGTCCTCCCTCGGGCATGGGTGTGTGTGTGTTTGTCCTTAGGATAATTCAGGTTAAGTGGTGTGTAAGCATAGCAGTTAAGTCCCGTTAGATTTCACACACATTTAAACTAACGTAAGTGCTTTACAGAATATAGCGTTTGAACAATCTTCTCATGTCAGAAAACATGTCAGACACTACGCTCATACCCAAAGTACTGTCTGTTTTGCCAGAAGAATTAAAACATTTCCTCCAGCATAGAATTTAACAACCAGTGGTGAGAGGCCTATGGGAAAACTCAGCTGCAGGGCTCGTGGTTAACATAAAGAGGAACGGTTGAAAGCTAACATCCAAGAAGTCTAAGAAGGAGTACTGTTATATATGCATGACAACTAATCACAGATAAAGAGAGTGCTACTTTAAAAACACAAAATTCAAGAACACACACTGAGGCCTTTCGAGCCCTCTCGTCTCTTCAAAAGGATAAACTGTAAAGCACAAGGTTATTTTAAGAACGAAAATACAAAAATAGCATTTTTTCACAAAGAAGAGAGAAAAAAGAAAGATACTGTATGTATTGCACATGAATGCAACAAAGGAAAGATTTCAGAAGAAGCTAATGAGAAAGAAGAGGAAGACATGGTTGATGAACATGTGCAGGTCCTACATCTCTTGAACTGGACAAAAAAACAAATGAGAGAATGTGATAGTGTTGTGATACTTGACAAACAAGGTGAATCAATGAAAATGGTTGTAACAGGAATCTCTGTGGATTAAAACTGAATTTTCAGGAGTGTTGTGAATGTCCTGAACTGAGTAGAAATCTGAATGCTATCACTGAAAAAGATTACACAGTTGTGTTTAATAAATATTCTGTTCCAATTTGTGAAGATAAAACGCTCATTCTAGAAGGACTAAAATATATATGAAGTTAACATTGAAAAAGAAATGCAATTGCTATTGACAGTAGAAAGAAAACTAAAATGGCATAGGAAGCTAGGTCACCCTGACATATAAGCTACTTCGTAGATAAAAAAAATGTGCAATGGAATTGGTAACAGTTTGTGCCTAGCAGAAAAGATGTGTGAAGCTTGTGTGAGAGCTCTGCTTACAAGAAAGCCATTTTCTACTGAGAGAGAAAGAGCAACTAGACGTCTGTGGATATATCCTCCCAATATTTACTGGATACAGACACTACGTGATAGATGGTTTCACTCATTTTTGTGTAACCCATTTTTCAAGATATAGGTTAGAGGCTCCAAGATTCAGAAGAATGTGTGTGCCAGAAGATGGAAATCTTTTCAATCCGAATGTGTCAAAGATAAGATGTTACGAAGGCGGTAAACACACCTGTCATTTTATGAATGTGTACGAAAGGAAAGGAATTGCGCTAGCCTGTAGTACTACTTATAGTTCTCAACACAATGTGAAAGCAGTGTCTAAATGAGTAAGGCAATATTTATGATCTGCAGTAGCAAGCTAAGGAAAGAGGAAAAGCGTTGTTCACAGCTACACGTTTAACAGGATGAAAGGTGGCTTTTATTTGTGACATACATTTCGCAGATTATTCTGCATATTTGGAGTAAATAAACCCATATAATGGTTAATTAGTCTTATTAGGTGGATTAGAAAGAGAGATACGTGATGATTAGACACATGTCAGAATAATACGGGCTTTGGTAATAATATTTAGTTGCATGCTGTAGATGTAAGCAAAGTGGATTTGCCAGTGGAGGCGGGGAGGCGAAGGCCGGTGAGCGCCGGAAGAGCATTGTGTAGGGGCCGGGGGTCCCGGGGGATGTGGCCACTGACCTGCAAGCATCAAAAGGAACGCCGCCGAGTGCCAGGTGTGTGTGTGTGAGAGAGAGAGAGAGAGAGAGAGAGAGAGAGAGAGAGAGGAAATGTCGAGCAGACAGAGAGCGTCCAACGTACGCGCTGGCGCCGCCCGGTCGCGCGCTGTTTTAGCGGCAAATGGGCTGAGCTCTGATTGGGCAGTTCATAAGAAAGTGCGGGAAACGCTGAGGGTCAACGCCCACTGTTTGGACAGAGAAAGTTTTGGATAGGTGGAGAAATTTTATCACTCCGCGAGGGAGATGGGGGAGGCCTTTGCAGCGTCGGGATTGGCTGATTAGAGTTTGGCGGCAGATACAGACACTACATGACAGATGGTTTCACTCATTTTTGTGTAACCCATTTTTCAAGATATAGGTTAGAGGCTCCAAGATTCAGAAGAATGTGTGTGCCAGAAGATGGAAATCTTTTCAATCTGAATGTGTCAAAGATAAGATGTTACGAAGTTCCCTGGTAGGTGGATTGGACGAGGTGGCCCAGTTAGGTGGCCTGCCCGATCTCCGGACCTTACACCGCTGGATTATTTTCTTTGGGGAGCAGTGAAGGATGCTGTTTACCAACATGACCCGACAACACCAGAGGACATGAAGCAACGCATTATTGATGCTCGTACAGCCATCAAAGAGGAAACAGTAGCACGAAGTAGGGCATCCTTCATCCGCAGAGTGACCTATGTATGCAAGCCAATGGGCATCACTTTGAGCATGAGATGTGAACACTATGTTTAGTATGTAGTGCTGGTATCACAGTGGAAGTTTCTACAAAGGGCCATTTTACCCAGTGATGTTAAGAAACATTTGTTTGCAACAATTTATCATTTAACGCATTAGATAAACATAACATTGATAATTATGTGATAAACTAATTGGTTAAACATGTTTATATTCATCTTCTATGTCCTACCTGAACTTCCCAAATCAAAACATTTTTACCTAAACAACGGTAAAACTTTTAGTCCACTTGCTCGTTTCACTAAAACCATCAACATGAATTTTACTATTACGAGTGAATGGTTAACTGTCACTTGCGCTAGATCTACAGTAAAGTTTTAACGTTGAACGGCATTACCTTTTTAGTAACGAATTAACGATAAGCGAAGACTAACGTTGCGGTAGACAGATATGTTACAGAACCGCATCACCCCCCTAGCCTATGGGATAAATACCTGCTGGAATGTACGACGTTAATGCAGGATGGCAGCAGACCGTATTATTCGTTTCGGACCACTTGATAAGTATGGAAGTGTGATTACGCATGTCAATCACATCGCGATTACGGGCAGCATGGGGTTCACGCCTGAGCCTCAGGACGTGCGCTAGCAGCGTATGTCGGGTGTTTCAAGCGTCAACTTCGCGTCTTAATATATCGGGATGTAATGGGAATATTGCGATGCAATCAACGCCATTGTGTATGTGCTTTGTCATGCTATGGATTGCTGAAGAAAAAATATAGGAGGTCCATTTAAAAAAACAAGTTTGTGTTAAAAAACACATATGCTTTCGTTTTAGAATGTTTCCAAATATGTACATTCATGGGCCCCAGCCCTACTTTGATACCGGTGAAAGTCGTTTTCCAACAGTTGTTATTGTTCCAGAGATATTTTGGGTGGACAAGATAGCTGGGACACCCTGTATATGCAAAAGTATACTAGTCCTGCCATTTACATTTTACAACATACATTTTTTATTACAGGGTAAGAACACCAGTTAATAAAGAGAGAAAGCAAGAGAATAAAGCAGTCCTTCAAGGCTTCAAAACCTAGCAAACCAACTGTTTCTGAAAACTCTACATTGCTGTACAGAAGCGTGACAGAAAGTCGAGTCCAGAACAGAATGTTTGGTATTCCGTTTTCTCGTTACATTCCTAGAAGCGATAATCTTAAGACTGAAATTCTGTGGTCTATGAAGTGCGGAAATTTGAATTACTCTTATAATGGTTATAATATGGTTGGGAGCAGGATACAGGGGCTGCTGGAGTGGAAGGCTGAGCAACAATTTGAGGATAGGCTATAAATTTTAATTTGTTGCGCAAGAAAAGTCATGCAAGGTACTGGTAACAACATATTGACATATAACTTGTTCAGTTTAAATGTATATCAGCCGATTTAACAGGAATCATCAGGTTATCTAACATCAAACACTCTGCAGATATGAGATTTAAATCTTTCCCAAAATTGTAATGCTTGTAAAATGTTATTACGAAACACAGAAAATTACCAAACTGGTCGCTGTATTTAAGCCTTACATAACCTAATGGGCACAATGGCTTACAGGAAATAATTTCACAGACTTATAGCAATATCTGCCCACTACAACACTGTCTTACGTAACCTTGTGTGCCACAATGATTCACAGAACCAACTCATAGTTAAATGGTAAATATTACCCACAATGGCGCTTGCGCTATAATCTTACATAGCACACGGGTTTACCAAGAAAATGCAATTAATGCCAAGTACAGTGTGATCCAGAATAACGAGGGCCCTACCACTCAAACTACTCAGAATCAGTAATGAACTGTTTTACAAGGCAAGCACATTCAGTTCAGACAAGTTAACAAGACGGTGCCTCCATTTGAATTTTACCACAGAAATTCAGCAATAGTCGTGGGCCAACAGGTAAACAGTAGTGTCACAGTAGACTTAAACTTTACTTAACTAGCGTGACAATTTGGGCGTCCCTTAGCTGACAAGTTCAGTAACGAACTGAAATGCAATTTGGAGACACTCAAGTAAGGGTATTGTCCAACGCTTCATCAACAATTTAAGCAAACACGCCCACATATTCACTCCAAATCATACGTAAATCAACCAGCGCAGAAGTCAGTATTTCGACATGCGACGTGGGAACACTCACTGCTCAGCTGCGATAGCCAGAATACGACGGAAAGAAGTCTCGTTGTAACTCCACCAGATGAAGATGCACCAAACTAACAACTCACCTTTAACAATATGAATCCAAATGCCGCTAATAAGGTAATGGCCAGAACAACACCAGACCATAGCCACAGCGTGAGGAACGTTGAACTCGTAAACAGAACGAACGACAGCGAGTCACTGCAGCACCTCCAGTTCGGCTGCTCGGCCGGCCCCAATGCAACTAACTGCCACACTCACACCACTTGCCGACGCGACTTCCACGGTCTTCCGGCGTCGCTCCGCCAAGGCCCGCTCCGCTCCGCTCCTCCCTCCCTCCAGACACTCTTTCGGCTTCCCGCATGGAATCCCAGAGGGCGCACCAACGCGCGCACCGCATAGCGAATCGAAAGAGATCGAACACACTACAACGGAACAATCAAATCGGGCAGAAGCACACGGCACAAGTTATACTACTATTAATGAACTTTTTTCTAATGTGTTTCATGATAGCCAAATTGAGTAAAACTTTTCTTACAGTGAGAAAACGTGTGCGTAATTATGTTATTTCGAGACAGCTCCCCATTTTCTGCAGATTTTGCTTCAGTATGTTAAGAAAGTAATTCATATTGTTTGACGAGACCTTTAATTCTTCAATCCAAACTACGCCAATGGATATTTACTTGCGATAGTGGCTCATTGAAGAAATGGTTTAATGTTGAGGCAACGTATTCTTGTATTTTTAAGATTATGTATTTTATGTGAAAAATTATTTGTTGAATCCTACAGTTTATGAAATTGCAATTGTTTTACTTCTTTAAGGTTTTTATCTACAATGTGAATACATGTAAGCAGTGACTCCCTAAAAAACATGTTTATGAGCTCCTAAAAAATTCAATTTTTTTCTAAATAGTAGAGTATAAACCATGGATAAGACTGCAACCAGGAAAACAAGCAGAAGGCGAATTATTTGAGAATCTGTCGTATGAAGAATACAATAAAAATTCATTTAGTTGTATAGTGTGTATCTTAAAATATCGATAATCAAGTGAAAACACAAAAGTCATGTTTACAGTCTCACAGTCATCTACAATATTCAAAAAACGATATTGTTTACTCACAAAATGAGACACTCAAGTCACAAGCATTATTTCATTCACAAATATGATGGCGATTTTGTCGTCGTACATTTGAACAACACTGGTTAGGTTCATGAGGTTTCGTATAGACTTGATACAACATACAAATTTCAGAAAATGTGCAGCATAATTCAGGTAAACAATGAGTTAATGACGGAACAGTTCACAGGTGAACGGCCAGATGTTAAGTGTCCAAAAGCATAATGTTTCTAGAAGTGGCCACGTTGCCCCCATCACGTGCACTAATTAAGCGACTGCTTAGGGGCCATGGTGGCGCTTTTATCTCTTCGCCCCATCCATCCGATCTACCGCTCTGCCCGCTGTTCCTGCCCAGCATCTCCTCTCCTCCCACTCCCCTTCCCTCCTTCCTCACACTGACACGATGCTCCGTATTCCGTTCGTGCCCCAGTACACGTGCGGGTGACATCTCTGCTGTTGCTGCTGCTTCCTTGGTAAGACCTGAGAACCCGCAATTAAACTGATTAATGAAATGGAGCAGGTAGCCCACAACGAGCTGACTTCAGGGATACGCAGAACAGTAGCAGCAACGCCACCAGGTTGCATACCTGGAGTGTAAGCGGGAGGGGTGGGGCAGGAGACACTGGAGTAGCCGGGAGATAAAAGCGCCACGCTTGCCCCTAAACAGTCAATTCGTCAGTGCACCTCACAATGGCAACGTGGCTGCTTGTCGATATATTATGCCCGTTAGACACTGAAAGTCAGCCGCTCATCCGTGACCTATTTCGTCATGAGGTACGCCGGGAGAAGCTGAACACATTAAGTTAGTAAATTAGAGTTCCATTAATGTCTTTTTGCCTAGTTAACTACATCAACATGTCAGATAAGCACTACTTTTTGGAAGCGTTAACTGCTTAAAATAGCATATTTCATTTCTTCAAATAAATAAATAGACGTCTAGATTGCGCATATTTTTTTATTACATGAAACCATCTTTCAATCTGTGGAGATAAAAAAAAAATAAAATGACTAACCCTCATGTAACCTACGATGCACGACCAAAGGCACCAGAACATAACTGAGCAAGTCGATTCTAAGACTAACCCATCGGTTCCTGCAACCAATATACACGATATGTTGCAGAATAATAGAATAGTGTAGTAGCATTCACGTAGTTAATAGAAACCCGCAAGGGAGATGCCGTTATGTGGCGCGAGTGCTTCAAATCAAACACCTGCATTAAGTCCGGTACATTTGTTCAGTATGATTAAAAATGCTAAGAGACTTTAGTGATAAAAATAAAAATGTTGAAACCGTATATTGAGGGAATCTGTTACGATAGACACACACTATGTATCTTAATATAATACACTACTGGCCATTAAAATTGCTACACCAAGAAGAAATTGCAGATGATTAACAGGTATTCATTGGACAAATATAAAATACTATAATTGACATGTGATTACATTTTCACGCAATTTGGGTGCATGGACCCTGAGAAATCAGTACCCAGAACAACCACCTCTGACCGTAATAACGGCCGTGATACGCCTAGGCATTGAGTCAAACAGAGCTCGGATGGCGTGTACAGGTACAGCTGCCCATGCAGCTTCAACACGATACCACAGTTCATCAAGAGTAGTGACTGGCGTATTGTGACGAGCCAGTTGTCGGCCACCATTGACCAGACATTTTCAATTGGAGAGAGATCTGGAGAACTGGCCAGGGCAGCAGTCGACCATTTTCTGTACTCAGAAAGGCCCGTACAGGACCTGCAACATGCGGTCGTGCAGTATCCTGCTGAAATGTGGGGTTTCGCAGGGATCGAATGAAGGGTAGAGCCACGGGTCGTAACACATCTGAAATGTGTAGCGTCCACTGTTCAAAGTGCCGTCAACGCGAACAACAGGTGACCGAGATGTGTATCCAATGGCACCCCATACCATCACGCCGGGTGATACGCCACTATGGCGATGACAAATACACGCTTCCAATGTGCGTTCACCGCGATGTCGCCAAACACGGATGCGACCATCATGATGCTGTAAACAGAACCTGGATTAATCCGAAAAAACGACGTTTTTCCATTCGTGCACCCAGGTTCGTCGTTGAGTACACCATCGCAAGCGCTCCTGTCTCTGATTCAGTGTCAAGGGTAACCGCAGCCATGGTCTCCGAGCTAATAGTCCGTGCTGTTGCAAACGACGTCGAACTGTTCGTGCAGATGGTTCTCGTCTTGCAAACGTCCCCATCTGTTGACCCAGGGATCGAGACGTGGCTGCACGATCCGTTACAGCCATGCGGATAAGATGCCTGTCATCTCGACTGCTAGTGATGCGAGGCCGTTCGTATCCAGCATGGCGTTCCGTATTACCCTCCTGAACCCACCGATTCCATATTCTGCTAACAGTAATTGGATCTTGACCAGCGCGAGCAGCAACGTCGCGATACGATAAACAGCAATCCCGATAAGCTACAATCCGACCTTTATCAAAGTCGGAAACGTGATGGTACGCATTTCTCCTCCTTACACGTGGCATCACAACAACTTTTCACCAGGCAACGGCGGTTAACTGCTGTTTGTGTACGAGAAATCGGTTGGAAACTTTCCTCATGTCAGCACGTTGTAGGTGTCGCCACCGGCGCCAACCTTGTGTGAATGCTCTGAAAAGCTAATCATTTGCATATCACAGCATCATCTTCGTGGTGTAGCAATTTTAATGGACAGTAGTGTAAAAGCTTCAAGAATACTGAAACGTGTGTCCTTGACTATAAAACCGAGACGGTCACAAAAAATACATGATCAGTACTCCAGACGGTGTCAAGATCTCGGAGTTACCATTGGTCGTAGCCGTGCCGGCACGCTCCCTGCCATGACCGCTTCTTGCACAGTGATGATTTCGTTTTACAGTCTTGTATCGCGATCCAGAAATAGCCTACCAGCTGCTGCCGTGGACAGAGGGCCGCACTGTACACCACTCCGCCACCCCTAGCGTACCCGATCACGGCACACGTTTCCGCTGTCCCGTCAACAGTCCGTCCTCCCCTCCCGGGCACCTTCGAAATACATGCAGTCTACGTGTACAATGAAATTTGTTTCCTGCAAACTTCTTTCTTTCCTCACTCCTTCTGTTCTGACGAGTAATCATTTCTTGCTTTGTCGTATGTTCCATTTCTGTAGCGATTCAGTCGCAAATTGTGCGAGCGTGTGTTCTCACGGGCGCGCACGCGCACGCATATACGCGCACAATATATACGTTAACTTCAAAACCAGGCTCAGATTAACGCGTGATGCTGATCGCCCAGCGTGTCATCCCCTGCCAAATGGCGCAATTTCGATACGGTATGGAGTGACATGGGATCAACAAGCGGATCTTCCAGCACGACATCGGCTTCCCAATCCCAGAAGCCACCCGTTCCACTTGATACAAGTTAGTCCCCAACTGCCCTCACAAGACTGACTGCACACATCAAACGTCGAGGTGCAATTTTGCAGAAAAAAGCTCTCTATGAATGTCCGCAACAACGCGACACAGCGTCGAAGCTATAGTTGTCAACGCCTGCTAGCCCACTCCTTCGTCTGGAAATATGCTTTTGTCTGCTGGCGGAGTGCAAGAGGATCCTCTAGATGGTTCTGACAGCATTCAGGAAGTTAGATGATGTCGAATGCCTCTACACCCAAGGTCAGATCCAGGCTTCAGTCTGGGAAAGGGGGGTCACAAATTATTCGTGGTTTACGGTGATTTTCAAAATCTTTTACCATTGACATCTTTTTTGGGACATTGTGGGAGGAGAAAAGAGAATGAAAGTAACTTCTGCACCTCGTCAAGAATTTTTCAGAATTATTTTGTTACATTATAATTGGCCATGGTGGTCTAGAGGCCCTGGACAACCCCAGTTCAATCTCAGATAGGGGTGGGGACTTTTATCGTTCCAGGCCCTCCTTGATGATCCCAGTCCCACTCAGCCTGTTATCAAATGAGTGCTGGGGATCTTCCCCGGGGATGAAAGCCTGCCAGCGACCCTCTCACTTCCAGCGCCGCGGCAAACAAAGGCTGCACTCCACATGCAGTCAGACCACAGGACTTGCAAATACACGTATCGTCAGAGGAAAAACTCAAGGCATTCCTCCTTATTCTTAGCAAATCACACGATGACTGCATCAGTATCACCATCCCGGTTGATATGAAGCAAAGCAAGACCAGTGAGTCGTTCTTCCCCTACAGCTGCTCCACACCAACTCTTGAGGAGACGAAGGATTGAGAAAGTACCTTCTGCTAACAGGCAACATGCCTAGAATTTTTAGAATCGTCCCTAAGTAAGGATTCGGGACGTTGTCGCACATCTAGGTGATAATGAGCAGAGTGTCCAGAATTTTAAGACCAGCCTCCACATGGCGCTCCCATCTAGCAGCTTACAGCCTGAATTTCTGAACTACAAAGACGACACGAGTACCGAAAAGCTGCTTGTACATTTCCCATGTTTCTTCCACACTTACAGTATCTTCTCCGTTATAAAATTTATGCGGCGGAAAAATCCTTCAATTGAAAATATTCTCCACGTCAGGACAGCCTCTTCTCAAGATCAAGTTTGACGCTCTCTAAGAGGGAAGATGCACAAGGCCCTTCATAGGTATTTTTCGGTGGACTGAGCAACCAAATATTTAGGTATGTCTGTTAAGAAACCATACACTGTGCTTTCCTTTCCACATTCAATTTCTCAGTGATTTCTTAAGTATCGAAGAGCGGCTGATGGAAAACAAAATCCACATTTTGTCGCTTCCCACTATTGTTTTTAAATCTATAGTCACTGGTTGACGAAAACGGCTAAGCGACAAAGTTATCCATATAGTACGAAAAAAACGAACACTGGACAAAATGAAAAGATAATTTGCGCCCTAATAGGCAAAAAAGGACAAAAAACGATTAGTATATTCCACAATTTTTTCTAATATGTCATCCAAGTAGAAGGCCAAGAGAACAAATTCGGGACTGTGTAAGACCTGTCGAAGGTACTGTTCTTCGAACGTCGTTATACTGTCGCGTCACATTGAAATCTTCTAGGGGACATTTTTCTCAGTTACTTGTCACGAAACTGCTGAAATCCTTCATGTCTCTGCACCCAAAATGTCTCACATATTCGCTGCATTGCTACTCCATTGAGAGCTTCTTCAAAGACAGCATGTCTTTGTGCACAGGTATTAGAAAATGTTACAGTCTTCTTTAGTGTTGCAATGCGTTGCGACAGATAGTGACCTTGGAAAGATTTGCAAGACAATTGTTCAATAAATGATTGCAACAAGAGCAATATTTTGCGTGAATGGCTGTCTTGGTGAGCTCCTGAATGACACCCTTTGACAAAGAAACCGTAACGGAACAGCTGTCAGTGCTAACACCCACATGCATCTTGAGAACGATATTAAATTTCTCGTACAGTTCTTTAACATACGAACAAGAGCGAATTCTATTAAACAACGAATTTCATTTGTATCTCCGGAACATATTTCTCATACACATATGTAAAAAATAAAGGTGGTTTAGTGAAATATAATGAAAAAATTTGCTTCTCTAACTACAGATAAAATCCTGTCCTGAAGTTCTTTTTCTATACGTCAAAGAGTCTATTTTTTGTGGTTTTGCTTATGCGTAGGGTATTGGAAACATTATCGTTAAATAGCGACGAAAATTTGAATCACCCGGATCAACTACCAAGTGCAAAAACAGCTCTGATATTCCCATCACTGTTACAAGATTGTCTACCTCACGATCAGAAGCATTAGTTTCTATGTAACAATTGCGTTGGTTCAAATTTACGTCATGTCTGTGGCCACGTAAAGCAATATTTTGACGGTCAGAGAAAATTATACTATTGATAATTTATCGCTACCTTTTTCGAATCTTCTGAAGTTGAGCATGTCTTTGTAAATAAATCTGGTTAGCGACTTCAATTCCAGTATGATGAAAACAAGGAAATTTCCTGTGCGCTTCAAGAACCTGTCGATTTTGCTCCGCTGATGAGGCAAAATCATCGAAAGTCTTCGAAAGTTCTTTGGCATTTCACTTTAGAAGAGTATTCGTTTAAAATATTTGCAGAAATCTCCTTTAATCCTCGTGTGACAAATAACCAGTGGGCTTTTTCGGAATGTGATCTCTGAGCATATTTCTTTTTATTTCTCCCTTTTTTGTAGGGACACAGTAGGAATTCATAACCTGTAGCTTTAGCTACACAACCTTAGTGAAGCAGTCTGTATGAGACTGACGTATTTGACAATACGAAAAAGTGGAACCGTTGTTCGCACAGTACTTTCTGGCAAATATTGAAACATCTACCTTTCTGTAACATTTATTACTGACAGTGAACCAGTGCAGTAATAATTTACATACTATTTCAAACGTTATTAAAATTCGTATTTCAATTTGCATATGACACAAATACATACAGTGTTACTCACAGGTGAAATTTCAAGGTTGATAGTACAACATTCGACAACGTTTACGGTAAATACTGTAAAATATTGCGATGTGCCGGAGCGAGCAGTGTATTTAACACTAAATTCTTCTAGAATCTACATATGTAAATGATGCTCTAAGCCCACCCTATTCTAACTCCGACTTTTGCGATTGCACATGGATTAAGAAGAAACGCGAACTGACTGTAATCGACCCTGCTAGTGGAGTAGAAAAGATTTTGGCACCTGCAATAATTTAATTTGATAGAAATTAATTAAGTAAAGGAAAGTTTCATTAACGTAGTGGGAAATGAAAGGGTTGCTCTACCGATTAACAGAATGAAAGTTCTGTCCAAAATAACAATTTGATTTATTATGACTAAACTCAAAATAATAAACAAAACACATGAAACATTTACAATACATCAAACTGGATCAAATTTGATACTCAAATAAATGCTGTGAAGGTGAAGTTGTCCATAAACTAGATTGTGACATTTATAACGAAGTGGTATGTGGAACCGATTCCTTGCAACTCAAATCTTAAGATAAACACACAGCGAACCCAACAGTAATTGCTGCTACAGTAGTGAGAACTCAGGCAATGAACACCCAAGACAGAACAAAGTTAGAAAAGACGAACAAGCGCGCTCTGCTGAGCTCTGATTATGTTGTTGTTGTTGTTGTCTTCAGTCCTGAGACTGGTTTGATGCAGCTCTCCATGCTACTTTATCCTGTGCAAGCTGCTTCATCTCCCAGTATCTACTGCAACCTACATCCTTCTGAATCTGCTTGGTCTCCCTCTACGATTTATACCCTCCACGCTGCCCTCCAATGCTAAATTTGCGATCCCTTGATGCCTCAGAACATGTACTAACAATCGATCCCTTCTCCTAGTCAAGTTGTGCCACAAACTTCTCCCCAATTCTATTCAATGCCTCCTCATTAGTTATGTGATCTACTCATCTAATCTTCAGCATTCTTCTGTAGCACCACATTTCGAAAGCTTCTATTCTCTTCTTGTCCAAACTATTTATCGTCCATGTTTCACTTCCATACATGGCTAAACTCCATACAAATACTTTCAGGAACAACTTCCTGACACTTAAATCTATACTCGATGTTAACAAATTTCTCTTCTTCAGAAACGCTTTCCTTGCCATTGCCAGTCTACATTTGATATCCTCTCTACTTCGACCATCATCAGTTATTTTGCTCCCCAAATAGCAAAACTCCTTTACTACTTTAAGTGTCTCATTTCCTAATCTAATTCCCTCAACATCACCCGATTTAATTCGACTACATCCCATTATCCTCGTTTTGCTTTTGTTGATGTTCATCTTCAATCCTCCTTTCAAGACACTATCCATTCCGTGCAACTGCTCTTCTAAGTCCTTTGCTGTCTCTGACAGAATTACAATGTCATCATCGAACCTCAAAGTTTTTATTTCTTCTGCATGGATTTTCATACCTACTGCGAATTTATCTTTTGTTTCCTTTACTGCTTGCTCAATATACAGATTGAATAACATCTGGGAGAGGCTACAACCCTGTCTCACTCCCTTCCCAACCGCTGCTTTCCTTTCATGCCCCTCGACTCATAACTGCCATCTGGTTTCTGTACAAATTGTAAATAGCCTTTCGCTCCCTGTATTTTACCCCTGCCCCCTTTAAAAACTTATGACGACTGAATTGGCTTCACGGGGCTAAGTAAATTTGGTAACATTGCGTAAGGTGGTCTAGGCGGTATCTCTCGTGAATGATGCATTCGATGTAAATGTAATATAAATTCTTAAAAACCTAACTTTGTAAGAGTTTAGTGTTCCTAAAGTAAATACTGTTGTAACGCAAAAGGAAATTAAAAGCAGAACTGCAATATCATAGCCATCCTTCTCCAAGCCAAACAATATTACGCGTTTTGCAGATATTGATTTTAATGCGTCAATAACTGTAGGCGTCGTTCAGGGAATATCACTTCAGAAGTGTGCACCTGCATTACTCAGTTTTGCTTGCTGGAAGTCCCGCACACAGGGCAGGATTATTTTCCGAGGGCGGGGTGCGGGTGGGGGGCGGAAGAGCAGATCAGACAAGCTAAATGGAGAGTGGAGAGAAAGGAAATTAATTGGTTTAAACTTGTCCTTGGGTTATCTATTTTCAACTATATGGAAATCATTATGCAAACACAGATTTAGTTATTTTATGAACCTGTTCACCACGTACCTTGCGTTAAAAGAGCTGAAGCCTCATATAGTTTCCTGAAAAGAGGGCAGGGCGCGGTACCATAGCGCCGCCGCCCCCTACCCCCTCTCCCCCTCCCATGCATGCGGGTCGCCTTGTACGTACTACATTATCCCCTGTCTTTTGTAGCCTGACTAGGGACAGTTTCGGTTCGTACATAAAATGATACCCATTCTTGGCGTAATTATTTTAGGCCGAATAGGCAGAATTAGAATCCCACTACCATACCTTCGTCGGCAGTACCAAGGCACGAAAATACAGTAGGGAGTAGAGAAAAGAAACAATACTGGCTTCCAAACAGAATCATATCGATTTACACGGACACGAATGTAGGCTCCAAAGGGAAAACATCAGTCTAATTGTTTCACAGTTGACTTCTTGGGAAATCATGCGTTGATAAAGACTTCACTCTGCTCGAAACCAGATAACTTCATATCACTGCAACTCGTTATCAGGATCAGTTAACATTTGAGCGGACGTTAGCTGCCTCTACGGACCCGGTAATCTACTTACATCTGCTAACGTCTTTAGAAAACTTCCACAGCGTGGCTCGTTGTTCTAGACTTAAGATTCTCGCTTCAGGTGGGAGAGGTCCCGGTTCAGATCCCGGACGAGACGTGCATTTTGCTCCGATGACAGATTTATAGTTACAGAAAATCGTGACTGTCACTTTTAACATGGCATAAAAATCTGTTTTTATATTCTGTAATCGGATATCGTCCGTTTGATGGGTGAAATGCAGTAGCGCACATATGGGCCAGGACTGTCTATCAGCTTAGATTAGCATTAATCTTATATCTTATCACTGGCGTAAACTCACTGTTGGCGGGAAAAGGAATTTCAGCCATCGTCATCAATTGCTAGAACGGCCTCACTGTGACTAACCATGGCATGCCAGGTGCTGCATATGAGAATTGGACGTGTCATTTACATATGCGGCCTACCAACATACGACAGCGTGGACAAACTTTAATTTACAATATCTCTCTAATTTCGTTCATAAATGATATGAATAAGACGTTATGGATTGAATTATTGCCGTAACAACATCCAGTCATCGCATGAATGAGACAATCTTGCAATCAATCTCATTTTCAACTCCGTAAGTTAAAGTCGATGTGGAAGCTGTTTGCTGAACCACTTATTTCTCCGCTGTAAACAATAACATCGAAAATGTTTCGTGAAATGTCTAGTCTTTGGCGTTCCGTACCGTAGGCGAGCAAGATGGAAGAAAAAAGTAGACCACGATACGCAACTTATTGAAAGCACAGCACTCAGTGCAAATGTATCTCGTGTAGCGAATCTTTGACTCGTCGGTATTTCTCCTTTCCATTAGCCTTGACGTGCTCTACTGAATCAGAACACGGCGCTGCCTTACAGAGACACGCACCGCAGTCCGTTGTATCGCAGCCAACAGCCACACGCCTGGGCGCCTCCTGCACGAAGTATGTCACTCTCTCCACGTTTCGTCGTGTCTCACAAGTGGAAGACGGTACGTTCGTGGCTCGTTGGTCTAGGGGTATGATTCTCGCTTAGGGTGCGAGAGGTCCCGGGTTCAAATCCCGGACGAGCTCATGTTTTTTGCTTTAATCCTCCCCTATCAAGAGCTGAAGAGGATGTGCAACGTGTGCGGAAAACTGGGGCCTGCCTCGTCTCTCAGAGACTTCACAGGCAAAACTAATTTCTGGAGTGTTGGAAAGAAACGTTTCAAATTAAAGACAGATCAACGCCACTCTCAGTAGTAAGCACAGAACACAATGTCGTTTTGTTGTAGCTGCAGTTTTAAAGACTTTTCACATGGTCGGTGGCTCCAAAGTAACTGTCGAATGACGTACGTTTAAATATTTCGGTACCAAGTTATGCAGAAACGGTAACTAAATACATATTCAAAGAAATGCTAGCAATATTTTTCGTTTTTTATAGGTGAATTTCTTTAAAACACCATCTATAATGGTGACGTTAGCCCAAGTATTCGCATTAATATTGTAATTACCTTGTAACAACTGAGTACATCCCCAGACTGAAATTTTTACTCTGCAGCGGAGTGTGCGCTTTTATGAAACTTCCTGGCAGATTAAAATTGTGTACCACCAAGAGTCGAACTCAGGACCTTTGCTGTTATTCAGAGCGGCACACTGTTTTAATCTGCCAGGACATTTCAATTATATATCAAAATTTCAAATGCCTTTAACGTTAAATCTAACAAAAAATATTTGTGCAAAGACATTTTAAAAAGGAACAAATATAAATTGGAAGGCAGACTGGTTCTCAATCAGTTAAAAGGGTAACGAAACAAAGTTACTTTTCGACGTGTAGAAAGGCACTGTTTAGCCTCTATCTCGGAGCAAACGGAGTTTTTTAGCGCCAAAGCGACGTATTGTACTATTACTAATTCTACTACATACTAAGGTCTCCTCCTTTCAGTCAAGTTGCACCCGTCTGCTTAAATACTGCAGTAATACGCGATACCTGGTGTAATTAAATGACCATTCAGTGGCAGCTGCGACCGAAAGGGTAGGAGATATACTGTATGAACAGGCTCTAACAGCACTGCAACAGGTATGTGAAAAGCAACGTCTGACAATGCAGCTCACTCTCGTAATAATGCAATATTAAGTTGTACTCACAAGACCTTACCTACACTCAACGACGTAAACTGTGTGACTTGAAATAATCGTCTGTACTAACACAATGACGTCACATAAGATTTCATATTCAGCTTCTCACGCTATAAATCACACTACAGCTCGCTACATCACTATGTACGAAAGTAGAGGCACTAACACTTCTCGTGAAATAATGGGGTTAGTGGTAGCTACCTGGATATTAATTACAATAACGCATCTATCAGTTCACTAGGTTCGAAAGGTAAAACTACCACCAAAGCTAGTATCAATCACCAGAAAAATACTAAATGCGAGAGTCTACGGGGAGTAGGAATGATACATTTACTTTGTTGGTAGTGGGGGAGCGAGTGTGGTAATTACGGCGATAATCGCTCGCACTCCCGTTACTTACTATGAATACTTCTCGCAGATTACAAACAACGCGTGTAGTATAGAGCGCATACTACAAAGGAATGATCTGGCAAAGATACAGAAGTTGTTGCTACGGTAGGGCAGCGATATTATTTACCAATAACAAAAAAAAATGGGTCAAATGGCTCTGAGCACTATGGGATTTAACTTCTGTGGTCATCAGTCCCCTAAAACTTAGAACTACTTAAACCTAACTAACATAAGGACATCACACACATCCACACCGTAGCGGTCTCGCGGTTCCAGACTGGAGCGCCTAGAACCGCTCGGTCATTCCGGCCGGCACCAATAACAGAAACCTATAGTGAAGCTTGCCCTGTGTACACTGACAACACAACTAAACACTTTCTCAACAACGTTGGTACCAGAACGAAGCCTTTGTATATAACTGATGAATAAATCTTGTGGATCAGTTGCCTCTTTTAGTTGCTCCTATTTTAAAGCTTCAACGAATGATAGTATATACAAGCAATCAGTGGAATGTTATAAATTTTTATGTAAATTGAAGAATACGTGCACATGGGAAGGACGTAATTTAATACTGTATCATTTTCAGTCAACAGTAACCTCTATAGGTAGCGCCAGCTACAACAATACTTTGAGACTCTTGAAATTTTATCTACTTTGTAAATCTCAACCTTTCAGAATTAAATAGGATAACTTTTCATTTATAATTAATCACTTTTCGTTAAAATGTAAACTTGCTATAAATTATTAAAAATTATCTTCCTTTTCGTTGCAAGTCATTAACTGAAACATCTTATTGCTTATCTTCAGGGTTTTAATTTGTTTCAACTATGCTTTTACCAATATGAACTTTGAATTTACTTCGGTACGAAAAGACATACTCCAGATATTAGTCTGCTTTGAAATAAACTTTTTAATATTTTTCTTGTAATACTTCAGGGATAAAGGGTAAGTAGGGTATCGCCTTTTTCACTTTAAAGCAGTTCTTTATTTCTTGCAATTAATTCGTTTACAGGTACAAGTAAATGTTTTACTTTACGTGTGCTGGTGCTCTATTCAAAACCCCACTAAGTGGAAACACATTTAAAAAAATAAAACAAAAACCTGAGTGTCACCGCCACTTTTCAACTACATGAACTTTAAATAATCGAAGTTCAACCACTTAAGGCGTTGACTTCCACGACCCACTATAATTTGAAACTCAAAACACACCACTCGATGGTCTCTCGAGAGAACTGGCGTGTTGTCTAATGAATGGTTCTTGATTTGTCGTTTAGGGACAAGGGAAAAAGCCATCAAATTCTCAAACTTCTGACTGTTTCTCAATAAATAAGTATTACGAAGGACGACCGTTCTTTTTAATATAGGCTACACATTCAGTACATTCAACAAGTTTCCGTAATTTACTGTATTACAACGCTCACGCCGAAGTCACACAATAAATCCCAACCTAATATCGCTAAGTCACTATCCCTCAGTGCTTGCATACACCTATACGACCACAACAATGCAATTCAACGCTACTATCCCTTAGTGCGTGCTTTAATCCTCAGCCATAAAATAAGTAAATTACTTCGCGTGAACAAGTCTCTTCGCGTACACCATCCAACGGAAAAAATCTCCCAAAAATATTGAAACACGGTCCGCCTACAAAGGCGTAGCTATGAAGCAGCACAACGCATCATTAATAACAAACAGGAGAAACTAATCTCACATTTCAATAAATCGGCGCTTTTCCTGTATGTAGCAAGTCAACACTATCAAAATCGGCGAAATAATCATTTTCTACACAAGTCGACAATCTCAAAGTATCTTTCTAAACGACTTAGAAATGCTTTGAACATGAAATGATCGTATGGCATTGTTGGCCGGGAGGCCCCAAGCGGCGAAGTTCGGCCGCCGTATTGCAAGTCCTTTTTAGTTGACGCCACTTCGGCGACTTGCGAGTCAATGATGATGAAAGACACACACAACACCCAGTCATCACGAGGCAGAGAAAACCCCTGACCCCGCCGGGAATCGAACACGCAAGACCACGAGCTGCGGACTGCTTTGAACACATTTAAGTTCTATCCTCGCTACAGTCTAATTCACGTATCGTACGTGTAAGCCGATATCGTCACACTCTTGAGAATCTCTCTCGATACTCACTACTCTAACAATACTCTGGTACTGAACACGAACTCTAAAAGCACAAGCCAACAAGCATTCTCTGCGTACAAATATATCACGCTAATTCTCTCCTTACAGTAAGAGTTTCTTCTCAGCAGTCACTAGCAAAGGTTTCTAGTGGCCAGCTGCTCCGTAGCTATCATCTTTGTCGCACGCCCGATTAGCAGTCGGCTGGGCGCAGCAAACTTGCTGAGTTGACAGGACACACACAGCTTTTCTCGAACATTAGGTGTCATATCTACAACATTTTAACACAAGAAAACTATACAAACAGCTTAAAAAATTCTTCATTCTCCTACAACATAAAAATCTATATTAAGTTGAGGCAATACAAACAAGTGATGCGATTTTTTCGTGCTGAGGATGGTTACAGATTCCATTGCAACATGTTTCTCCCCGCTCTTTTGGCTAGGAAACCCTATTTTTCAACACAACTTCCGTTCAATGCAACGGCTTTACGACACCTTACTCATTACTGGGGAGCTGCATGGTACCGCTCTATTGGTCGACGTTGGAACCAAGGTCTTGCTACTTCAATAACCTCCCTATCATCCACGTACTGCTTCCAGTGGAGTCATCCTTTATTGGGCCAAACAGATGGAAGGCGTGAGATCTGGGCTCTAGGGTGGATGAGGAAGAACAGTCCAATAAACTTTGAGTTCGTCTCGGGTTCGCAGACTTAAGTGTGTGTGGTCTTGCGTTGTCGTGAAGAAGTTAGTTTGCATTTTTGTAGCGACGAACAAGCTGGAGCCGTTTCTTCAATCTACTGAGGGTAGCACAATAAACTTCAGTGTTGATTGTTGCATCACGACGGAAGACAGCAAAAAATAATAACCTCTTCAGAGTGCCAGAAGACCGTCGCCACGACTTTACCGGATGAGGCTTTTAACTTTTCCTTCGGATGACAGGTTGTGTGGCATCACTCCGTGGATTGCCCTTTTGTTTGCGATTCGAAGTGACGAACCCATGTTTCATCAACTGTTGCGATGTTTGACCAAAAAACTGCGAAGATCAGCCTCGTAATGCTGAAGTAATTCTGCACAATGATTCTTCGTTGATATTTATGGTCTTCTGTAAGGCAGCGGGGAACCCAGCTGGTGGACGAGTTTGTCAGCACTACTATCAGAGACGTCCAGTTGTATAACGACATGTTTGAGTGTGATCCGTCGATCACCTTATTTAATGAGATTGTGCGCATGCTCCATCATTGCAGGAGTTACAGCTGTACGCGGGCGGCCAGCATGCGGGAGATGAGACAGGTCAGACGCCTCGGCCGGCGACTCGCCGTGCTTTTGTTCACTAGCATGTCTCCGTAGACATTCTGCAAGCGCTTATTAATATCCGCGATGCTCTGGTTTTCCGCCAAAAGAAACTCAATGACAGCTCTCTCTGTTTGGAACGTACCTCCGTTGTAGACACTACTTCGAAGGCTGCGTACGGCGCCGCCACCTACCGTAACTTCACGACTTTAGAGGCTGGAGTGAGAATATTCCGCGATGGCCTACAACAAATTCCGTATATTTTCAGCTAAAACTGGCAGAGGAAAAAGAATGTGCTGCATTACTTATTGAACGCTCCTCGTATACTATCAAACAATTGTGGCAAAATTAACTTCTTGCAATATAGACCCAGTGAAAGCTATAGCTCCACGAATATCACAAATAATCAAAATCATGAAGAAATCGCAGGCGGACAATTGAGTGGTTTAGCAAGTACTTTAATCGAATTAGGGAGGCTTCATATCTGCAAACCAAAGGAGGTTCAAATGGTTCAAATGGCTCTTAGCACTATGGGACTTAACATCTGAGGTCATCAGTCCCCTAGAACTTAGAACTACTTAAACCTAACTAATCTAAGGACATGGATGTGTGATCCATGCCCGAGGCAGGATTCGAACCTGCGGCCGCAGCGGTCATGCGGTTCCAGATTGAAGCGCCTAGAACCGCTCGGCCACAACGGCCGGTACCAAAGGAGGTTCTACGTGACGTACAGGATCGTAGTTTGTGATAAACGAAATTTTACAAGCACTTTTACGTATCTGCGTTAAAATAAGATAGCTCGGAGAACTTTATTCTCTGACTATGCATTAGCTTTAAGCTTTGAAACTAGAACTTCATGCTCCTTTTTATACTATTTTGTTTCGACTTCATGTCGAAACTATGGTCATAAGATAACAATGCCGAGTGATTTTATCTAGATAGCAGTAGTAGTCACTCTTCGCCTTGATTACAAGTACAGGTTATTATAGCAGACGCATAACGATTTTTCTTTCGTTTTTCTCCATTGCGCACAAAATTTTTTTGGCTCTCATTTTTATCCGACTACATTATTAGTTCTCCAGCACTGTGACATTACTTGTAGGTTGTATATTTACAGAATTACACTAAAAGACGACATTTATAGCGGTGATGTGTGAAAGTATTTGAGTCTATCCGAATTAGTAGTTGCGTTAAAGAAATGGCGTGCGTATGTACCAACAACGCACAAGTTAACACATATATTAGTTGGTACGTAAATTCGTGGCGTTTTTGTTCTGCATGTTGGTATTCCGGTTGCTAGACGTTTATTTATAGATTGTCATTCCTTAATTGTAGTTCACTGTTGACATTTCAGTCATTTTGTAATTTGGAGGTAGTGAGTTGGGCTGTGGACACCAGAAAATGGAGTGCCAAGTTGAGGGATCGGAACATTTCCTACATATTCTCCTGATTGAGTTCAATAGGGAGGAGACCGCAGCTGAGGCAGCCAGAAACAGTTGCGTTATGTATGGGGATAATGCTATGAGGCAGAGCAGGTGAAGAAAATTGTTTTTTTCGTTTTGAGGAGGATCGTTTCTCCACGTTCATAGAGACATTCGTGGTTTGATGAAGAGCGTTTGAACTCATTAATCCACAATGATCCACTCAGTGTACTCGAGAACTGGCAAATATGGTGAACTGTGATCATTCCACCATCGTGCGACATCTACACGCAATGAGGGAGGTTCAAAAATCGGGTATGTGGGTACCGCTTGCTCTTAACCTTAGGACGCCCAAGCCTTTTTTTCTAACTTGGATGCCTAACGGGGGGGTTCTGCGAGCCCACAGGTATTAAATAAGTTAACTGACGAAAAAGTACAACTTTCAAAATGGTTTATGTATTTTAACTAAGGCATCGGTTTATAAATGTTGTTAATTGTTATAAATATTGGATTGAGTGAATAAAAAATTGACATATTACAATACAAAATACAGATATGTTCATATACAATAGACTACTCTGAGTCCTCAACTTCAAGGCAAGAGACACACTTCACAATTTTTTCTGAATGTGCGTTACGTTTATGACAATGTCCACTGTTTTGGTTTACTTAGATTGTTGTACTTTTGCTTCTTCGTTTTAGCTTTTCTTACACAAATATGGCACCGACCTTTCCCTGCAGGAGGCTGACGTGCTTCTGTTGTCACTTCTTTGATTTTCTTTTGTAGAATGGTCTCCATTGATTGAACAATTTGGTTAGATAACACTCTTGCATTGGCACTTATTTCTTCTACCTGCAATTTCACTAAGTCCATCCCAGCTTTCAGAAGGGAAAGTTTCCATTTGTTGTGTTTCTTTTCATTCCATCTTGGATGTCGCTGGATGAATATGGTGGTTGCATTGATAGCACAAATGTCGATGAGAGAGTAAAATACAGATAGAGGCCATCTCTTTGTTCCCCTCTTGTGGGTGTACATATGCGCCATTTGATCAATGGTATTAATTCCACCTTTAGTGGAATTGTAATATGCATTTATCTCGGTTTTATTCTTCTCTCCTACAACAGTGCCTTTATCTTGGTGCATTGTTGACAACATCAGTAAGTTTTTACTTGGTTTCGTTTTTGCTGTGTAGGACACCAAAGTTACTGAGGCCTACCTGTTGGGAACTGCACTAACTCACTGCAAGTTTACATGATAAATAACAGCTGACTGACATCAACAATCACTTCCTATGAAAGTAAACCGATTGTTGTGAATATCAAGAATACCAACCAACAAGAAACTAACTTGCATTGTTGTAGAGATGAGAAATACGAAATTGTACTAAGGGAAATTTTCTATAGCATGGAAGCCTAAGGGGGGGTTTGTTGGACCCATAAGAAGTTTGTCAATTTTTTCTTACAAAGCAGGAATTTTCTATAAAATACATTGACACTAACGTTTCATAAAATAGCCAACAAACAATAACAAAGTGAATATGTAGTATGAAAGTTACTTGGGCAAAAGCAAGGGACATAAAAAAATTGTGGGTTCAACGAACCCCCCCCCCCACCTTTAGGCGTCCTAGGGTTAAGACAAAACTCATCGTTAATGGTGACGCAAAAATGGTGACGCAAAAATGGTGCCTTTCTGCTAACACAACGAGAAGGGAATGGTTGAGCCCAAACATCTCCTTGTACAAATACCCGCGTGCCTCCACAAAATATAATGTTCTGCATGTGGTGGAACAGCGACGGTGTGGTACAGTACGAATTGCTCACCTGAGGCGCAACCATCACCGCTGACGTTTACTGCCGACAAATCCAAGAACAACGAACAGGAAGACTTCGTGAAGTGATGCTACTCCACGATAACGCCCGCTCGCATACGGCTAGACGGACAAAAAGCACTACACAGGAATTGGGTTGGATAGTTATTCCGTACCCATCTTATTCCAATGATCTTTCGCTCTGATTTTCACCTTTTCCGCTCTCTATAGAACGAACTTCACGGAACTGTCCGGATGAAAATGCTCTCCGAACATGCCTCGACGAGTTCTTCGCCTCAAAATCACGCGATTTAGAGTGGCGAAATCTGAGTTACCCCAGCGTTGGCAGACTTGCGATGAGTGAAGGAGAATGACTAACATCTCTGTTGTGAGATGAGAACTAAACTGTCAAATGATGATGATTGTGTTGCGTCTCAGATCTTATTGAGAGCTTGTGTCATTACTTGGTCAAGAGATTTGAAACTGTTTTCATAAAATCGCCGATTGAGTTGAAGTAAAGCAAACGTGCTGCTTGATTTTAATACAAAAATACCAGATGGCTAATTTGCAAACAAAACACTGATTTTTCTGAAGTCATAAGCGATCTGAGCCTAATTAACGATTTGTTAAGTGCATACTACTGGCAGTTAGCATGGGCTTGATGTGCTGAATTCCGACGTTGGCTAAGCGTTGTTCCATGTTGTAAATATTTATCAGTCTGAATAAAAGTTAGTCAAATATTCTATCGTTCTCACGAAAAACTTTGTTTATGAAATGATGAATGTTCTAACTTGCCAGTTTCCATTTCGTTGCACTCAATCTTACTTTCTCTCTTTACAAGAACGATATAGGCCACAGCAAGCTGGCTGTCCGCACGACACAGCTGGCGAATGGGTGGCGGTCTCATTTCTCCCACAGGCAGAGCTGAATGCGAAGAATGTAATCGATACAAATTAAAGGGTCATTCAATAATTTGAGAGAGAAATTGGTCTGGGGGGGAAAAACTGTTGGTAGGGCAAGTTTGATACTTTTATGGCTTTACGTTTGCATCACGAGGATGAGCCCTGATCAACTGATGTATCGACATTGTTTTGTTTATAACCTCAAAAATACACTTCAAGATGGCGACTCCGCTTGAAACGTCCACATCAGTTGAACAACGTTCTGTTAATCGTTTCTTACTTGCTGAAGGCGAGAAACCAGTGAATGTATATATTGTAGAATGTCAAAAGTTTATGGTGAAGGTTGTATGAATCGTGCAAATTTTTACAAGTGGGTAGAGCAGTTCAAAAATGGTCGCGACTCAAGTGACTGACGAACACCGTTCTGGCCGAAGAGTTGCAGTTTCAACTCCCTCACTTGAAAGTCGAATTGATGACATTTTTCGTGCCGACCGCCGTGTGACTGTGGAAATGATAGTTGAGAAGGTTCAAGTTAGTACTGGTACAGTTCATATCATTATCTGTAACAAGCTTAAGTACCGCAGACCATGAGCAAGATGGGTCCCAAAGGTGTTGATGCGCCTACACAAGGAAACACGGTTGAGAATGTGCACAAGCTAAAGGAACGTTATGAAAGAGAAGGCGAGAACTTAAAATTTTAGCTTGTGGTGAAACTTGGGTTCACTATTATGAGCCAGAATCAAAAAGACAAAGCATGGAACGGAAGCACACCAACTCACCTCTCAAGAAAAAATCCAAAACCCAAGCATCAACAGGAAAAGTCATGTTGATGGTATTTTGGGATGCTGAAGGTCCAGTATTTTGGTATCTATAAGAGTAGCGTGCAATGAACAGCCAATACTACTTGGATTTGCTTTTAAACAAACCATGAGAGAGAGAGAGAGAGAGAGAGAGAGAGACGTGGATCTCAGAGGAGAGGTGTGATTCTCCAGCAAGACAGCGCAGATCCTCATATTGCTCAACTAACCCGTGAAACCATAGACAAAATGGGCTGGGAAGTACTGCCTCATCCCCCTTACAGTCCTGATTTAGCACCTAGTGATTTCCATTTGTTTGGTGCACTGAAAGAGGCATTACGTGGGAAGAGGTTCCAGGACAACGAGGACATGAAAAAGTTTGTGGGGAAATTGGTTCAAGAATCTTTGCAGCATGAATAAAAAAGCTTTTAGCCCGTTTGAAAAAGTGCGTAAATGTTCAAGGGGATTATGTTGAAAAGTAGAAAAATATTGTTTTGTAAAAAACTTTTTTTCTCCAGATCAATTTGTCTCTAATTACTGAATGACCCTTGTACAAAAATGTATGCATGTATGTTCGACATCTCCGACCAAACCACTGGACCCATGTCAACCAAACTTGGTACACGCATCATTTAGTGTCTGGAAATAATCACTGTGGGTGTCAGAGCCACCCACCTAGCGAAGTGGTGGGGTGAAAAAGCAATGTAGTCCACGATGCGAGAAAACCCATACTTTACTCATCGAGTATTTGAGAATGAGAGCACTTAGTGACTTGCAACAAACTTAACACGTAACTTTAAACCTTCGTGAAACTTTTTCTCTCCGACGACCTCCACAAAATGATGAAAGGAAAAAAGTTCATCGCTTACTACGTATTTCCTGTTCATGCAGTAACACTGCCACATGAAGTACAACGTTTTAATTTATCGTTTCTTCACTATTAACTGTATCGTGACACTTTTTGCAGACAACATTCACATGTGCCACTGAAAGTACCAGAAAAATTACGTCACTGTACGATATGAGATGTGATGTAAAAGACTGAATGCGTGAAAACCTACCACATCAAGCAAGACGTTTAAATTTTTTACTTCGTTGCTAGTAACTCTATTCGCAACACGTTTCGCAGGCAGTATCCATATATGCCGCTGAATGTACCTAGAAAATATATATATTATTGTCCGACACAGTTCAGCAGATATGACGCCAAACAGTAAGAGAGCTGCGAGAAGTAACTGCCACATCATGCATGGCGTTGTAATTTTTTTTACACCTTTACTACTAATTATATCCACAACAGTTTCCGCGAAGAATACATACATATACCACTGGATGTACCGACGAAATTTTATCATTGTACAGCACATATTTCACGCTACACGAGTCAGACACTGAACTGCGTGAAAATGAAACTAGAAGAGCTGAAATGCGTGTGCAAGTATGCGTGAAAAATATTAAATATGTGTGAAATATATTTGACATTGCGTATGGCAGCTCATCCTAAGCCCCCTGAACTATTTCTATCAAATTTGGTATATATTTTGAAAGGTGGCTACACTGAGTCACAGCGCCAAAGATTGCGCCAAAGAGTATTTTCCGCCGCCTCCACTGGGGCAGTAGTAGTTCAGAGGTTGCCGTGGGCAGTGCTTGTTGAGAGGATGTCGATAGCTGTACTAGTTGAGAGTATGTCGTGTGCAGTTGTTCTGTTGAACGAGACAGCAGATGCTGTTTGATTGGGGATGTTGCAATGATCACAGTGTATTTTTCGTCAATATATATGAAGGTAACAAAAAAATTTATTTCAAATTTCCTAAATAACAATGCCTCTTGGTCACAGGTTCAGTCAACAAAGCATCTGGTTTGTGTTCATGTATTAGACTAATTCTGGTTTCTATATGCAATTATAGTATTTCTGGTTTTTTAAATTACTTCATTGTAAATGGTGTTTAAAATATCTTGTCGTATTGAGGAAGAACCA
Source organism: Schistocerca cancellata (assembly GCF_023864275.1). Lineage (NCBI taxonomy): Eukaryota > Metazoa > Arthropoda > Insecta > Orthoptera > Acrididae > Schistocerca > Schistocerca cancellata. The sequence continues at coordinate 665,136,460 of NC_064627.1, forward strand.
TGCCAGATGTGTACGTTGAATCACACTTCCACACACAGAACAGTTACACTTGTGCTTTTATAGTTGCCGGGGAAATCAATTGTGTTAACGGAAATTTACTTTCATTCTTTGTTGTTATTCTAAGCAGTCAGATTGCATACTAATACTACTCAGGGGCAACCAGTTACGAGACTTCGTAACCGGACATACAGCTACTAAAAAATATTTTCATTTAAATAATTAAGCCCCCATGCAATGTTAGTTACATTCTGGATAGAAAATGTGCAAGGATAAGAACCACCAGCCTCATACTGAGGCGAATGTGAAAATGTGGATAGAAAAGGGGGGGGGGGGAAATTAAAAGGTGGACAGACAGCGGAGGGAAGAAGGAGTAGGCACAGGTAGGAGGAGAAGCAAGTGATGGACAGAGAAAGGAAACAGGAGGAGATGGACTAATAGAAGACTGGAATAAATGCATACCCGTGCAACGACAAGTACTCAGCTAGCTTTCTGATAAACCACGTTTTTACTTACAAACTGTCGAACGAGGACAACAAAGTTCTACATAGGACTACGAGGGGAAGCACAGATAAACACAATAGATCTAACATTCTGCGTGGTGTCTGTCTGTTCTAAGGCGTGTCTCCCTACCACTTTCGCGCAACGACGCTCTGAGCGTGTTTTTTAGGGAATTGACTAGTTTGAACCTGGGACCTGTTGCTGGTAAGGAGACGCCAGATCACACATGACATGTAGAGTTCAGAAGAGTTCAGTGAGACTAGCGATGATATAATCAATTACTTAATGATTTCAGCGTCAGCTCCACTGCACTCCCTGTAAAAGAATCTTAATACTAACTAAATTTAGTGGAAGGGGTTCAAGGCTTTCCTATTTTTAGGTAGCTGGTAAAATAACGTTGAAAAAGCAGTTAAGTTTACCACTGGAAATTTTATTCTACCCACAAAACATTGTTTATAAATTGCACTATTGATAAAAGTAAATATTTTAAAACAGGATGATAAAAACCAACTGCGTTCAACAAAAATGTGAACGAATATTCCCTAAATGGGTTTCTAAGTTCTATAATGGATCGATGGATGACCTATTCCATATCACATCTATAATTTAGATTTAAGTTAAGTTTCATAAAAGAGAAAACTATCAAAATGCTCTACAGTGACCCTCAATTATCTTTAATTACTTATTTAACTTCTCGTAAATTACAGTGGCTGATGTGGCTTCTCAATAATTATATAACAGAAAAATCATTGCATTTCAGATTTTAACTTCTAGTAGCAAATGTGAATACCATGAGCTTTAATTGACGATCGACACTAGTATTACGTAAAAAGGGGATGTAACAGATGAGACTTCTGCAGTTCTGAGTGAAGCCTTATGCACTCAAAAATGCGGCATTGCGTGCGTTCATTATTCAATAATTATATAACAGAAAAATCATTGCATTTCAGATTTTAGCTTCTAGTAGCAAATGTGAATACCATGAGCTTTAATTGACGATCGACACTAGTATTACGTAAAAAGGGGATGTAACAGATGAGACTTCTGCAGTTCTGAGTGAAGCCTTATGCACTCAAAAATGCGGCATTGCGTGCGTTCATTACCTTGTCGGTGTTCGTCAGGGGGCGGGGGACAGCACAGTTCCGCTCACCTCGCCGTCTCGGAAGCAACTCTCTCCTAACTTCTCCTTACTACAATTTACCGGAGTTGGTTTTAGAAAAGCTATCTGGCTGTGTTTTCAGCTGACCAATCAGGGTCTCAATGTTAACCTTAAGCTCCGCCTACAAAATTGTGTCTATCCAATGAGAAACGTTATACTTTTAGTGGTGGGGCAATGTTTCTAACGTTTGCAACGTAACAGAGACGCGAAAAAGTCTCACGCTAAAACTTGCAGCTGGTGTGGCCCTTTTAGTGTTATCGTAAGATCTATACTGTTCTTCTGGAGGGCTCTATCTTTTAACATGGGCTGGGGGGGTGGTTTTGGCGGTCAGCTGGCGACGTGGGTGTCGTAGGGCCTCCTAGCCTACACAATTCTGCTCTCGGCTTCTGTTCTCGTTTCTTCCCTCGGAACTGTGTCTGTTTCACGGTGGGATGGTATGACGCATTTAGGCGTTCTTGTGTTAGTCTGTGGTATTCCATTTGCTTACTCATTGATCGTATTACTTTGGTTAATTTAATGTCAGGATTTATTTGGAGCTATGTGACATACTGCCGGATTTGCTATCATGTCAGGGTTTTCATGGAAGGCGTTGGATTTGCCTGACACCTTACATAGAGGCCAAAAAAACAGACATAAATTGGAGCCGGCCGGTGTGGCCGAGCGGTGCTAGGCGCTTCAGTCTGGAACCGCACGACCACTACGGTCGCAGGTTCGAATCCTGCCTCGGGCATGGATGTGTGTGATGTCCTTAGATTAGTTAGATTTAAGTAGTTCTAAGTTCTACGGGAGTTATGACCTCAGATGTTAAGTCCCATAGTGCTCAGAGCCATTTGAACCATAAATTGGAAATAAGTGTGGAAAAACTTGAACGAAAGCGCACTTAACACGAGAATAATATTCATCTGGTACAAACTTATTAGCGAGACAATACCGACCAACGCCAGACTGGCTGCAATAAAGTTAAGGCCGTCGGAGAAATGCCACACCTGCGATCAAAGGGACACACTAGAGCACCGTTTCCAATGCGGCAACGCAGCAATAATATGGGATATATGTAAATAAATGGTAGCGCTAATAAGCAGAATGGTACCAGCAAACATAACAAGCGAGCTGCTGACCGCACCATACATAAAGCCCTTTCCTAGACAAAAGAAAAACAACAACTTCATGGATCCTAGGCCAAACAGTCCACTCATTTATAGTCCTCAAACATAAAGAATTGAATACCTCGCATACCTATTGGATGAAAACAGGAAAGTCATGGTGTCCAAAAGCTACCGAACAGAATTCATGAATTTCTTACGGATAGCCCTGGAGGCGGGCTTCAGAAAAGCTATCCGGCTCGCGTGAGGTGGTCGGCCCGCCCGCTGCAGACGGAGACACAGCTGAGGGAGGGCAGCGGCCAGACGCAGGCCGCAGCCGCCGCCGGCCCCAGCTACGCCCCGGCAACTCTTCTCCACTCGCATCCCAGCAACAGTGCCATAGTGAAGTGCGCAAAAATTATAAATATGCCCAGTGATTGTGCAAACAAAAGTGATACACAGTGATATATGCCCACAGATGTTCTAATCTCAAATCTTTGCCACTCTGACCCATTAAACTTGATTCGACGAAACTAAAAATCGTGCCGAACCCATCTACTCTTGTAGTCCATATTTAATTTCATTCCTTCTTGTGTATATTAGTACTCTCGTATTTAAATTCCTTCTTTTTCTGCTTTTTTGTGACATTAATGTGTGTTTTGTTTCTTCACTTCAGGACTCATGTAACCTTTGCTAAAGCTAATACACTTTCTTTGTAATAATTTTTACTGTATATTTGACACTATTGTTACCGTTTTCACTGCCACGCCGCAAAATTAACAAAATTCACATTGACTGTAGCTAACTGTGTACCTGAAACAGAATACAAGCAAATAACTCAGAAGAACAATGCAATGAACTCTTGACATGAAGCAAAATAACAAAAGGAAAATGTAAAAGGAAAATTTAATACTTGTAAAAATTGAAACAACAGACGAAATTCATAAATTTTATTCCTCATTGTTATCTTTGTACATCGCTACAAGAAAAATTTTTATGATATTGTTAAAAGAATCCGACCCGAAGGAATATTTTAAATATATGTATCAGCCTTTTCCCTTGTGTGGACAGATGGGATCGACTGTCACAATGATTTTGAAGGCGGTGAAAAAACTAAGACGGGTGGAATGAACTACATGTGTCATAGTGATTAAAATTCTTCTGTGTATTATGCCGCGTCATCGCTAAAACTAACAACAATAATAAGCTAAAACCGACGTTTCGACCGAATTGCAACGGCCGTCCTCTGGGCACGAGTGGTTTTGCATGGGGATAGGTGCTTTTATTTATTACAGACTACAAATGTCTGACGTCACTGTTGTAAAACTTTTAATTGGCCCTCTAGTATGATTGGCTAGTCATGACGTAAGGGAAGTGGAAGGAAAGAGGCTATTCGTGGATGTCCATGTCGTCAACGATTGGTAGCTGTCCGCCAATCAGCGTTCAGCTTCTGGTCGGCAACTCTTCCTCCTGGTGTGCGCGGAAGTGGACTGGCGGTTGCTCTACAGCTGTTTGCGCAGATACGTCCGTGTCCCGTCTAGCTTCTGCCCCGCGACCGCTCGCGGCCCGTTGGACTGGGATGGCCGGCAGCCGGGACGCCGGGAGTTTGTAGCAGTCTTCTCTGTTGATATCAGGCTGCTTAATAAATTCGATCGCATCCACGATTCTTTCGCCAGTACTCGGGCTTCCTGGAACCTGATAGGTTGTCCACAGTCACGGTGGTGTTCCGCTATCGCCGATTTATTATGTTGTTGTAATCGTACATAGCGTTCGTGTTCTGCTACTCGTAAGCTGACAGGTCTTCCTGTTTCTCCTATGTAGGCAGCTCCGCACTCACACCGTAGTTCGTAAACACCTGCAGTGTTAAGATTGTTGACTACATCCTTGGTGGAACCTATCATTTCGTGGATCCTGTGACTGCACGGGCGTATCTGCACGAACAGCTGTAGAGCAACTGTCAGTCCACTTCCGCGCACACCAGGAGGAAAACTTGCCGACCAGAAGCCGAACGCCGATTGGCGGACAGCTGCCAATCGTTGACGACATGGACATCGACGAATGGCCTCTTTCCTTCCATCTTCCATTACGTCATGACTAGCCAATCATACTAGAGGGCCAATTAAAAGTTTTACAACAGTGACGTCAGACATTTATAGTCTGTAATAAATAAAAGCACCTATCCCCATGCAAAACCACTCGTGCCCTGAGGAAGGCCGTTGCAATTCGGCCGAAACGTCGGTTTTAGATTATTATTATCTTCTTTCCTTTCTCAGACCTTAAGTCTGCTTAAAAATGGAAAGTGACGCGGACCTTGATCAAGCGTGACTTCCTTTTAACTGTACGGTATATGTTATATTGCATTTAGGAACTTTCGGGTAATTGAACATGTATCAATAATTGCGGATTTCTGTAATTGTATATATAAGTTTGGATGTAGCTGTATTGCATTGATGTACTGGTGGATATTGTGTGGTATGACTCCTGTAGTTGATAATATAGTTGGTATAATGTCAACTTTATCCTGATGCCACATGTCCTTGACTTCCTCAGCCAGCTGAATGTATTTTTCAATTTTTTCTCCTGTTTTCTTTTGTATATTTGTTGTATTGGGTATGGATATTTCGATTAGTTGTGTTAATTTCTTCTTTTTATTGGTGAGTATGATGTCAGGTTTGTTATGTGGTGTTTTATCTGTTATAATGGTTCTGTTCCAGTATAATTTGTATTCATCATTCTCCAGTACATTTTGTGGTGCATACTTGTATGTGGGAACGTGTTGTTTTATAATTTTATGTTGCATTATTATTATTATTATTATTATTATTATTATTAGTTTTAGCAATGACGCGGCATAATACCCAGAAGAATTTTAATCACTATGACACCGGCCGCGGAAGCCTGCGTACTTATAACTACAAGTGTCTTTATCCATTAATATATACGCCGCAAGCCACAGTACGTAGCATGGCGGAGGGTACTCTGTACCAATATTACCGATTTTTTGTCTAATTCGCCTACTGATTAACTGATTATTGATTAATTGAGAGAGTATGGGACCAAACAGCGAGGTCATCAGTCCCGCGATTCCAAAGTGGGTTACATAAGAAAGAGGGTCTGCTAAAAGTGGACGGATTCAGTCAGAGGAATCAAATTATAAAAGAATGAACGTTCAAACACACACAGTAAAAGCATAAAAGGTGAGACCAAATCTAAAAAACTGGAAGAGGGGGGTGGGGGGGGGGTCATGGGGTCACAGACGGTGAAGACTGAAAAAGGAGTCCCTACCAAAACGAACCCGCCCCTGATTCAAGAATAAAGGAGAATCTTACATCTGGAAATAATAAAAACATTTTCACTTAGGAAACCGAAGACCAGCTCAACCATCCGTGGATCGTCTACTAATATTAGATAATAGGAAGCAGGAAGACTATACTTAGCACGAAGGGTCGAAGGAAGGGGACATGCTACCAATAGGTGAGATATCGTCAGTCTGGCGCCACAACCACATTGTGGGTGTGGGTCGTTACGTAGGAGGAAACAATGGGTGAGTCGGGTATGGCCAATGTGTAAAACGGCATAAAACAGTGGACTCCTTCCGAGAGGAGCGGAAAGAAGTGCCCCGAACTGCAGTAGACTCCTTGATTGTGCGGAGTTTATTACTATAAGCAGTAGCGCTACAGGTGGCATTCCACTGTTGGGCAAATAGAGATTTTACGTAGCTCCGCATATCCGCAGCTGGAATCGTGAAACGAAATGGCGGTAAGCATCTTCTTCTCTAGCCAAACTGTCATCCAATTCATTCCCTGGGATTCCCACGACTTGGGACGCAGGGTAAGACGACTGAACAGGGGCACGCTTAAGGACAGAGAGAAGGTCATGGATAGCAGATACCAAGGGGTAACGATAGTAGCACCGATCGATGAAGGCTGCTCATGGAGTCGGAACAAATTAAGGCCTAATAAGCAAAAAGGAGGGCCCTGTGAATGGCTAGAAGTTCTGCTGTAAACACACTACATGATGTTGGCAACAAATTGTACTCGAAGCCAGTAGGAGACCTCAAAGCGTATCCCAACTTATCAGTAGTCTTAGAACCATCAGTGTAGAAGATGGTGGCACCCTTGAACTCTGCAAGGATGGCACAGACAAGACGCCGCTGCAATTCGGCTGCTGAGCGACAGAAAGATGACGGTCTGTGTGCTTCCGTATGACGTGCTCTAACCTCCTCTACTTTGTTGTCATGGCCCTTAAGCGTGGTATACGGTGTTGGCAGCAGAACTGCCGCACAGTAATCTTCAAATATAGGTGCTCTAAATTTATCCAACAGTTTCGCGACTTAAGTACCGTGAGAATGTCTGTTATACTTTCGCATGACCTATTTCATCATTCTATCGTCCTCGCGGCTCGTCTCTGAATTCTTTCTATGTCTGTCGTGACGACTACTTAATAAAGAAAGAGCTTCAAGCGCTGGAACAGCAATCTGCCATGGTCGCACTAGCTTCTTGTACGACCTTTGCTTTACAACGCCACTGCATTATCTCAGAAACCTTTCAACAAATCTATGTTATTCATTCATCTTCCCTAATAGATATTTTACGTAATCGTCCCATTTCAAGAAAGAAGGGTTAATTTTTAACGTTCCATCACTAACTAGATCATTAGTGACGGCGCACAAACTAGATTTAGGAAAGGATGGAGAAAGAAACTTGCCGTAATAAATTGAAGGGAACTATCCCGGAATCTGTCTGCGGCGATTTTAGAAAACTGATTGAAAACAAATCTGGATGACTGAAAGGGGATTTGAAGCGTCGTTCTCTGGAATGCGATCCAGTGCGCTAACCTCTCGCCACCTCGTTCGCTCGCCCAATTTCCAGTAGTTTGTTAAAAAACCAGGAAATGGTTCTACATATGATGTGCTCAATATGTTGACCACTCATCTTTTACTCTGATACTATCGCGTTCTCTCTTTTTGTTACGGGAATTATCTTACGTATATCCACATTTAAAGAGAGTTGCCTTTTATTACAAGTAGAAATTTTGTCCTACCCTTTCCGCATTTACAACGCCGAATCTTCCCTGTAGACAACAACGTTGTCACAAAGAACTTACAGTTACGAGTATACCGATCCTGTCAGCCTCTTCCTGAGTGCCGCCTGTAACAAATACTAAGCTAAAGTTCCCGAATATGGCCCCTTATCCAAATGTGACCACCCTATCTAAGCTCTCCAGCAAGTGCCGCAATCATGCAGTATTACTGTGAACTACTTCAGAGGGCACTGATGAGCTATGAATAGTGCGTGAAACAAAAAGCTTTCTCTGTGATAATCCGCAATCTTGTGTTTTGTTTTTGGAACAAATGTACATTTTTGCTTCGTTTTAGTTAAGAATGTATTTCACTCATTTCACTGCGAAATATAAATATTAGACAACCAGATCTTTTGATCACAAACAGTCAGCATTTTTTGCTTTATTTTGGATCTGTTGAACATATTTTTCATCAACTGTACCGTCGGCAATCACGTACCATATGCAATGCTTGCCGTTCTAAGATGGCCCCCATGCCGGATCTAGTTATGGCCCCGGGGCCATATTGGATAAATAGCTTAGCATATCATCAGATAGTTTCTCTTCCTATTTTCAGACGTCAAAGAGACGAAACTGGAATAAAAATGCAAAGTTCAGTGCAATTAAAGCTGTTCAAGAGGAAAATATGCATGTTATACAAACGTTACGTGAATTTGGGATACTGAGAACAATATTGAGGAAGTATTTGAAGACTGAAGGCGCAATACGCTGAATCAGCAGATGTTTTGAGTGTTTCACTAGGATGTAAAACTATTTTACCTCTCATGATAGAGGCTAAGCCTGTCGAGTACTGTAAAACAACGGAGAACAATTATTGTGGGTTACATGCAGACGATGGTACCGTATTGCTTTCCAGCTAGCCATTAGAAATAATACTGAGCATCCTTTTAAGTCTCAACAAGGACTCGCAGGTAAGAAATGGTTGCAACTATTCATGTGACGCCATCCTCATATCTCCTCCAAAACACCACAGCTGGTATCTGAGGAAAATGTGGGCAAATTATGCCCAAGAAATTGGAAAATGGTTGGATGCTCACAAAACTAGAGTTGTTACTCAGTATCAAATAAGTGATGTGATGGCCAGTGCTTACACAAGAGCTGCAAATATGCCAACGGCTCTCAATGGGTTTAGATTCACAGGAATTTTCCCCCATTGATGAAAATACCTTCGACTCACATTGTATGCAACCAGACCCTGCTCCAGAGTTAATAATTGTACCATAGAACCTAAGGCTATTCGGTCTGTACCTCTCATTGAGCCAAGTACTTCCACTTGACGAGGTTTAGCTACCCTTTTCACAGGCTCACTTCAAAATTATTATTGTGGAGTCACATCAGAGAAAGCAAGACGAGGCGGAATCAGTTGCAAGAAATAAGACAGTCTATAAATTGATTAAGTGTAGAAACAGAAACGCTTTGACTAAACTTTCACACTGTAACAACTCCCATCCTCTCCACCTAGAGAGGAGAAACAGTGCTGGAAGTCAACAGCAATCTAAGCATTTGACACTGATGTCTTTCAAAGCTATGCTTTGTTAAAGACCTCACTCGCCTGGAAACAAGACAACTTCGTGTACAGGGAAAACAGTGCTGGTCGTCTAGCATAAAGTGATGCAATGGCTAAACTAGTCACGAGATCGCAGTTTTCCTCGCCGTTTCATCATGATTTATCTATTAATGTCTTTAACACACACTTCTCTGCAGCGTGGCTCGTTGGTCTAGTGGTAGCCGGCGCGGTAACTCAGCTTGTTCGGTCAGAGTGTCAGCTGCCCTCTGTAAAAAAAAAAAAAAAAAAAAAAAAAAAAGCTAAGGCAATGGATCAACGACGAACTGAAACGGGTGTCCTGCAACGTCCGCCTTGAGCACATGCAACGGACGAAAACGAACAAAATGAGATAAAAAAAGGTACGATTATCGCTTTGGGTGCGAGAGGTCCCGGGTTCAATTCCCGGATGAGCCCTGCATATTTTCCCCGTGCTTGTATTCTATGAAAGTATTATAGAGCTTCAGAAAGTCGTGCGTAAGTTTTAACGTGACAAACTATTTTTGTCTTCTGTTATCGGGTACTATCCATTTGTTGGACGAACTGCAGTAGCTCACACATGAGCTTATGTAGCATGTATTTCTTGACACTCTGCAAATTGAAAATCGTGTACAGTTTAAGCAAAACCTTCCTGTATTTTGTTCACGTGGTCGGAAGATTTACATCGTCATTCATGAATTTTGGCGTGACTGAAAACAAAATTCGTTGTTTGTAATGAACTCTGTGTCTGCCAACAGGAAGTTACTTGGGGTGATTTTCTTAACTGCTCACAAAATTGATTTTCAATAATTGTATTGCTGTTACAAATTTCTGTAGATGATGTGTACTTCTTGATACTGGGTAATATACCTGGTGTTTAAATCTGATTACTCTTCTGATGGCTCAGTCACCTATCCGCATTTTTAGAGAAAAGTGACTCATATGCACCGAGCAGTTCTTGCCATGCCCAGAAGTGAATGCAGCTGTAGTTACTTGCATTTCTGGCAAATACACTCCTGGAAATTGTAAAAAGAACACATTGACACCGGTGTGTCAGACCAACCATACTTGCTCCGGACACTGCGAGAGGGCTGTACAAGCAATGATCACACGCACGGCACAGCGGACACACCAGGAACCGCGGTGTTGGCCGTCGAATGGCGCTACCTGCGCAGCATTTGTGCACCGCCGCCGTCAGTGTCAGCCAGTTTGCCGTGGCATACGGAGCTCCATCGCAGTCTTTAACACTGGTAGCATGCCGCGACAGCGTGGACGTGAACCGTATGTGCAGTTGACGGACTTTGAGCGAGGGCGTATAGTGGGCATGCGGGAGGCCGGGTGGACGTACCGCCGAATTGCTCAACACGTGGGGCGTGAGGTCTCCACAGTACATCGATGTTGTCGCCAGTGGTCGGCGGAAGGTGCACGTGCCCGTCGACCTGGGACCGGACCGCAGCGACGCACGGATGGACGCCAAGACCGTAGGATCCTACGCAGTGCCGTAGGGGACTGCACCGCCACTTCCCAGCAAATTAGGGACACTGTTGCTCCTGGGGTATCGGCGAGGACCATTCGCAACCGTCTCCATGAAGCTGGGCTACGGTCCCGCACACCATTAGGCCGTCTTCCGCTCACGCCCCAACATCGTGCAGCCCGCCTCCAGTGGTGTCGCGACAGGCGTGAATGGAGGGACAAATGGAGACGTGTCGTCTTCAGCGATGAGAGTCGCTTCTGCCTTGGTGCCAATGATGGTCGTATGCGTGTTTGGCGCCGCGCAGGTGAGCGCCACAATCAGGACTGCATACGACCGAGGCACACAGGGCCAACACCCGGCATCATGGTGTGGGGAGCGATCTCCTACACTGGCCGTACACCACTGGTGATCGTCGAGGGGACACTGAATAGTGCACGGTACATCCAAACCGTCATCGAACCCATCGTTCTACCATTCCTAGACCGGCAAGGGAACTTGCTGTTCCAACAGGACAATGCACGTCCGCATGTATCCCGTGCCACCCAACGTGCTCTAGAAGGTGTAAGTCAACTACCCTGGCCAGCAAGATCTCCGGATCTGTCCCCCACTGAGCATGTTTGGGACTGGATGAAGCGTCGTCTCACGCGGTCTGCACGTCCAGCACGAACGCTGGTCCAACTGAGGCGCCAGGTGGAAATGGCATGGCAAGCCGTTCCACAGGACTACATCCAGCATCTCTACGATCGTCTCCATGGGAGAATAGCAGCCTGCATTGCTGCGAAAGGTGGATATACACTGTACTAGTGCCGACATTGTGCATGCTCTGTTGCCTGTGTCTTTGTGCCTGTGGTTCTGTCAGTGTGATCATGTGATGTATCTGACCCCAGGAATGTGTCAATAAAGGTTCCCCTTCCTGGGACAATGAATTCACGGTGTTCTTATTTCAATTTCCAGGAGTGTAGCTACAGAGCAGAAGTGTGGAACGGTTCTCTCATCTGGGCTGCACAGGCAGCCGAACAAACAGGAGGCCCTGTGGCGCACCAGCCGCTCTCCGCTGATCGTCTGTGGTGACCGTACTCCGCACTGCGTCGCACAGTAAGAAGGCTGCGTTCACAGTGGCACCGACAACGGTCGTCAGACATCATCGCCAGGAGATGAGGGCTGCAGTACAACGGTTCCTGTTAAAAAGATGCTGAATGCTTGGGACTAAGCTATATCTGTCTCGATAAGAACGTGTCGAGCACTGTACACTATCCTCAGCTACTGGAATTACCAGACAAGTTTTACGAAAACATGAGATGAAGGGAAAACGTCATGCAACGGAAGTTAAAAACGCTTTAACTATGGACGCCGCTTTCCTTCTCCCAATGCCGATTATCGTATGAAGTCTTTGACGCTAACATTCCGTGTTTGGTTTTTTTCACATTTATAGGCGCATATTATGAAAAGGTGTGTCTTCAATGAACCCCACATTAAGGACCTCTCCAAAACACGTTGTTCGGAGTATGGTTTATTATGATCTAGTAGCGGGATATGCGAGTTCGTTGTATAAAGGAATTGCCAATGAGGTTATGAGCACGTAATGGTTAATTAACGTGATGAAAGTAGAGGATGATTCTGTTATATGATGCATGGGAAAGATTTGTGTGAGAGTAAGCAGTTAGTATTTACTTACCAAAAGGTAGATTTCTAGTTTCATAGCAACTCACTTCATTCTAAAGGTGGTGAAAGTTAATGCGGCACTGACAGTATATTCAGGTAATCAGATTCTAATACTGGGAACTTCAGTGATCTTTAAACACTTGAGAAAGGAAGTAACAAAGTGTCTGGTGACATTTTTTATTACAATTTGGGTGCAGCCTTTAATAAAGTCAACTAATTGAAGTGTCTTTTAGTGCACTTCCATGAAGAGTAGCTCCAAAATTCTTAGTATTTCGTAGTATTTGCGGTGCACCAATGAAAATATTAGCTTTTAAATTGTCCTTAGGTCATCTTAAGTAGTATCCAACATATCACACGAAGACTTTGAAATTTTACTTTGCAGTACGAAGTATAGGCTTAAATATTGGAAAGAGCTAATCGTCAGATGCCAAATATGTGTCACCTCTAGTTTGATTGGGTCAGAGCTGATCAATGGATCATGTTTTTAACAGAGCTCGAATCACACCTCTACATATGCTCTAGATTTCGTTATCCGAAAGCATTTCATGTATGAGCCTTCCGCTTTACATATTCTATTCGTGTTGACCGTGAAAAGCGTAGTGACAGTGGCGTACTAATTTGAAAAGGTCGTCCATAACTGGTGTCGGTCGTCGGCGGAATCCACAGATATCGGTACCATTGTGACCACACATCCTTGGCCGTGCGACAGTCTGGAAGAGTCGATAGGGCAGTGTGTCTGTAACATTTGCCTGTAACCAAAGCTTCGTCTTGATTATTGAATATAGCGTCCTGTGATGTCTCAATATATGGATACGAGGATGACCTAGAAAGTAGATTTCCCTCGACCCGTAAACAGACAGTGACGTAAGTGACTGGAAATATATATTTGAATACGCACAGATATTCTACAGCTACTTCTCGACAAGTTCATAACTGCAACTGTGAAAAATGTTATACGTTGGCGCCAGGTTCTGTATTCCTGGGCTATGAACGTTTGCCTCCTGTGATTGGAGCCAGTGTGTGACAGTTGTCAGTACCTTTTCTTCGTGTGTAACAGTGAGTCGTCACATTCCCGCTGAGCAGTCCACGCCTCCAGTCCTGACAGGTATGTTTCTGTTGTCTGTGCCTTATTACGTCAATACTAGAAGGCCGTCGAATGCGCTCTTAGTCCTGAACATTTTCATGATTTTGGAAAATTGCTTGTATCAACACAGCTCCACTCACTCAGAAATCAGCTTCGTACATTAGACACAACTGATGATCACTTTAGATACCACTCTAAGTGCGGTTTTTTTGTGATTTTAGGGCGCACAACTACAATGGTCATTAGCGCCCAGACTAAATTAGGAATGCACCGCGAGGCACAAGGTTAAAACAGCAACGAAAAGGGATAATACTATAAAAGACAGACAGGCATAGGATTAAAAAAACAGCACAATCAGATGTCCTTAGACAGGTGTGTCAAGTCGATAAAACGAAGAACGCGAGCAGCTGCTCCTGGGTCATCCGCTAAAATGGTATCCCGAGTACATGGCAGGCCAAGATCAACGCCGCAGTTTATTAAAATTCGGACAGGACGTTAAAATGTGGCGTACCGTCAGCAATTGCCCACATGGGCAGAACGGCGCCGGCGCAGCCGTCAGCAGATGACGATGGCTGAACCGGCAGTGTCAAATTCGTAACCGGGCCAAAACGACCTCCTCCCGCCGAGAAGGGCATGAAGAGGTCGTCCAAGCCGCGGGAAGATGTTTCAAGGCCCGAAGCTTGTTGTCTGTAAGTGCAGCCCAATCGGCATGCCACAGCGATAAAATGCACTGACAAATGACCCTGCTACAATCTGATGAATGGACACAACAAGTAGCTGTCCGAGGCTGGAGGACCGCAGCCTTGGCCGCGGCATCCGCAGCTTCGTTCCCAGGGATACCGAACCCACATAAAGGTAACCGGAGAACCGTCGTCCACCAGCTTCTGGAGAGAGCGTTGGATCCGGTGCACGGAAGGGTGAACCGGATACGGAACACTGAGGCTCTGGATGGCGCTCAGGGAATCGGAGCAGATGACATAAGCAGAATGTCGGTGGCGGCCGATGTAAAGAACATCCTGGTAGAGGGCAAATAGCTCAGCTGTGAAGGCCGAACAATGGCCATGGAGCCAGTATTTGAAACTGTGTGCCCCGACAATAAAAGAACACCCGACACCGTCATTGGTCTTAGAGCCATCTGTATAAATGAAGATCATGTTAATGAACTTCGAACGAAGTTCGACAAACCGGGAGCGGTATACCGAATCGGGGGTAACCTCCTGTGGGAGCGAGCTGAGGTCAAGGTGAACGCGAACCTGAGCCTGGAGCCAAGGTGGCGTGTGGCTCTCGCCCACTCGAAAGGTTGCAGGGAGTGAAAAATCAAGGTGCTGAAGGAGGCGACGAAAGCGAACTCCAGGGGGTAACAGGGCAGAGACATACAACCCGTATTGACGGTCGAGAGAGTCGTCAAAAAAGGAACGGTAAGACGGGTGGTCGGGCATTGACAACAGCCGACAGGCATACCGACAAAGCAGTATATCGCGCCGGTAGGGTAGTGGCAATTCACCGGCTTCAGCATGAAGACTCTCGACGGGACTAGTATAAAACGCTCCGATCGCAAGACGTAAACCCCGATGTTGTATGGAGTTGAGGCGGCATAAGATGGACGGCCGTGCAGAGGAGTATACGAAGCTCCCATAATCCACCTTGGAGCGGACGATCGATCGATATAGGCGAAGTAGGACGGTTCGATCCGCTCCCCACGACATACCACTGAGAACACGGAGGACATTTAGGAAAGGGGTACAACGGGCAGCCAAATATCACATGTGGAGACCAGCTAAGTTTCCTGTCAAATGTAAGACCTAAGAATTTTGTTGTCTCTACGAATGGGAGAGAAACGGGACCCAGTCGTAAGGACGGTGGGAGAAACTCTTTGTAGCGCCAGAAGTTAATACAGACCGTCTTCTCGGCAGGAAAACGGAAGCCACTGGCGACACTCCAGGAGTAAAGACGGTCTAGACAACGCTGAAGACAGCGCTCCAGGAAACATGTACGCTGCGCGCTGCAATAGATGGTAAAATCGTCCACGAAAAGGGAGCCTGTTACATCAGCTGGGAGGCAATCCATTATTGGATTGATCGCTATGGTGAAGAGGGCGACGCTCAAAATTGAGCCCTGTGGCACCCCATTCTCCTGGCGAAAGGCGTCGGACAGGATAGAACTCACACGTACCCTGAACTGTCGATCCATTAAAAAGGCACGAATAAAAAGAGGGAGGCGACCGCGAAAGCCCCATGTATGCATGGTGCGGAGAATGCCCACCCTCCAACAGGTGTCGTAAGCCTTCTCCAAATCAAGAACACAGTCGCGGTCGGGCGCTTCCGCAAGAAGTTATTCATAATGAAGGTCGACAAGGTAACCAGATGGTCAACAGCAGAGCGGCGCCTACGAAATCCACATTGTACATTGGTAAGTAGGCGTCGAGATTCGAGCAGCCAAACCAAACGAGAGTTAACCATTCGCTCCATCACTTTACAGACACAGCTGGTAAGCGAGATAGGTCGATAACTGGAAGGCAAGTGGTTGTCCTTCCCCGGCTTAGGAATCGGGACAACAATAGACTCGCGCCAGCATGCGGGAACATGTCCCTCAATCCAGATGCGATTGTATGTACGAAGAAGAAAACCTTTACCCGCAGGAGAAAGGTTCTTCAGCATCTGAATATGAATAGAATCAGGCCCTTGAGCGGAGGACCGTGACTGGGCAAGTGCATCTTCGAGTTCCCGCATGGTGAATGGGGCATTATAACTTTCACGATTCGAGGAGAGGAAGTTAGGTGGCCTAGCCTCCTCTGCCTGTTTTCGGGGGAGGAAGGCAGGGTGATAATGAGTGGAGCTCGAAACCTCTCCAAAAAACCATCCGAAGGCATTGGAGACATCCTCAGGGGCCACATGGACGACATTCGCGACCGTCAAGCCAGAAATTGGTGAGTGGACCTTAGTGCCAGATAGCCGGTGCAGGCTACCCCAGACAACAGAAGAAGGAGTAAAACTGTTGAAGGTGCTTGTGAAAGCAGCCCAGCTGGCTTTCTTGCTTTCTTTAATAACACGACGACACTGTGCACGTAATCGTTTATAATTAATACAATTCGCCACCGTAGGGTGTCGTTTAAAAGTGCGTAAAGCACGTCGACGAGCACGCAAAGCGTCTCTACATGCTGCGGTCCACCAGGGGACCGGTACGCGACGTGGAGAACAAGTAGTGTGAGGGATGGAATATTCAGCAGCAGTGAGAATGACTTCCGTGAGGTGTGCGACCTGACTATCGCAGCTTGCGAAGGTTTGATCCTGAAAGGTCGCCCTGGAAGAGAAGAGCCCCCAGTCTGCTTTGGAGATGTTCCATCTAGTTGAGCACGGAGAGGGGGTATGACGCAGGTGATGGATAACACACGGGAAGTGGTCGTTCGAATACGTATCAGAAAGTGCATACCACTCAAACCGGCGTGCAAGTTGGGTAGTACATATAGAGAGGTCTAAATGGGAATAGGTGTGACATGTGCCCGAAAGAAAAGTAGGGGCGCCAGTATTGAGGCAGACAAAATAGTGGTGGTTGAAAAGGTCTGCTAACAGGGAGCCTCTCGGGCAGGATGCTGGAGAGACCCAAAGGGCATGGTGGGCATTGAAGTCTCCAGTTAACAAAAATGGTGCAGGTAGCTGAGAAATAATTTGCATCATGTCTGCCCTGGTAACGGCAGACAACGGTGGAGTGTAATCGGTACAAATGGAAAATGTAAAAGTGGGGAGAGTAATTCGGACGGCAACTGCCTGCAGGCCGGTGTGCAATGTGATGGGATCGTAGTAAATATCACGCCGGACTAGCAACATAACCCCTCCATGAGCCGGAATATCTGCCACAGGGGGTAGGTCAAAACGCAGAAGCATAGTGTGCCAAGTCAATTTGATCGCATGGGCGTAGCTTCGTTTCCTGGAGGGCTACGACGAGCGGACAGTGCAAGCGCAGCAGCAACTTTAAGTCCTCTCGGTTGGAGCGAATGCCGCGAATATTCCAATGAAGAAGTGCCATCGTGAGAAGAAAAAGAAAAAGGAGAAGCAAGAAGGGGTCACGTCGAAGGCCGCTGAGGGCCTGGCTTCGAGCGAGCACTGCCGCCGCTATCAATAGGCGGAGAGTCATCGTCAATTGGTTCAATAGGTTCATCGGCCATCTTGTTAAGATGGCTGGGAGGGGGAGCTTTCTCCGCCGGTGAACGGCCAGATGTTCGGCTACCAGCGGTGCGGCCAGGCGAAACGGATGACGGCCTGGGGTGGCAACCGCTGGGTGGCGCAGGAGAAGAAACGCGCCGTGACGGAGAAGGAGAACTTTGCTTCCTATGAGCCTTCTTGGAAGGCTGGGAGTTCGAGGTATGTAGGAAGTCTGCATGGAACGGTTCCTTCTTGAAGGCCCGTGCATCTGACTTCTGGGTCTTCATCTTGGCAGAAGCTGATGAAGGTGCTTGTGTCGTAGGGGTGACGGGAGGAAGAGGAGACGTTGACCGGGCGATCTTAGCACTGACCGAACGGACGACCGTAGTGCTAAAGGTCAGATCGCATGTCTGCGTCGCCACCTCCCTGGTAGTCCGAGGAGAGGCGAGGACAGTATTGTATTTCCCCGCTGGGAGCAGCGTGGGCTTCCTACTAGCAAATAGCTTGCGAGCAGCCGAGGTGGACACTTTCTCTTTGACCCAAATTTCCTGTATACAGCGTTCTTCCTTGTAGATGGGACAGTCGCGGGAGGACGCTGCATGGTCACCCTGACAGTTCACACAACGAGGAGACTTAGGTGGACAGTCACCCTCATGGGCATCCCTGCCACAAGTGACACATTTAGCCGCATTAGAACAAAACTGGCGAGTGTGATTAAAACGCTAACACTGGTAGCAGCGCGTAGGTGTTGGGACATAAGGGCGAACAGAAACAACCTTGTAGCCCGCTTTGATGCGCGACGGCAGCTGAACACTATCAAAGGTCAAGAAAAGTGTCTGGGTCGGTACAAGGTCATTGTTGACCTTTTTCATGACCCTATGGACAGCCGTCACGCCCTGCTCTCCTCGTCAGTCAATCCGTTGAGTGATCTAGTATATACCACACCATGCGATGAATTCAAAGTGCGGTGAGCATCCACCCGGACAGGGAACGTGTACAGGAGTGTGGCCCGAAGCAGTTCTTGTGCCTGAAAGGCGCTCTCAGTTTCTAGTAACAAGGTACCGTTACGCATCCTGGTACAAGATTTGACAGATCCGGCTATGGCATCTACGCCCTTCTTGATAACTAAAGGGTTGACAGACGAAAAATCCTTTCCGTCCTCAGATCGAGAAACTACGAGGAACTTTGGGGCAGGCGGTAGTACTTTTGTCACTGGTGGCTGGTCAAGTTTCCGTTTTTGGGCACAAGTCGAGAGAGAAGAAGAGAAATCCATTGCGGAGGAATCCCCCATGATTGCCAGCGTCTCCGATGGCGCGATCCTTCCTTGTGGGGACCCTCTCAGAGGGCACTCCCGCTTTAGGTGGATGTTTACACCTCAAGGTCACACCTCCCGAGAAACTGACGGAGGGACCAATCGCCATGGTCGGAAGGTGTCAGCTCAGGCAATCACCCCTCCCCGGGCCTGGCCTTTACCAGAGGGTACGTGCGTGCCTCACTTGTCTACCCATGGCGGGGAATTACGCGTTATCCCGTCACCGGCTACGCGTGCGAACGCGTGGGTCGGCCTTCAGGCACGCACAGGGAGGAAAGAAGAAGAGGAAAAAAGAAGGGAGATAGGGAGAGAAAGGACAGACTGTCTCAAACGCCGAGGCGGAGACTAGAGGGTGGACAAGGAGGCAAAGAGGAGGCGGCAAAGAGGAGGAGGCAAGGGGAAAGTAAGGAAGACAGTGAGAGGGA
This sequence comes from Schistocerca cancellata, assembly GCF_023864275.1. Taxonomy (NCBI): domain Eukaryota; kingdom Metazoa; phylum Arthropoda; class Insecta; order Orthoptera; family Acrididae; genus Schistocerca; species Schistocerca cancellata. The sequence continues at coordinate 665,155,899 of NC_064627.1, forward strand.
GAAGGACAAAGAAAGAAACCAAACAAAGGAAGGAAGAAACCAGAATAAGTGAAAAACCAAAATGACCACAAATAGAAGTCGTGGAACCGTCCGTCTCCGGACGCAGGCGCAAACTACCCCCTTGAGGGGGAGGGACTCCTTTGAGTCGCCTCTTACGACAGGCAGGAATACCTCGGGCCTATTCTAACCCCCGGACCCGCAGGGGGATCTAAGTGCGGTGGTAACTATTGTCATTGACGTAGTATGTGTTGGCGGGAAAACGAAATTCAAGTCAACATTATCAGTCGCTAAACCGGCCTCAGTGCCAATAACCAACTGTTGAATGTGAAAGACACAGACACTTTGCATTTACATATGTGCCCCGCCAACTTTTGACAGTGTGGACGAGTTTTAATTCAGAATATCCCTCCTAGTAAGGAATTACTTTAATTTCGTTCGTAAATAAGAAGACTAAGACAACATGCACTGAAATTATTGCCGTAACAAGAACCTGTCATCGTGTGAATGACACACACAATCTTGCTATCAATCTTATTTTCAACTCCATTACTTAACGTCAATGCGGAAGCGATTTCCCGTACCACTTATTTCTTCACTATAAGCAATACAATCTAAAATAATTCAGGAACCGAATTTGTGTTATATTCATCGGATATGTCTAGTCTTTGGCGTTCTGTAATTTAATAGAGGAAGATGGAAGAGAAAAGGTAGCCCATGAGATGCAACTGATTGAAGGCACAGCATTCAGTACAAGCGTATCTCTTTTAGAGGATCTCGACTCGTCTGTCTTTCTCCTCTAGATTAGCCTTGACGTGCTCTACTGTATCAGAACACGGCGCTGCCTTACACAGACAGACACGCAGCGCTGTTCGTTGTGTCGCAGCCGACAGCCACACGCCTGGGCGCCTCCTGCACGAAGTGTGTCACTCTCTCCACGTTTCGTGTGTCTCACAAGTTGAACACATTACCGACGCGGCTCGTTGGTCTAGGGGTATGATTCTCGCTTAGGGTGCGAGAGGTCCCGGGTTCAAATCCCGGACGAGCCCATATTTTTTGCTTTGATCAATCCCTTTCAAGAGCTGAGTGGACGCGCGAGCGTGTGCGGGAAACTTGGCCCTGCCTTGTCTCCCACGGACTGCACAAACACAAGGAGAGTCCAAAGCGTTGGGAAAGAACAAGTGTTTCAGCTCTAGGGCAAACCGACGCCAACCGGCGGCCGAAGATCGCAGGGTCCAGTGCGCCTCCCAGCGGTCAGCTGTGGCTGTCAACAGCTTGACAGTCCAAGCCGGGCCCAGCGCCGACGCCCCCACCCTGTACAGCGAGATAAGAGAACTGAATATCGAGAAGCAAGTGACAAAACTGGCGCGGATTCTGAAGGAGTCAGACGACGAGCAGGAGGAAAGCAATAAGTAACAAGGACCACCAAATGTCCGGGAAAACTGAAAAGCGACACAGCAAGCGGCGAAGCCAGAACAGCGAGAAAGAGAGGATGGACGTATCTGATGCAGAGGCGTCAAACACAGCATCCTCAATTAAGGAAACGCACGGCACCAAAGCAGAGGACGTAGTCCTCCGTCCACAATCGCCATAAGCTCCAGATCTGTCTTCAACATTGCGTAAATGGAAAGTGCCCAATACAATGTAGTTACATGCAACGCAAATATCATGTGTTCTGCAGGGAAGATATAAGCGCTTGCTGATTTTCACATAAAAGCCGCCGACGCAGTATTGCTAGATGAAGTAGTTACGTCTGAAATATAGCGGGTACCGGGATATAACGTCTTTACCAATACTGACACAGAAGCACGGTGTGGGAGAGCGGTCACGGTGAGATGTGGAATTGACATGGGTCACGCAAAACAAATACCCGACGGACGCGGAATAGGAGTCAAAATAGCCGACACACTCTGAGAACATCTACGCGCCCTCGGGAACAGATAACAAGCGCGCCAGAAGTAAATTCTTTAACAAGGACGTATGCGAGTTGCTCCAACACAAAACAGCAACGTTGTGCTGGGGGGGGGGGGGGGGGGGGGGGACTTAACAGCTTAACAGCGTGGCCGCACCAGAAGATCAAATCCTGGTGCCAAACAACTGCATGAACTTCAGGAACTCCTTAAACGGATAAAGCACGAAGATTGGTGGCGTCTACTGCACCACAACCAAACGGAATTTACGTTCTACTATAACAGCGGAAGGAGCAGAATCGACCGAATGGACGTAAAAAAACGGCGACCTCTGAGACGAATGTAAGAGTCTGCGCTGTTACCTTATCCGATCTTGCGTGTACCAATGTAAAGTGCGGCTACCAAACAGAAAGCTTCCAGGAAATAGAGGCAACTGGAAATTAAATACAGCGCACCACGTAGCGTATCAAGTTATGCTATGCTATCCATAGGTGCGGTAATGCATGGCGCCGTGAGCGTCCCCGATCCAGTAACTTTCTTTTTTATTAGAACACACATGACGCCACCTCTGTCAGATGCCGCCCTTGGCGGTGACTCAGCCTGCTGGTAGGCGCTACGAATATTTATACTCCATATGAATCTAAATAAACTACATTAGTTATTCTCCGATTTTGTCCGAACTTTACACATTGTTTTTTGCTTTTGCTAAAATGATGCTGTCCAAATTTCTTTACCTAAAAATCACAAAAAACCATTCTGGCATTTCAAAACTGATCTAGTAACGGCAACAGATTAACCTTCAAGATAATAAGGAGCAATTATGAAAAGTTCAGCTCCTAAAAATTAATCAACTAGAATCCTCCAGTTCGTAACATTTGTAATTTTTATTTGACCTAACACTAGAACCTTTCAGGATTAATATTTAGTCATTTTGTTATGAGTGCGTGGGAGTTATTGAGTGTGTGAATGAGGGACATGGCAAATTTGAAATGTCTTGTTTTGTGAAGGGCTATGTGAAATCTAAGCTGTGAGGGAAATTCTTGGGATGAACCAAGAGTCATGTCACATGTGTGAGTGAGCACGCTTTTATAAAAGGTAGCCACAAAAGAAGCTAAGAACGGAATAAGTTTGTTGTATAATTTTGGAATTATTTCACATTTTATTTGGTTTAAAATTATATCTAATAAATTGAAGGTAGGAGACGAGGTACTGGCGGAATTAAAGCTGTGAGGACGGGTCGTGAGTTGTGCTTGGGTAGCTCAGATGGTAGAGCACTTGCCCACGAAAGGCAAAGATCCCGAGATAGAGTCTCGGTCCGGCGCACAGTTTTAATCTGCTAGGAAGTTTAATTAATTGAAGTTTTGCTTACGAAAAAATGCTTTCTACGTTGTAATTGCATAAGAGGATTTTGCCCGCGAAAATCATCTATAAAGAATGTTCTTACTGGTCATTTAGATCAACAGCCAATCCGAATTGAGAGCTTCCCAGGCGGAGGGAGGGGGTGCTGTTTCTACGAGGACACCGCCGAGGGAGTCACTTCCGAACCATTGTACCTAATATATCACGCGAATAAAGCATTCGGTCGTTTCTGTGACTTCCGTTACAAAAGTGCTCGCCATACTACTCCGTGACGAATGCGAAACATGCCACGCAGATTTTTTAAGTTCGACCAGAATATTTCAGAAGCGGTTATCTTTCATACGGAAAAGCACAAAATTAAACGTTCATTTAAATGCTTCCTGCTCAAGTCGCTTTCTATTAGCGATAACCGAACCGAATTTACGTCTCCAAATCTTAATTTTACATATTGTTTGTGAAGAGCGCAGCAGACACACTCATCACATTTTCTGTTTGAAAGTCTGCAGCTGGAACGACGACAATGAAAATGTGCTAGACCAGGAGTCGAACCCAGATTTCCCACTTTATGTAAGTGGTCGCCTTAACTGCCTTGGCTACGTATGCACGCCTCACATCCAAACAAAGACTTCCATTTGTCGTCGTCTGTGTGTCACAATCTGCACGCATATGTTACATACATTCCCATCCAGGACGGACATATTTATTGAGAGTCAATAACTGGTAGTGGTGAACAAATACGAAATTGCAGTGCCTGTGTTATTAAGAAGTATGATGCAATGTTCCTTTGGACGTTCGCTGGTCATTGGGGCTCAATTCGAAGTGAACCTCATCACTGAACAATTCTATTCCAGTCAATGAGATTCCAGGCCGAAGATGGGTCTAGAGACGCACCAGACAGTGGTGGATACCAAACTGGTTGTCCCCCGTTATATGGCCCGACAAACAGAAGTGATGGTCTGAGGTGCCACTTCTTTTCATTGCAGAGCCCCTTCGATTATTATCGGTGGCACTCTGACAGCACAGTGGTCCCTAGACGATATTCTGCACCCTTGTTTTGTTGCCTTTCATGGCAAGGTATCCTGGGCTTACATTTCAGCAAGATAATGCCCACCTACACACACACACACACACCAAGACTTTCTAAGGCTTATCTTCAGGCTTGCTGAACTATACCTTGGCCAGCTAGGTCGCTGGACTTCTCCCCAATTGAGAAACTTTGGAGCATTATGGATAGGACCCTCCACCCATCTTAAAATTTCGAAGATCTAACGCACCATTTGGACAGGATCTGGCACGATATCCCTCAGGAGGTCATCCAACAACCATTAATGAATGCAAAGCCGAATAACTGACTGTATAAGGTCCAGAGGTGGACCTACACATTACTGATTTCCTCAATTTGTGAAGCTCTGTCTCTTGAATGAGTCATCCACTTTTTCTGAAATTTTGAAGATTTGTTTGTCTATACACGTACATCATGTCTACCGATTTGCATCTCATTCAGATAACTCCTTTGTGGTGCTTTTTTGTCAGCGAAGTCAACATCAAATGAGTCGAGTCGACAGGTTTGTTTATTACGATGATGAAGCAGAAAAAATGTGTGTGGTGTTTCACCACATTGGCTGCACGCCTTTCAGAGTCTTGTGTTCTATCAGACGAAGATGACCGTGAAATTGGCGATGAGGCAGAGAGATGCGACGACATGCGAAAGAGCACCAGTCCTTGTCAGCCAAAATACCTCAGTTGAGAGATCGTTTCGTCTTAGAGTGTACTACAGAGATGTGTCATAGGGCAGATGCCACTAACATTTCCTGACCCATAACAAGTCTGAAATTTATCCATTCCAGGCCATGACGCCTTTTTGTAGAATGAATTCCCAGGGAATGTGATCCTACTATTAATGAATGCATACATATTTAGTAATTGGTATTTCTTCTTCTTCTTCTTCTTCTTCTGCTGTTACAATAATTTCTATCTGCATGCATTACATATGAGATGTTCTTGCTTCTTTCTAGGTGCTGTCAATGACAGTATGGTTATGTGGGAAGGGGTCGATGTCGCAGCTGCTGATATCCAATGGAATGATAATTCCCTGACCATGACATTTTTATCCAGCACGAGTTCGTGAGGTATGACAACTGACGATGTGAGTCCTAGTATTATTATTACATTTTTCTCTTCTGCAATAATTTTTACTCGTTTGCATGCATTAGTTTGTTTCTAGGTGCACTCGATAATATTGCAAAGAACGACTATGATCTGGAAGCACTGCTAAGACGCTGTACACCAATTGATACGTCGTCCTTGTATTTTACCAACAAGGACACTCCTGGTTTTCTATACAACTACCAAAAATTACTACTGACATCTGCAAGTGTCTATTCAGTATTGATACACATGTTGGTTATCAATACCATTTCATATACCTCCTTTCCAGAGGTATTGCAACCATCCAGAAGCAGACTTGCACAAACAATACCACATCCAGACTCATCAGTGATGTGTTCACCACGTTAGCCAACACTGCATTCACTGCCATAACCCCAACATAGTCCATCGATGATGCATTTATCGCATCCTGCGCCACTTCAGCATCGACCATCGTCTCGTCAGCATCCGCCATCGCCTCATTCTTGTCCTAGCAGCAGTCCTCTGGTCCATCCTGTTAATGAGCTGCACATCCACATTGAGCTACTGTGGTTGCTAGCGCTTTTGGGAACCAGATCTCTAATGCACACACAGGCAACTTCACGGTAGGTTACCGACACCCTGCTCCTTCACTTAACAAGTATCAGCCCGTTTTGGCAAGAGTGACCCCGGTGTTCCTCAGTTAAGTGCAGTCCAGTTCTATGCAGTGCTCATGCACCCCCAGAAAGAAGGTAGTAAAGGTGCTGAAGGAAGACCATTGTCCAACATATGGGGGGAGGGGGACGGTGACAGTGAGAAAACGCAGGGCGACTATCAGAAAAAATTGGCCATTTCTCCACAATATAGGAAAAAGGGTCCTGTAATGCACTCATCCATATACTCCACATCAAAGTGTACTCACACATCTATGATCCAGTAACTGTGGGGTCCATCTTTATCCCTCTTCCAAGACATATCGCTGCTAAAAAGCGATGTATAAGGGGAGTCAAACGAAAACAAGAGAAATGGAAAAAAGTGAACTGATTATTTCAAAAACAGTCTCCCCATATCTGATAATACATTTACCCCACTGTGACATGCGACATTCAGTGCAGACATTTTATTGGGAAGCCATTACAAATCGCCCATACAGTCCTGATCTCTCCCAAAAAGATTTCCGTGTTTCTGGAGCCACGAAGAAAGACCTTCGTGGACATCAATTTGCTTCAGAGAAAAAAGATGCATGCCTGGGTACAACCATGGTTCCACAGACAGCCACAAACATGTTTCCATGAGGGCATTAAACATCTTGTCTCACAGTTACAGCAATTAATTTTGAAATTATAAACAGTTTACTTACTTTTTCCATCTGTCTCTTATTCATTTGACAGCCCTTTATATTAACATGACCAACAGCCTTGCCGTAATAGTAACAGCAGTTCCCGTCAGATCACACAAGTTACGTGCTGTCAGGCTGAGCTAGCACTTGGATGGGTGACCATCTCGTCTTCCGAGCTTCTCCCATCTCGTGAACTTACATATAGCCAGGAGAGCAGTGTGATGACCACGTTCCCCTCCTTATCTGCTTGCGGGACACCTTTGGCCTGAGGATAACACGGCTGCCGGTCGGTACCATTGGGCCTTCATGGCCTGTTCGGACGGAATGTAGTTTTTATATTAATGTGATATTGCAGTGCCTGTGTTCAGAATTACGATGCAAAGTTCCTTCAGGTATGCATGCATCCGTTGTGGAATGCATGAAAGGTACACTGAGTGACAAAAGTCATGGGATAGCTCCTAATATCGTGTCAGACCACCTGCCCTGCGTAGTCCAGCAACTCGACATGGCATGGACTCAGCAATTCGTTGGATTTTCCTGAAGAAATACTGAGCCATACTGCTCCGTAGCCAACCACAATTGCGAAACTGTTGCCAGTGCAGGATTGCATGATTTCGTGCATGAACTCGCCTCTCATTACGTCCCAAAAATGTTCGATGTGATTGACGTGGGGTTATTTGGGAGGCCAAATCATTTGTTCAAAATGTCCAGGATGTTCTTTGCACAAACTGCTAACTATTGTGGCCCAGTGACAAGGCGAACCGTTGTTTTGGTACATGAAGAGCTGCAAATGGTCTCGAAATAGCCAAACGTAACCACTTCCAGTCAATGAGCTTTTCAGTTGGACCAGAGGACCCCGTCCATTCCATGTAAACACAGCCCACACCATTATGGAGCAACCACCAGTTTGCATAGTGTCTTGTTGACATCTTGGGTCCATGGCTTCGTGGTGTCTGCGCCACATTCGAACCCTACTATCAGCTCTTACCAACGAAAATCAGGACTCACCTGACCAGGCCTCAGTTTTCTAGTCGTCTGAGGTTCAACCGATATGGCCATGAGCCCAAGAGAGGCAATGTAGGTGATGATATGTTCTTAGCAATGGCACACTCATTGGTCATCGGTTTCCATAGCCCATTAACGCCAGATTTCGCCACACTGTCCTAGTGGATACATTCATCGTACGTCCCACATTAATTTTTGTGGTTATTTCACTTAGCGTTCTTTGTCTGTTAGCGTTGAAAATTCTACACAAACGCCGCTGCTCTTGCTTGTTAAGTGAAGGCATTTGGCCACTGTGTCGTCCGCAGTGAGATGTAATGCCTGAAATTTAGTGTTCTCGGCACACTCTTGACACTGTGGATCTCAGAATATTGAATTAACCAACAATTTCGGAAATGTAATGTCCCATGTGTCTAGCTCCAACAGCCATTCTGCATTAAAAGTTATTTCCTCTCGTGCGGCCATAATCACGTCAGTCACATGAATCGCCTGAGTATAAATGACAGCTCTGGCAATGCACAGACCTTTTATATCTTGTGTACGTGATACTACCACAAACTGTATATGTACACATCGCTATGCCATGACTTATCAACTCATTGTCTTCACATTGGCAAATATGGACAACCGTCAGCTGTATAATGGAACTACTACTTTGCGTCATCCTAATCAACTCAGGCACTGTGACATCGTATTTATCCGCCGATACCAGGCAAACAACTTTCAATTAAAATGTCTCCACTGTAGAGGAATACACATCATGGATGTAGGGGTGCAATTTGTAGACACATGGATGGCAACATATGAAAATTTGGGCCTAGCCATGAGCGTTGCTCAGATAACCTAATGGTTGGGCGACTGCTCCCAATAACTGAGAAATCGGTGTTCGACTCCCAGTCTGGCTCAAATATTCATTGTCATTCCGGTACATAGCTGATGGATGTCCATAATCGCAAATACGAATACATTTCATGTAGCTTATATCAATGTCCAAAGTACTGCCGAAGATTGATGAATTTTCCTTTGGATGGTCACTTTTAGCTTGTGATATAAATTATAATGTTCATTCTGAACATACAACTACAGTGCAACGCCTTTGGGACTGGAGAATGGGCCGGAACGCATAAAAATTGGATTATCAGAAAGTACAGAAAAATACGTATTTACATTAAAATAAATAATCTTTGAACTCTAAAATGAATACTATATGTATGTACAGTGTTCTCTGCAATAAAAACATTGCAATAAACTGCATAAACGCTGTTATTATTACAGATTGAAAAAGAGCAATACTGAGCAATACTTTACAGTATGTATTTACCGTAAATATGGTATACACTGATCAGCCAGAACATTATGACCACCTACCTAATAGCCAGTATGATCACCCTTGGCATGGAAGCAGTGAGGCCTTGATGAATCACAGATGTTTTCGATCGGGTTCACATCTGGCGAGTTGTGGGGCCGGAACATCAACTGGAACTCGTCACTGTGTTCCTCAAACTACTCCGGCACTTTCCTGGCCTTGTTGCATGGCGCATTATCTTGATGAAAAATGCCAGTGCTGTTGGGAAACATGATCGTCATGAAATGGTGTACATGCTCTGCTACCAGTGTACGATACTCCTTGGCGATCACGATGCCTTGCGCGAACTCCACTGGACCCATGGATGCCCATGTGAATGTTCCCCAGAGCATAATTGGGCCGCTGCCTGCTTGTCACTGACCCGCAGTACAGGTGTCAAGGTGCTGTTCCCCTGGAATACGACGGATTCGCGCCCTTCCATTGGCATGATGAAGAAGGTATCGGGATTCATCAGAACATGCAACGCCCTGCCACTGCACCAACGTCCAGTACCGATGGTAACGTGCTCATTTCAGTCGTAGTTGACGATGTCGTTTGCTAACATTGGGAAATGCATTAGTCGTCGGCTGCGGAGGCCCATCGTTAGGGTATTCGATGTACTGTATGTTCAGACATACTTGTACTCTTCTCAGCATTAAAGTCTTATGTTAGTTCCGCTACAGCTCGCCGCCTGTCCTGTTTACCAGTCTTCCCAGCTACGACATCCGACATCCGGATGTTGTTTCACATTGGTTTTGCTACACGTTGAAGACAGCTACCACAACACTCATCGAACACACGACAAGTCGTACAGTTTCCAAAATGCTCGTCTGGACCATCACACACTGCCATCGGTCAAACTCAAATAGATCACGCACCTTTCCCATTCTACACGCTCTGACAGCAACGCTCACTGATACTACTTGCTTTGTGCGTGTCTCTGACTAGCAGTCATTCCTCGCCAGGTGACGCTATGGCCTGGATGGGTTTATATCGATGGTAGGTTGGTGGTCATACTGTTCTGGCTGATCAGTGTGTATGTACAGTACTGTAAAAATTGAAGGTAGCCTACACACCAGTAAAAAATTACTTAAGATGGTCAGCTATAGATTTTTGTGTATCAGATGAAATTCTAGACTTACCTGCAGTGTTCCTCCATTTCTTGATCCACAAAATGCCCTTAGGTGCTGAGTTTGAATTCTGCTCGATGTACTGAAGGGCAATATCAAAAACGTTCTTGGCGTCAGGGTGTGAACTCGGGGCAGGAGGTTCGTCATGATCACCGTCCGAGTCCACATTCACAGTTTCTTCACAATTTTTTCCCAAAACAGCAGCAAAAATTTGGTTCTCATTGAGCTGTTCTCAGGTTTCACAGTCTTTTTGACACCCGCTCCTTAACTTCACTGGCAGGGACATTCGGTTACACAGTTCGCGTATGTTTAATGATTTCCGGGCTTCTTGTTGTTTTGCTCGCCTTCGATCTGATCACTTTGGGTCATAACTTCTGGTCAAAGCATATGCCATGATTTTTGCAGTGTGTCACATGTTACTTCCTCCCATGATTCAGCGATCGTATAGAAAGCATCTTTGACGTTGAGGGATTTCATAGCTTCAACACATTACAACCTTCTTGGGACTTTTCTTAAATTGAGCCGATGTACTTTCTGCAATACTGCCTCATTAACCATTATATTACTCCCTGATCCATTGGTTGGGTGACTGATAGGGCAGTTAGTGAAAGGGAGATAGCTTTGTGTCCCCTTTCTTTGAACCCTCCTCAGATAGCTGTAATGTTGCGTTTTCCAACAGCAATAGGTCATGAACAGAAATATCTTCTTGTTTCCAGGTTTTTTTTTTCAACTGATGGAACTAATCCGTCGGAAAACCAAGATTTGAAAAGATTACGGTCCATCCAATTTTTAATTGCAGTAATAAACCGGCAAGGAAGATAAGTTAGTAGTGCTTTTGAATGTCCTAGGTCTCTTACATTTGTAACCTCCCCCTCACTTACCGACCTTAATGACAGTGAAAAATGAAACCGCGTGTACCTAATGGGAGTTTTGGAAAAGCTATCGTCACCGAAGTTAACCTGTCGGTAAAGAGGGAGGAAAGGGTTACATCTAAATGAAAGGAAATGTGCTAATGAAACTGGTGGAAATTAATTTTGAAAAGGGGTAAAGTTAATAAAGAAAGCAAATGTGCAGCCGTTACGTTAACAATTAACTAGCGGTAATTAGGTATTTGAGATTTGGGGGAAATCACGGTCGCCAGTCCTAAGGACATTTACTATAGTAACTGAAAAAGAAAGGTTATTACACATATAACTAGCACTAGAAGCGTGGCAACTGAAGGTTGACACGTGTAGTGTGAAAACTGAAAGTTTGTCAGAAGTAACAAATTTCGCTACACCCTGACTTAATTTAGCAAAAGAATTAATAAAACCGGAAAATCGAAAGTTAATTTAGTGACTGAAGTTAATAGTGAACTTTCTTTCTGAAGCACATCGAAATTCAGTAAAATACGGTTAGTCTTGGACTACCTCAACAATCATTTCAAAAGCTACTTGAATCTACGCAATTTAGAAAGAAGAGATTTAACTTTGAGCCTGAATTAAATGATTCTGAACAATTAACAACAGTAAAATTTAGTACGTACCAAGCTGAGCTGCAGTCACAGGTAAGCTAAAATATGGTAACAAAACTCGCACTCTTAATTTGTGCTTGTGTAATCTGAATATTGTAGCCAGCTAACTGAACTTTGAAATTAAAGCAGTGAAATGATGTTACTTTAATGCTGGCGTCTGAATTTCAACGACACTCGGGTTCATTCCGGAAAAGGAAGGGACCCTGCTTGGTAATGCAATTGGGACAATGAGCAACAAAGGTTCATTCTAAGTTGCTGTAATTTTGCGAGGCAAATGGAACAAGATTAAAAGCTGAGGTCTGCCATACAGTTCTAAAACTTTACGTGCGTCCAGTCTTCCTTGTAGGTTGATTGAAGGTTTGAAGCCGTCGATCGAGGAGGCGGCGACAGTCACTCATTGTCGGCCGTCGCTGTTGCAGAAGCTGGATGTTGGCGCGCCTTCTTCTCGACACGGTCACCAGACGAAACGGGCTCTTGATGTGCACTAGTTAATGTTTCCCGTCCGCGACACCATGTCGGAAACTATCATCGCAAGTCGAGCGCAATTACATGCTGCCAAACCCCGAAAGCGCGGCAACTCGCGGGAGCGTCACACAACACCCCTGCTCCACTCGCTACTCCCGCCACACACCTTTTCTCAGCCCGCGCTCCACGCGGCAGAGTTCACTACCAAAGATCCTACACACTTTGATTCTTCACACGACCTATCGACGTAATCGTTCGATAGCAGTTTTCCCTAGGCAAGACCCAGCGTAAAAATACAAATAATATTTACGAAACAAACCAATTATACATCGACATAATTGTATAAATATATATATACAAACAGTAAAACAATTACAATATACAAAGAGACAGAAATGTCATATCTTGAGGTAACAAAGCAAGGAAAAAAAATAGTACAATAGATGGAAATAGGAGGCTATGCATTTCCGGCGTTACACGTGCCCCACATTGTCTGAGGATGTTCGTGTAACGTAAACAGACTCAGAAAATGTCCCAAAAAAGAAACAGCGGAAATGCATACGCTCAAAACGTCAAAAAAATTTAGCATTCGTCTAATTAATCATAAACCAATTTTTATACAATAATAATTGAGTGGAGATACTCCTAATCTTATTCCACTCTGTCATCTTGCACAAAGTAAAACAGGTTGACAACATATCAAAATTCATAAAAAACATAGAAAATGGTTTAGCTATTCCAAAATCATTAAAATTCGTAACACTATAAGAAATGGAATACTATTTGCAAAATTAATCAGAGTACATGGTCATAAAAAACAGGTATATAAAAATACGCAAACTAATGATTAATTACATAGAATACACATTTTTATGTAACCTTTTCATAATTAATTTTCTCGTCATGTCCAATTAACGCTAAACAAGAAAATAATATACAGCAGATCGAAAAAAACATAAATATTGACAGCAGAATTCTTTCACATCAGCTGTCCGGGAAGAAAAGCAACTCCACATTCCGTACTCGGGAATACAAAGAATGCCGACAGCGGCACAAGAGCCGACAGCGGCACAAGAGCCGACAGCGGCTTCGCCTCGCAAATATTGTTGCGCCCGCCTGTGCGGCACGCTTGATCTCACTCGCCCTTGTAACGGCGTTTCCAGAACGTCCGTTTCACTGAATTCTTTCGGAAAAACTCACTCCCGAGTAATCTCAAGGAGTCCATAAACACTATCACTGTGGATAACTCAACACTGTCCATCATCACACGCATGTACTAGCCTGAAACTTAAAACAGCGTCTAAGTACATCGGCAATGACTAATAAAAACACACATTCATGAAATATTACAGCAAGTTACAAAATCATATTTACATTCCTTAATCTACTGTGACTCAGCTGAAAACTTAAACTAGCAGCTTGGATTTTTCAGATGATTACTAATCAGTTACTCTTAAATCATTTAGTCAAAATTAATTACTTATTAATTACAACTTCTTTATTGACCTCTAGGTCAGGCAAAAGCATCGTAACATGGCACATCCTTAAATCTTACACTCTATATTTACATACTGTACAAATTACCCATTGTGTGGTATTAATCGATCCTAGGTTGGTACAATTTCAAGTCTACAATATTCCGTATACCTAATCGTTTTCCAGAGCTTGGATACTCTAAGCAATAAGCATTTGTGTGAGGTATACCAATGACTTTATATGGTCCATTATAAACAAACTTAAATTTAGAGATTTCATGGTCTATCTCGCTCGATTTCTCATGAGCTTTTACAAGTACTAAGTCTCCGATTGCAAACTTAGCTAAACGCGCTTTAGCGTCATGACGACGTATGCGAGCATCGGCTTTTAGCTTCATTACTTCTCGCAAACGATCTTTTTTCACACCAATATTAATGTCAATCCGTGGAGGGAATTTGATTATCTCTTCCACTAAACTTTTACTTCTGTCATCCAACAGGATTTCCTCTGGAGAAAATCCCGTCGATTCATGTCTCAAGGTGTTCATAATTCTCTCAAATACTGCTTCATATTTGCCCCATGCCCTATGATTGTGATGGCAATAGGTACGGGAAAGTCGGCCTCGTCTTTGTTCGTGTGTTACGTTTGACACACCGTCTACAATACTTTCCAATTCACTTTCTACACTATTGTCAATTCCGAGATTCCTCACATTACAGTAGTTCAAATTCATACCTACGTCAATAGCATCCAGCCAGTTAACAATGTGTATAGGCTGGTATTGCCTATGCACACCGTCTCCTGCCTCGTCAAAACTAACTACTATTGTTTTATCTTGTGACGTACATGTCAAAGTTTTACTTTCGCAATTAATCACTGCACGGTACTTTAATAGCCAATCTAACCCGATAATTACTTCCGTAGTCAAGTCTGGCACGACGACAAACTCTTGTTCAAATCGTGCCACACATATCTCGAAATTGACAAAAATCTGTTTTGTGACCGGTTTACTGGCCTTCCCAGTAGCACCGATAATTTTCACTCCTGCTACTGGCATAACTACGATGCCAGGTCTGTCTTTCAGTAACTCAAATATTTTCCCAGATACAGCACTCAATTCTGCACCGGTGTCAATCAACACGTTTAGTTGTAGGTCATGCATATTAACAGACACTACTATCTGTCTACACTTGTCCTCGGCTGTTTCTTTATTTTCCCACAGTAAATCCTCGTCTATATCCAGGTCATTCCAGAAAAAACCATCCGGCTTTGATCCTAAATCCGGCTTATCTGGCGGCTTTTTCAGCCTCTGTTCAAATACAGTTTTAATTTCAACACGTTTGTCCTGAGGCTTAGTCTGTAGCTTCGCCTCCAATACCGAAACCTTTTCCTGTAACTCGTCAACTAGTGAGTGTTGCTTTGCTATCAATTCATTAATCGTCACCTTCGTTGATTCCACTTTGGTCAGATTAATCTCATCCGCCAATCTACCTGGAGGAATGTGTCCAGTAGTTTCAGCAATTACTTCCGCTAGATCTGCGCAACCCACACTGCTATCGTCTGACCGTATAATGTCAGCTCTAACCTCATACACGTTGTAATCTATGTGCTTTTCTACCAATCGTGTCCGGCTATCACTAAAATTTTCGCAATCTTTCTCCTTAATACTCTCGCAATGTTTAAACTGGAGGTTTGCGTCGGATGGGTCGGTTACTTCTACCACTGAAACTTTTGGTAAAGTCTGCCGGTTAGGGCCAGAACTTTCCGTTACTACTTCAACATCTAACTCCTGCGGGACGAAACACGACGAATATTGCTCGTGCTCCCCCTTAACATCAACTATTTCTAGTAAAGTCTGCCGGTTAGGGCCAGAACTTTCTATAATTTCACAAACACTATCTTCCTGCGGGACGAGACGCGGAAAATCCTGCACGCGCTCCCCATAAACACTTCTCCCATACAGACCCCTATAATCTCTTAGTTCGTCGTATAAGCGACCGAACTGCCTTAACCAGACCTCATCCCTCTCTGCATCCCTTCGCTCGATGACGGACGTTTTATCCGACATCTGATCTCCTGTCAACACTTGCGAATCATTCTTAAACTCAATCTCCAGTTCCGCTGTGGGTGTTACAGCTGCCACTTTATAATCGATTTCCGGAACACTACTTAAATTGTTCTCACTGACAGTGAATGTATTTTCTACTGCCGTGTATACAGCTGATCTACTACTTGTGGGCGCACTCTTTTCTCTTAACACTGGCACACTCTCCCGCCGTTGATTATTCCACACGGAATTTTCATAACGACGACACCTGGGTTTTCTCTTGTTATTGGGCCTGCAAAATTTCTCCACGCCCGCTCGGCCCCTCACCGGCGCGGCTAATGGTTTCCCTGTCTCGTCCCAGCAGATACGCTCCCCGGATGCTGCTGAGGCGGCTGATCACACCCTCTGGCGTTATTACTATTCTGTGAAGCCCGTATCACGTTAGTATGATACTGGTTTCT
Source organism: Schistocerca cancellata (assembly GCF_023864275.1). Taxonomy (NCBI): domain Eukaryota; kingdom Metazoa; phylum Arthropoda; class Insecta; order Orthoptera; family Acrididae; genus Schistocerca; species Schistocerca cancellata. The sequence continues at coordinate 665,172,070 of NC_064627.1, forward strand.
GTCATTCCTGTTATTATTTGCATTGTACCGATTGTTATTACGGTCCGAACCATTATTGTTATTGCTGCGGTATGCATTATTCCCATGGTTATCATTGTTGTGGTTGCTGTGGTACTCGTTGTTGTTACCACGGCCTCTACCACTGTCGCGATTATTGCGCCAATTGTCCTCGTCCTCAACTCTTTCCAGGAAATCATTCACTGTCCTATAATTGCTTCCTACGTAGCGTTTTGTATCATCTGGAAGCTTCTTGTAGAGTTCCCAGACTATTTCGGATTCCGTGCGGCGATCACGCAAATATTCCAACTTGCGGATCCAGCCCTCACAAAACTCCTTCATCGAGCCGCGCGAATTCGCATCGAAAGGCCTCGATACGACAAATTCGCGCCAGACACTTTGCTGTTTTTGCTCTGACCAGTATTCAGCCAGAAACAAATTTTTAAACTCGTCAAAAGTCAGGTTCGTAATGTTGAGGTTTAAGCCCCAACGCTTGGCATCACCAGCCAGCACATCAATAACCGCATTAATTTTTCTCTCATTAGTCCATGATCTGGGTAAAACCCTTTCACAATTTTTAATGAAATCCGTCGCGTGTATACAGCCTTTTTTCAAGGGGTCGAACCGCTCCTTTTTCGTCAACAATTCCGAACTATGTGCACAGATTGGCACATAGCTCTGTTTTTCGTCAAGTTTCTTTTCTAATTCCGACACTCTCGTAATTACTTGGCAAGTGGTTGTCGCAAGCGTTTCCACTTCCCTCTTTTTCTCTTCGCAGGTATTAGCCTGCTCCCTCACTTTAGTGTCTACTTCGGACACTAAAGCCTTTAAAGTTTCCACATTCTGTTGATCCTCTTTTTTCACTAATTGAATTTGTTCCGTCACCTTATTCTCGATGATCGGAGCAACTGCTTCTCCTACACTTTTCTCGATTCTGCTAATTTCGGAATCAAAACGAGTATTTATGCTCGCAATTTCCGCCTGAACGCCTATCATTTCCTGTTTAAGATTACCGATTTCGGTATTAATTACAACAATATCTTCTTTGATTTTATCAACTTTTGTATTAACAACTCCAACATTGTTGTTAACAACGTTAATAGCTTTGTTCTGATTGTCTAGCATCCGTTCAATTTTTTCAGACTGAGCTTCTTGCTTGGCAGCCTGAGCTTCTTGCTTGGCAGCCCGAGCCTCTTGCTTGACAGCCTGAGCTTCTTGCTTGGCAGCCTGAGCTTCTTGCTTGGCAGCCTGATCTTCTAGCTTGGCAGACAGAGCTTTAATTTCTGCCGATTGACTCTTGATTTCGTTAATCAAAACATTCAATAAATCAGTTAAATTCCCGGAAACTACCGGTTTTACTTCCGTAGCGGCTTCCTCTTTAATTGTCCCCCCGTATTCGTCATCAAGGGGTACAGTTTTGATTTTCGCTTCCGATTCCGAAACATTTTCTAAAGTTTGGAATTCCATTTCTGCTCTTTGTTGCGTTTCGGCGGTCGCGTCTTTCATGCTAGCCGCCTGCCCCTGAACAATGGGTACCGCGGTGCGCGTTTCCCACTGTTCGACCGATTGTTCCGTATCCAAGTCTACCAAATTTTGGCAATTGTTGCCTTCACTAATTTTAATAATTTTCAATATAAATGCCAAACCTCAAATATAATTAGGATTACTCCCACTACTTATTCTCGCTGACGTAACGGCCTGTACGTAACCAGTACTTTGTTACGAGATTTGCACAATGCAAAATTCGTGTCCAGAACAACCTCAAATCCGAAGATTGTCCTGTCACCAGGTCGCCACGTGTAACCTCCCCCTCACTTACCGACCTTAATGACAGTGAAAAATGAAACCGCGTGTACCTAATGGGAGTTTTGGAAAAGCTATCGTCACCGAAGTTAACCTGTCGGTAAAGAGGGAGGAAAGGGTTACATCTAAATGAAAGGAAATGTGCTAATGAAACTGGTGGAAATTAATTTTGAAAAGGGGTAAAGTTAATAAAGAAAGCAAATGTGCAGCCGTTACGTTAACAATTAACTAGCGGTAATTAGGTATTTGAGATTTGGGGGAAATCACGGTCGCCAGTCCTAAGGACATTTACTATAGTAACTGAAAAAGAAAGGTTATTACACATATAACTAGCACTAGAAGTGTGGCAACTGAAGGTTGACACGTGTAGTGTGAAAACTGAAAGTTTGTCAGAAGTAACAAATTTCGCTACACCCTGACTTAATTTAGCAAAAGAATTAATAAAACCGGAAAATCGAAAGTTAATTTAGTGACTGAAGTTAATAGTGAACTTTCTTTCTGAAGCACATCGAAATTCAGTAAAATACGGTTAGTCTTGGACTACCTCAACAATCATTTCAAAAGCTACTTGAATCTACGCAATTTAGAAAGAAGAGATTTAACTTTGAGCCTGAATTAAATGATTCTGAACAATTAACAACAGTAAAATTTAGTACGTACCAAGCTGAGCTGCAGTCACAGGTAAGCTAAAATATGGTAACAAAACTCGCACTCTTAATTTGTGCTTGTGTAATCTGAATATTGTAGCCAGCTAACTGAACTTTGAAATTAAAGCAGTGAAATGATGTTACTTTAATGCTGGCGTCTGAATTTCAACGACACTCGGGTTCATTCCGGAAAAGGAAGGGACCCTGCTTGGTAATGCAATTGGGACAATGAGCAACAAAGGTTCATTCTAAGTTGCTGTAATTTTGCGAGGCAAATGGAACAAGATTAAAAGCTGAGGTCTGCCATACAGTTCTAAAACTTTACGTGCGTCCAGTCTTCCTTGTAGGTTGATTGAAGGTTTGAAGCCGTCGATCGAGGAGGCGGCGACAGTCACTCATTGTCGGCCGTCGCTGTTGCAGAAGCTGGATGTTGGCGCGCCTTCTTCTCGACACGGTCACCAGACGAAACGGGCTCTTGATGTGCACTAGTTAATGTTTCCCGTCCGCGACACCATGTCGGAAACTATCATCGCAAGTCGAGCGCAATTACATGCTGCCAAACCCCGAAAGCGCGGCAACTCGCGGGAGCGTCACACAACACCCCTGCTCCACTCGCTACTCCCGCCACACACCTTTTCTCAGCCCGCGCTCCACGCGGCAGAGTTCACTACCAAAGATCCTACACACTTTGATTCTTCACACGACCTATCGACGTAATCGTTCGATAGCAGTTTTCCCTAGGCAAGACCCAGCGTAAAAATACAAATAATATTTACGAAACAAACCAATTATACATCGACATAATTGTATAAATATATATATACAAACAGTAAAACAATTACAATATACAAAGAGACAGAAATGTCATATCTTGAGGTAACAAAGCAAGGAAAAAAAATAGTACAATAGATGGAAATAGGAGGCTATGCATTTCCGGCGTTACACATTTGCCAATAACGAACAGGGCAAGCTTGCGTTTACCAGCAGCGTTGCTGCGATGAGCAACAATTAGCCTCTCTCTCTCTCTCTCTCTCTCTCTAAATTTAGTTCCTGGCACGGTTTCTCTTTATACAGCGAGCGTTTTGTTTGGCAACATTTTATAGTTTAGGCCTCTTTCGTCTATGTTATAGACTTGGCAAGCATACAGTTCTTTACTTCGACAATTTCAAGACACTTCACAGTAAACTCCTTTGGCGCCTAATATCAGGAGATAGAAATTGAAATAAACCGAACGCCATGGCGGGTTTCCCAGTGATGAATCTAGATTTACTAGCAGCGAACTCAATTTCGGCTTTAGTTTTTTTGTGCACAGTCATTGTCTTTTCTTTTATAATGGGCCTAGATATCGGGGTTCCTTTTCTTCTTTCTTTGTGGAACCACATCCACAACGCATTGTGAAGTAATTCAAGTTTAGGCTTTTTCAATGTTTTGCGATTTCTAACAATGTTTTCACCATGTATCATCACTGTACATAATTCAGTGTCTCCAGTTTCTTCTCCAATATTTTACTGTCGTCACGCCTACATTGAGTTTCTTGGCAATTTTTTGGAGTGATTCCCCTTTGTCCAGTCTTCGTAGCGCTGCTAATTTTCCATTTAATGAAAGAGTAACGTATTTACATTTCACACCTGTTATGTTGAAAAAACAGAACTGTGCAGCAAACATAATGTAAAACAAATGCATACAGTACTGTGATGTCGTAAAACCGCTACACAACAAGCACTGAAAACTTCACAGTGCAGTACTGTACAAAAAACACGGACGACGACAGGAACGATACGAGAGATGACAGAGTACTAAAACGGACAAGTGATAATACACTCCTGGAAATTGAAATAAGAACACCGTGAATTCATTGTCCCAGGAAGGGGAAACTTTATTGACACATTCCTGGGGTCAGATACATCACATGATCACACTGACACAACCACAGGCACATAGACACAGGCAACAGAGCATGCACAATATCGGCACTAGTACAGTGTATATCCACCTTTCGCAGCAATGCAGGCTGCTATTCTCCCATGGAGACGATCGTAGAGATGCTGGATGTAGTCCTGTGGAACGGCTTGCCATGCCATTTCCACCTGGCGCCTCAGTTGGACCAGCGTTCGTGCTGGACGTGCAGACCGCGTGAGACGACGCTTCATCCAGTCCCAAACATGCTCAATGGGGGACAGATCCGGAGATCTTGCTGGCCAGGGTAGTTGACTTACACCTTCTAGAGCACGTTGGGTGGCACGGGATACATGCGGACGTGCATTGTCCTGTTGGAACAGCAAGTTCCCTTGCCGGTCTAGGAATGGTAGAACGATGGGTTCGATGACGGTTTGGATGTACCGTGCACTATTCAGTGTCCCCTCGACGATCACTAGTGGTGTACGGCCAGTGTAGGAGATCGCTCCCTACACCATGATGCCGGGTGTTGGCCCTGTGTGCCTCGGTCGTATGCAGTCCTGATTGTGGCGCTCACCTGCACGGCGCCAAACACGCATACGACCATCATTGGCACCAAGGCAGAAGCGACTCTCATCGCTGAAGACGACACGTCTCCATTCGTCCCTCCATTCACGCCTGTCGCGACACCACTAGAGGCGGGCTGCACGATGTTGGGGCGTGAGCGGAAGACGGCCTAACGGTGTGCGGGACCGTAGCCCAGCTTCATGGAGACGGTTGCGAATGGTCCTCGCCGATACCCCAGGAGCAACAGTGTGCCTAATTTGCTGGGAAGTGGCGGTGCGGTCCCCTACGGCACTGCGTAGGATCCTACGGTCTTGGCGTGCATCCGTGTGTCGCTGCGGTCCGGTCCCATGTCGACGGGCACGTGCACCTTCCGCCGACCACTGGCGACAACATCGATGTACTGTGGAGACCTCACGCTCCACGTGTTGAGCAATTCGGCGGTACGTCCACCCGGCCTCCCGCATGCCCACTATACGCCCTCGCTCAAAGTCCGTCAACTGCACATATGGTTCACGTCCACGCTGTCGCGGCATGCTACCAGTGTTAAAGACTGCGATGGAGCTCCGTATGCCACGGCAAACTGGCTGACACTGACGGCGGCGGTGCACAAATGCTGCGCAGCTAGCGCCATTCGACGGCCAACACCGCGGTTCCTGGTGTGTCCGCTGTGCCGTGCGTGTGATCATTGCTTGTACAGCCCTCTCGCAGTGTCCGGAGCAAGTATGGTGGGTCTGACACACCGGTGTCAATGTGTCCTTTTTTCCATTTCCAGGAGTGTAATTACCTGTAAACGACAATACAGTTGCGAACCACCGCCACGAGTTGGGAAAGGTTCGGATCGAGCACGGTCGGATCGACCGGATGTGACGGACCAGCCGAGGGCGAACGAGGGGGGTTCTAGTGTATATACAGAACTTCTAATGGTTTAAGCATTTAGCTCCAATGGCATTGAGGACCTAGCAAAATCTGAGAGGCAGAATCTTGATTATTCAGCTCATCTTTATGGCCTGCAGGTACATGGTAGCAAGGCATGCAGAACACACAAAATGTCAAGTGTAATGTAGGCAAACCTCTACAAATTTCCAAAGTAGCCGATCAGTGCTCCAGATACGTAGATTTATTATTGTTCTCCGAGGGTGAGGAACAACACTATAAAACTACATTTGATTTTCCAAGTGAATAAAGCCAAATATTACGCTCTGCTTTTTGGATTCGATTCGATTTGTGCCTGTGCAACTTTGGAAAGCTAACAAAACAGTGTATCAGGAGGACATGCCTGTCACTAAAGTTGCATATGCTGATGACGGCACGTTCCAGCTTGTGATAAGGGAGGGTGTCTTTCTATACCTAGATTTGACAGAGATATTCAACAGAATGACATAGCTTGGCACAGACACATTCAACAGTAAACTTTTAGCCACTGCCATAATACACGGGGAGTTTGGGCGTGTACAGTGTTTGTCAGAGTTCAACATCCCTGATTTAAGGGAGAAGGTTAGATTATACATGGACAAAGATGTACATCTGCTCGTGGATAGTTTTCAGAAATTCCAAAATGTATGCTTGGAAACATACATGCTGGATCCTGCCTTATTACACCGACCAAGGCGTTTGTGGGAGACAATGTTTTAAAAAATACGTGTCAGCATCAAACTGTTGATTGATGTTGACATGTTACTCTTTTTCGAATGCAGGTTTTGTGGTGGACTTTGCTCATGTGTTCACAAGTACGAGTAAGTGAGTAGCAATACAAGGCATCTGATAATTTACATCCTTTATTCGGGTGTACAAAACTATGAGCAAGCCAGGCAACTATCTCTGTCGATTGGAGAGTTTCTATGGCAATCTGATCAGCAAATTATCAGACTGGATAAGCTGCAAGATGCGGCTGCAGGATGTGATGTGGGTTATGTTGTGGAGGCAGATCTAGTATTTGCTACTAAACTGGACACACACACACACACACACACACACACACACACACACACACACACACACACACCAGTCCCACACAATAGTTCCATCCCCAAGTCGATGACAACACTGGGGGATAAAAAGATTGACATCATGCACTACAGAAACCTACAGCAATGTCTCAGTTTGGAAATGAACCTTATTAGAGTCACTTGCACCATTTCCTTCAACCAGTCACACCGGTTGAAGTAGTATATGGATGTCGATATCAAAAAGAGGGCACTCGCAAAATGTAATTTCTGAAAGGACTTTTTAAATTAATGAACAATTCAGCTTTCAGAAAAACCATGGAAAATTTAAGTAATCACCAGGAAATTCATTCTGTTTACAACTGAGATGGGTGCTATGACGCAATAGATTATATCACCAAGGCAAGTTTTAAGCAGGCCACTATCTTCAATCAAAGACTAGACCCTCTTGAGGCGGTCGAGGTTTCAGTACAGTTCACCAAGTCTGCCTATGTCGGTATGTGTATACTGCACCTCTCCGAAATCCATGTTCTGATTTCAGTACAAGTTTGTGAACCTAATTTCACAATCAGAAAAAAATTAAAATTTTTGTCATGAGATATAATGATTCTTTTCTTTACTAGCATTAGTATAAATACTATCTTTCTTTGCCTCTAACAAGAATCTCTGCATCTGCCAGTATCAGCGTAGAATGTAATGAGTATATGGAAGCTTTTTCTATGGAAGTACAAAAATGTTGTTAAATTACTTTGGAAAATATAGTTAATAAAACAAAAAATATGTTGAAATGGACTTTGAAAAATTATTAATGGCTCTGAGCATTATGGGACTTAACTGCTGAGGTCAATAGTCCCCTAGAACTTAGAACTACTTAAACCTAACTAACCTAAGGACATCACACACATCCATGCCCGAGGCAGGATTCGAATCTGCGACCGTAGCGATCGCGCGGTTCCAGACTGTAGCGCCTAGAACCGCTCGGCCACTCCGACCGGCGAAAAATTATTAATAAAAACAACAAAAATATACTGTAAAACTTTGAAGACTTGACGGTAAATAAGAAATTATATGCGTTGTATACTTGTTATTTATGAAGAAAGATCCACATTGTGATCCCAAAAATCCTAAACCTTTCACTATAGCGTACAGAACAAGAATAATGTTCACCTAATTGGTCTAGACAGAAACAGGAAAAGGGAAACTTAATTCCAAGTGGACGAGAGAGATCATTATCCGCCCCAGAATTCGCACAGTGGATACTGCAACGCCTCTAGATGGACTTAGAAATTTCTCTACAAAATCATCGGTGTGGACAGTGATAATAATTAGTTTCATTTTAATTCTACGAAAATCAAAATAAAGATGTGATTGATCTACTATCTGTGAACTCTATATCATCTTTGAACGACGAAAAGCGACTACCGACTACTGTTCTATTCCCTTCGGTATCTTTAGCCAAGCACGTAATCATCATTAGTCCACTAGCGTAATTTCATTAATTGAATAATAATTCAGATAACTCCTTTTATTTCAAGGAGTGTGACACTGGATCGTATTGATAAATATTAACAAGGCTCTTTGTAGCTCACCAGTATTTGGTAGCATTACGTTGGCTAGAACATTGTCAGACGCCAACAGCCACAGATCGAATAATCTGAAAGTATCAATCTTGTTATAAAAGTAAATTTACTTTTTTGGCACCAGACAATAAACAATTTTTTTCTAAGTCAGCGCGACAGTTTAAATTTCCCGTGCCTAGTCAAGTTATTGACGTACTGCTAATAATGTATCTTAAGCCCCGTAGGCAGCATAACTGGATAAAAATGATACAGTTTTCAGTCTAACTTTCAATAAAAATAATCAGTTTAAGTTTCAGCATGTTCTGTGTCTAACTGAAGCCATATTAGGTACTTTGAACTTACGTAACGGAACTGCTAATTATAATGTTTCAACTCCCCCCCCTCCTTATCTTAAAGACAAACGTTACTTACAGAAAAGTTTGTTTCCCCATTCTCCCACTTAACGGAAACGTTATAATGCGTGACAATTTTTATGTCATGCAATCACTCAAGATGCGTTGGTGACCTTGGACATGCAACACGTATCAAGTTGCATCCTGATCTTGAATATACTTCATACGATTGCCCGAGGCGTGTGGGCAGAGTGTCGGCGGTTCCCGGAAGTGTGGACATGCCCTTGAGATAAGATTGCTGTCTTTCTTAGAAACCACCCCGCTCCACTACTTACATATACAAAGTAATCTAAAAGTAATTACGATAATTTGAGTAGACTAGCGCTGATCATTATTTGTTGTCAGTATACTTTACACAAATGGCCAGTAGTGGCTGTCTCAGCTTGTGTGTGTATAACATGATTCATTTCGTATCCCTGAAATTACTCCTACATATTAGGGTTTATGTAGCACCATCTGACTTAATGACAGTACAGTTTACCTTCAATACACGAAATCTGGTCATAAATTTTAAGCAGTGGCTGATTTAAAAATTTTGCGCCCCTAGGCACGCCATATTATATGCCCTCCTAAAAAAAACATGTTTTAAATAATAAGTATTACCTGATCACTTCACAAGTGCCGTTTTGGGTGGGAGCGCTGTGAGCTGTTTCCGTACTCCGCTATTTGTTGTTCTGAAGGACGGCCAGCAGTCTAGTCGCGCTAAATCAACATGTAATATGGTTTCTGAACTGTACTACAGACAACAGAAACTAACACAAGGAAAATAACTTTTCTTTTATGGCCTAAAAAGTCAGCAGAGCGTGTACGAGACAACGGAATTTTTTATACGTTCACTTTTATATGTTCTATTACATGAAACCGTTGAAAATGAAGTTACGATCTAAAAATTGAAGCTAACGTCTCTTACATTAGAAATTCATACGTACTTTTACAGAGATGCGTTCAAAATTAAACTGTCGGTTTCCGATCTAATAACTTAAATGTGTAGCAGATTAAAAAACACGTTCGGTATTAATACATGAATCTATAGGAAAGCGTAAGAAACGAAAATAAAGATTTCGGTGCACAAACTAATAACCAAATACAGACGAATGAACACAGAACTGGATTTGCTATTACATAACTTTACGGACTAGTGTGGAAAAATCAAATTTGTTTTATAATCTAATAGTTAACGTGTAAAGCATTAGGGTCTGTGTAGCTAGATGCTGTATAATAAGTATACACAATACCTTTAATTCATGTAAGGGCGGAACAGTTTTGTACTACAGCTACTGCTCTCACCATAGCTGTAACGGTATAAACAAAGCTTTTACGTATTTATCGACAGAACTGAACTGCGTTATTTATTAACAGTTTTTCATCTGAGCGTATTCTCCGGTAACGTATATTTCCGCGATAACTATACATTTCCGCAGGCACCAAGAATACGCATCAGTTTTAATATACTACAATATCAGTTTGACTTGGCTGTACAGCGCCGAGCGGCCTGGGTCATTCGAGTATTGTTTAGTATTGTCGGGCGCCTTCGGTCACGTCTGCACGTAAACCAGGTTTAGTTCCGCGTTCTGCCATCGGCAATTTTAGAATAAACAGGTAATACGTAGTATGTAAATCCAATGACTGTGCTCTAGGTTATAATAAAAATCACATTATAATCTAAAACTTTTAAAACTAATATAAATAAACAAATTCACCAGTCAGCAAAGTTAGCTTTGACGGCAGAAAACTCATATCTTCATAGTTCAGACGATTTATCAGTTAAGAGGATGGCTTCGATGTGAAGAATGGACTAGGCGTTCAATCTCTCTTCAGACAACATAGAACGTAGGTACGATTTCAGTCTTACGCTTTACATCTCTGGAGTAGGTCCTTCCAAACTGTCATCATGAATACTGTTTCTAGTTTGCTGATTCAAGAAAGCTGAAGCCTCATTTCGCACAAGTGGGTTTTCAAACGTATTGTTGGCAATATGTGTGAGGGCATTTATAACGCCCTCTCAGTTTTAATACAGACTTACACACGCTACTTCTCTTGCTGATCAACGTGTTTTTGATAAGCTTTTTACCGTTTTGCTTCCTGGTTTCATGAAAGAAAGAAGTTTATCCCATCGCTGTATAGAAGCAGAGAAAAAAATTACAAAACGTTTTGCACTACATTGAAAACTAAATATGCTTCCCGACAACAGCATGCAGCAGTAGTGCCGACTAAATTCAAAGACTGTGCTGCAGAAGGCACATAATGCGCTTTCGGATTTCGTTCTTTAATGAATGCCTGCAAATCAGTGTAGGTTCTTGACTTATTGCTTGCGTTGTCAAATGACTCGCCTCTACAGTCGGTAATATCAATGGAATTTGTAAACAGGACTTTTAGTAGTTTTCGGACTTGTTCGCGGATTTGGTAAAAACAGAAGGAAACGTTCAACAGGTTCACCATTGTCGTTCACATATCTTAATATGAAAGATAATTGATATATATGTGAATGTCCACAGTAGAATCTACTATTATAGAGAAATATTTGGCCTGTTTTGTTTCACTTTAATTCTTTTTATTCGTTCAGGAAGAAGTTCTATTATTTCATCAAAGATTGTTAAAGAAAGATGACTTATGTTCCTGCCCTGGATTTCCTTATCGTTCAATGTGCTCTGCGAGAAAGGATCAAACTCTGCTACAAGTTCAAGAGACATCATAAATTGATCATTATGTAATGAATGGAATCTTTCAACGTGTCCATGTAGGGTAAGTCCACGACTTGTTAGCTTCTTTACTACTGCACACACCCTTTTCAACACACTGCGACAGTACATTTTTTCTATCTCAACATTTGACTCGAAATGGTTTTGTTCCAAGTGACTTTTTTCTTGCTAAGAGTGATAACTCAGAATTTTTGTGTTCAAGTGAATTCTCATGATGAGATAAAATATTGTAAATATTTTTACAATCTGCAATACCATTCGTAGCAATCGCGATCTTGCCTCCGAACAATTTACTTGGTGCGCAAGAAACAGCACCGGTGCTACAAGAGTATATTAGAAAATCACGCGAAGTTGATTCACCATTTAAAAGTTTCCGGTAAAATCCATTTTGTTCGAATATCTGGTTTTATCGCCTATTGTTCATTTTGCATTGGAAAAATCAAGGTTGCAATTTTTAATTACTGCCACGTTGTAAGAGAATGTCGATTGTCGATTCATTGACACCACGCTGCAGGATCATCACTGACGAGGTTATTTCTTTTTGTAATGTCTGACTGGACACTTAATTTTACGTGAAACTCGAAATCAGGAACAATTTGCCTTTTCTTCATTTTTAACTTTTTGTTTCGTCTGTATTTACTTCTTTTACAACAGCTGCAGTGACAGAAATATCGTCTGTACTACTTGAAGTCGAACCAGCAATATTTTTTGCCAAAAATTTTTGTACTCTGCCAAGCGTTTGTAGAACATTGGCTAATCGTTCTCGCCTTTCCTTCGATAATTTCCGAAATGCCGCCCCGCTTAATTGTGCACGTTTGCTTTTTTCACTGTTATTCATGTTGAGGCACTTACAAAATTGCCAACCAACAGTCAATAAAAAAAATAAAAAATGTAAAAGGAAAGAAAGACTGTATCCAGTTCCAATCGTACTACACTGCACATGAGCACAAAGCTTTTTTCTTTAAACACGGCACACGAGCAAAAAGATTTTTCCTTTAAACACGGAGCGGTGACCTGACCAACTCAGATTACTCGACGTAAGTGTGCTATGACAGAACGACAGTGCACAATAATTTCATTGTCGCCTGTTTCTCTGTTGTCAATGAGCAGTAGAAGCACACCTGCTGACGGCTGATATTCGTCTCGTAAAGAAAACGGGACAGTCCCTTTTTTGGCTCCTATTTCCCGCGTCGCCAGAATTTTAGCTGGGACGCAAGTATGTTCTGAATATTCTTGACACTGTCTTTCTAATTAAAAAAGCAAATAATTTTTGCAATTCCTTGCAGTGAGGTGTGCTGAATAGACTCTCATCCCACATATTCTTATAACATTTTAGCGCTTTCTGTGGGCGAAGAAGACAGACTACAAAGTTTAAGTCGTCTTGTTGGCAGTTGATGTGATGTGTTGTCATTTGTGTGAACAATGCTGTTATGTCTACACGCAAATGCACCTTTTGTTCCAACATAAAATAAAAATAACCTTCCCTCGAAGAAAAAAAAACCTTAGATAAGAAGTTTAATATAAAATTTGCAATGCCACGTACTATTCGATTGCACAGAAGGGCACTTTGATATCGTGCAGGCTGCAGCACAATAAATGAGAAACTAAAGTTGGTTTCTTCTTTTTTTTGCCAAAGCAGTAAATAAATTCTTTTAAATTGTTGTGAAGTGTATTTCACACATTACTAGATATTCTGCTTACGTTCTTTTCGTATAAACATGTGTTTAAAAATGTGAAACGGTCTCAGTATCGACATGTTTTGTTAAATGGGTGTCATTAAACCAAAGCTCAGATATTGAAGACCACAGAGCTTTCATATTAATTACAGTAATAGGGGGTTGACTTGATAGTTCCCCGTAATTTCTACAAGAAATTTAAATAGAATCTGGTTTTACATACTGAAGCCCACATATGTTATAGTATTTAAGAAATTGCTAATTATCACAGCTTTTCAGGGGTCCTGGTATTTTCACGGGGAAAACATGCTAGGGTTAAGTAGAGCTGATAACTTTCTCGGAATAATAACGTTTCACACACTGTATTGTAGATTGACATCCTGACAGCTGACTTCCAATTATCTTGAACAATCATGAAGATGATACCAGGCAGAAACCAAATGCTAAATTTCCATTCAGTCACCGGCCTTAGCGCAGAAAGAATGGGATACAATCAGCTGTTTCATTGAGTCGGTGGATTGTTCAAATGTGTGTGAAATCTTATGGGACTTAACTGCTAAGGTCGTCAGTGCCTAAGCTTACACACTACTTAACCTAAATTATCCTAATCACAAACACACACACCCATGCCCGAGAGAGGACTCTAACCTCCCTCGGTGGATTGTGCTGACTACCGTGCATTTCTTTGAAGTTTCGTGTTGTTTTCCAGTGGTATAATACCTAGGAACCGGCTGCTAATATTATTATAAAGGTGAATATGTGCCATTTCTTTTCCTTCGTATGGGGATAGAGGGAGATATGAACAAAAAGTTCCGAGGGACAATCTAGTAGTTACAAAGAACACAGGTGTTCGCATCTCACATTTTACTGATCAAATTTGTCGCGAAATTGGAACAACACGATCTGATAAGTGATTGTTAATAGCATACAAAATATTTTATAGAGTATAACAAGGATGGTTATTAGGATTGAAGACAGGTTTGTTCTTTTTCAGATTCTGTGACTCCTAAAATGTTGCAATGTAAAGCAATGCTGTTCCTAGCTGATTTCCAAATTTCCGAAAGTATTTATTGACATTTTTCAGCACAGGTACACAGCCAGAATCCCAGAGACAAGTTTAAGGAAAGTAAGTGTTAATTTGTCTCATTGTATAGGTACCAAAACTGGATTGAAACTTAGGTTACTGGTGGTATTGTGTGGTACATCTTTTCTTTACGTTTAATGTCTGTTACTACACAACACTTGCTAATATATACACGTGGCGTTTTAATTGCTAATGTTAAAATGCTACCTACCCAAAACGTTAGTTGCTATATCCCTTATCTGGTGAATACACGTATTATAAAGATGTACAGAACCCTGTTAGTAACCTACCGGAATAATTTCGAGTAAATTTGTCAGGTAACGATACAACTATTAGCCTTATTAGCCTTTCCTGAAAAAATGCGTTTTTTTACATGTTTGTCTTTTACCCACTCTTCTACAATCGTTCTGCAAATTGTATACCATATTTTGTATTCACTATTTATATTTATATAAATACAATATTAAATCGTATGCTAACACGGACACTAATTCCACTATAGTGTAATGTAATATATAGGGTGATCATAATTAAACTTTCAACACGCTGTAGAAATAACACCACTGTCAGAGTGACGTCAAATTGCAACGGAATATCATCGGAGATAGGTGAAAACGTATGGCAGAAGAAAAATAAAAATAGTCGTGGTTAATTTTATATTTTCTTTCCGAAAATACAGTCACATCAGTCTACTTTAATTTAAACCTGCTTATGAATCTGCCGACTCAAAGCGTGACGTCATCAAAACTGTGCTACGGCCTTGAGTTCATGAAGGAGTAGTAGACCGCCAGTGCCCTACCTCACACTGTTCGTCTCTACTTTCCCTACACCACTGTGGTACGTTGTCAACTGTTATCGTTTACACCCCGTATTGTTATTTCTGCCACATTAGGCCAACATTTTCTCCAGGTAACCTCTCTAACCCAGCCATAAATACGGACTTTATATTTCACTTCAGGGCCTGTTTAACGCCCAAGCGAAACAAGCGGCCTCTTGAGGCAAGATGGGGCGCCAATGGTGACCGAGTGCCAAATTTGTATACTGGGGGGTTATCATTAGCATCGAAAACCGACACTGGTTAAAGTACACAACACAAGCAGAAACTTTCCAGTACACATCCATCCATACGTTAACGAGATAATTACTAGCCGCAACGGACTCTCCATTCTCCTAATTTTTATACATATATTTGAAACGTAAACTTTTTCGATTAAATTTCCAATATACTAGGCTCAAATTTCACCACAGCATAGGTAAACAATTTAAGTACGTTACAATTTACTGCACATTCGTAATATTAAGAGTTGTTCTCGCCCGCATCTCGTGGTCGTGCGGTAACATTCTCGCTTCCCACGCCCGGGTTCCCGGGTTCGATTCCCGGCGGGGTCAGGGATTTTCTCTGCCTCGTGATGGCTGGGTGTTGTGTGATGTCCTTGGGTTAGTTAGGTTTAAGTAGTTCTAAGTTCTAGGGGACTGATGACCTAAGATGTTAAGTCCCATAGTGCTCAGAGCCATTTGAACCAGTTGTTCCCGTATCGTCCTCACATTTGAAGGCAATAATACAGGGTGTTTCAAAAATGACCGGTATATTTGAAACGGCAATAAAAACTAAACGAGCAGCGATAGAAATACACCGTTTGTTGCAATATGCTTGGGACAACAGTACATTTTCAGGCGGACAAACTTTCGAAATTACAGTAGTTACAATTTTCAACAACAGATGGCGCTGCGGTCTGGGAAACTCTATAGTACGATATTTTCCACATATCCACCATGCGTAGCAATAATATGGCGTAGTCTCTGAATTAAATTACCCGAAACCTTTGACAACGTGTCTGGCGGAATGCCTTCACATGCAGATGAGATGTACTGCTTCAGCTGTTCGATTGTTTCTGGATTCTGGCGGTACACCTGGTCTTTCAAGTGTCCCCACAGAAAGAAGTCACAGGGGTTCACGTCTGGCGAATAGGGAGGCCAATCCACGCCGCCTCCTGTATGTTTCGGATAGCCCAAAGCAATCACACGATCATCGAAATATTCATTCAGGAAATTAAAGACGTCGGCCGTGCGATGTGGCCGGGCACCATCTTGCATAAATCACGAGGTGTTCGCAGTGTCGTCTAAGGCAGTTTGTACCGCCACAAATTCACGAAGAATGTCCAGATAGCGTGCTGCAGTAATCGTTTCGGATCTGAAAAATGGGCCAATGATTCCTTTGGAAGAAATGGCGGCCCAGACCAGTACTTTTTGAGGATGCAGGGACGATGGGACTGCAACATGGGGCTTTTCGGTTCCCCATATGCGCCAGTTCTGTTTGTTGACGAAGCCGTCCAGGTAAAAATAAGCTTCGTCAGTAAACCAAATGCTGCTGCCCACATGCATATCGCCGTCATCAATCCTGTGCACTATATCGTTAGCGAATGTCTCTCGTGCAGCAATGGTAGCGGCGCTGAGGGGTTGCCGCGTTTGAATTTTGTATGGATAGAGGTGTAAACTCTGGCGCATGAGACGATACGTGGACGTTGGCGTCATTTGGACCGCAGCTGCAACACGGCGAACGGAAACCCGAGGCCGCTGTTGGATCACCTGCTGCACTAGCTGCGCGTTGCCCTCTGTGGTTGCCGTACGCGGTCGCCCTACCTTTCCAGCACGTTCATCCGTCACGTTCCCAGTCCGTTGAAATTTTTCAAACAGATCCTTTATTGTATCGCTTTTCGGTCCTTTGGTTACATTAAACCTCCGTTGAAAACTTCGTCTTGTTGCAACAACACTGTGTTCTAGGCGGTGGGATTCCAACACCAGAAAAATCCTCTGTTCTAAGGAATAAACCATGTTGTCTACAGCACACTTGCACGTTGTGAACAGCACATGCTTACAGCAGAAAGACGACGTACAGAATGGCGCACCCACAGACTGCGTTGTCTTCTATATCTTTCACATCACTTGCAGCGCCATCTGTTGTTGAAAATTGTAACTACTGTAATTTCGAAAGTTTGTCCGCCTGAAAATGTACTGTTGTCCCAAGCATATTGCAACAAACGGTGTATTTCTATCGCTGCTCGTTTAGTTTTTATTGCCGTTTCAAATACACCGGTCATTTTTGAAACACCCTGTATGTTAGCCATGTTTGGGATAAGCATGAGCACGGTACATTTTCAGCGTTCCTTTCCAGCGGTACTTTTAGCAACAACAATAACATGATTTTGCTTTACTGTGTCTTATGAGAGTAATAGTTCCCGGAGACAGTTCCGCGAATATTTTTGATACTCATCGTAATTATGTAAGTACGGAAAGGCATAGAGCATGTAAATGATTTGGTGTGAGAAGTCGGTTGTAATGATTTTAAGTAGGGCGTGGGTTTTCAGATGCTAAAGATCACGAAATTATTTTTTATGTTTTAAAAATATTGGAAATATGTGACAAAAAAGGAAAAACGTTTAATTGTAATTGTTTATTTACCTGAAGATGAACAATATGCATTACTCACGAGTGCACTTCATGCTACGTCTCCCTGATTGCTGAAGAATTACAATACACCGATGAGATTCAGCCTGGTGTTGTCTTCCGAAAATGACTGATAATTATCCTGAAACACTGCCTTATACTTGGAAATTGAGTACTGTACGTCACAACATGTCAGTCTGGTAAATTTATAGCAGGGCACATCGCTCTCACACACACACATCGATATCCTCTTCATAATGGCCATCTGACACATCTGAAACTTCACACGTAGTTTGAAACCCAATATTAGTTTCACAAACATGTCGGAATTTATATTGTAACAGTTGTGCTCTAGACCTACTAAGACTTAAGTTTTCTTTCGACGTAATTACCATGCCGAACCGATTCTGACAGAAGGATCCGTAGCTTTTCAAGCTTGTCAGTTATGCTTCTGAAGAAACACAAGTTAACAGACACACACTATACGCCAAGTCTTTTTTAACACTGTCACTTAACATTTACTGAAGAATTCCAACTGAAGTTTCATCTTCGTCCAGAACACTAACTACTGAGGTAAAACCATCAAAATTTACTGCATGATACTGGACTGCAGCCAGTCAAGTTCCTCACCGCGTTATTCCTGGGGTGAGTGAAGTGGTACGATGGAGATTTTTTGTCTTGAATGCGTGAATTCTTCTCGGCGACTTAAGAAACACTCTTTTCCCATTAGGAATCTATTTATTCACATTAGGATATACTGTTCTAATTTCATCACGTATTCTGTGTAAACCATGTACAATGCACGTACCATGGATCATTTTAGGAAACTAACAACAAGACCTGCCACTGTTTTCATAACTATATGCAGCAGCCTCTATTATTAACAGTAAAACACTGTCGAACTTCACATCATCTGGCTATAAAATTTGCCTTGCTTCATTAAATAGCCTCGCAACGGCACATGGCTCACAGAAGTCGTTTCTTGGCTTGTTAGGAAAATATTTCTTCGAAATCACTTCACTTCATGGTTTAATACGCCGACAATGACATTCACAGCTTTCCTGCCAGTAGAGTTTCGGTTCCGCCTAACGTAATCCAAATTTTCTTATTTTCACCTACAGAACGAAATTGTCATACCGGTATAGGTTTTTGACAACACTTTGGAAGATACCGCTCAACGTTGACTCTTCGAAAGTGTCAAGATTTGAATATTTGGGGAAACTTTCCTAACACTACTATTTACCTTCGAAAGTGTTATGTCAACTAACACAGAAGTACTGATGGGGTCAATCGACTGTTTTTAACAATCGATTGGCTATTCGCCCAGTCTTATTTCAGTCGGACTGAGACAACCGAATGAAACTAGTCTCAGCAGCCATGTCAGCCAAATGACTTTTCACTCTCCGTGTTTGAGTGGTTACATTCAGTGAGAGAGAACCGACTGAAACAAGTCTCCGTCCGTTGCGACCGTTACACGATGTTTTCACTCACTGGGTTTGAGTGATTTTACTTACATACTCTTTCAGCTGTTTCGACTATGCATGAAACATGACTATTATAGGGTTGACAACTTTTTTTTGAGACAAAGTATCTTATTTCAAGGAAATGTGAATAAAAAGTATATTTATAAAAATAAAGTACATTCAGAATATTTGTTAGTTACTGGAATACGAATATTCGTAATTGTAGCATTAATACAAGTTTTTGGTTGGTTTAGAATTTTTAATACCTGGCTTTGCACTGTAAATTTGTATGTATAGAAATGAACAATCACTTTTTAACACATTTTTATTTTGTCAATTTCTTGTCTTTCTCCCGATACAAATTTTGCAGTTGATTTTGAACTGGTTTCTCGGTAAGCTAGGGATTTTGAGCTTTCAACATAGCTCAGAAGTGGATGATACTGTAATATCAACTCGCTTTTGAGTCTACTGTGTGGCGGACAGTACTTTGTTTTTTCGCTATGTCTGTTCGGTACAAATTATGCAGTTGATTTCAAACTAACTTCCCGACTTTAAACTTTCAACTTACTCAGAACTGGATGACAATGCAACATTAAATCGCTTTCTTTTCTGGTAGGTGACGAATAGTATGTACTTTGTGTACGACTGCTATTTCCCTGTTTTCTTGTTTCAGTCGCGAATGTTTCGCGTTTATGAACGATTGTTGTTATTCTTTTAATTTCTCTATTCTTTCTAGTTTTTCCATTCGCCGTCTTCTCGCCTATGAGAAAGCAATATATTGGTTCACTCATTTGAAGAGAAATTGAAAAACCTGAAGTTTAGCATATCGTCACTAGGCAATGAAAACCTCGTAACTCAAATTGGTCAAATTTTACAGGAGAAACAAAAAACTAATTATAGAAATCACATGGGGACCTGATTAGTCAAATGTACAATACAATATGGATCCAGTCATTGGTACATAAGACTATTATGCAATTCAAATTGTCTGCCAGTTTTTGGAGTTACGAGGTTTTCACAGTTATTTTTTTTGTATTGATGGAGATAAGAGACATGTAACGACTGCACGATTAAGAATTGAAATGAATGAATGTTTAACTTGTTTTAAAACATGCTTACTTAAACTTTGCATTATTTGTGTATTATGGAACATCTGTAAGGATACATTGTTATGGGTATAAAGTGAAATGAATAATTTCACATTGATCAAAATATTGGAATCTGGATGTTAATAAATTACAATGTTTAAAAAAACATAGAAACAATGTCGTTAGCTTTAATCAAACTTATATTACTGTAAACATTTGTGCAGTTTATTAACATTTATTATTGTTACTATTACTGCTACTATCACAGTCATAGGTGGCTGTAAACAAGTTTATTTTCGGCTGCATTTTTTTAGGCACGGCCATGTTATCTTTACAAATTTGAGGCAGTGTGTCATAAAATTAATGCACATCCTTAGGAAGGGCCAGCTTTAGTGGCTGCAAATGCGTAAACTTTTCTGCACTGATCTTTAGTGGTGAACTGAAGAGAGGGGGCGCTGTTAATGAGCTGGGTATGGTTGATATCCTTCTTGGAAGTGGTTCCCATGTATCGCTGAATTTCAATTTATATTCCATTTTTCCAGAGGGATCATACTTCAGACACCGGATATCAGTCACTGTTGGATCCCCAATGTTGGTTCCTGGTCGAATAGACGAATACAACGCGAGTTTATCATAGGACTTAAAAAATGTGTGGTCCAAATAATTGACAATATAAGGTCTAGGACTTTGTCTTGCGGTAGCACAAACTTCTACATAGCCATCAGGAGTATAAATGTGTGTTTTTTTTTTAACTTCCTTTCTATGGTGGAGAGCATAGAATCACACTCCATTTGAGTGTGAACTTTCTCCAGAAATTTTTGCACTATTGTAATGCCTTTCTGATTGGCGAGATATGCCAGTGCATTACCCATGACTGAGTTTTGATTCTGGTACGTGCATCCGTCGCTATAGAAAATAGCTTCTGATTCATTTTGGACGTACGTTTCTATAAAATGCACGCGTATACTGGCAAATTCCGAAGCTGTTAGTCCACCTTCACACTCCTGCCAAAGGTAACAATAACCATCGTTACTTTTTAAATCACAGATGGTAAAGTTGTGGACCTTCAGTTTGCTTTTATAGTACAGTCAGACGCTTTTAGTCTGGGAGAAAGCAGAAGTGCCTGAAGGTCCATAGTAAGCACTCCAGCTGGTCTTAATTTATCACTATTTTTCGCTTCCCTTGCCTTAGTTTTTCGGGCCATATGCAAAGAGTAATCACTGTCTGAGAGATTGCCTGTCTGGTGAGAACAACGAAGATTGCACTGGTCCTGTGTAGGCGAAACAAAGTTAAGATTATTTTCATCGAATACCTCGCAGAACTGTTTGTAAGCAGCTGGGATTTGTCCTCTTTTCTTGCAAAATTCTATATATTCCCTATGTAGTTCTGATTTACTCTGCCAGTTAGGTTCCAAGTAGAGTTTTGTGGAAGAACGACGGCAGTAATGTGATTCCAGTTTCGGTAACTCTGCAAAAAAATCTGATGCTGATTGTCGTCCACCTTAAACTTTTGTTGGTCTCTCCTGCATTTGAGGCCCTTCTGCAGGCGTTCTTCCTGATGCACTAGATGGCCGTGTTATGACACTCCATTCGCCTGAACAGAAAGTATTTAGAAACATAGTCTTGCAGACAGTTTTTCCTCTGTCCTATTACAAAATTGTAATATAGTGTGTTAGAACGGTGAGAGTTACTAAATTCTGAATTATTTCTGCGTCTTTCAACTGGAACGTATTAGACATGGCTTCTAACAAAAATTTTTCTTTCACCCCAAGACATATCATGCCAGAAATGATTAAATATTAGCTGTCTCTGCTCTTTATCATTACAATTCCTGTTCCGATTTAAGGAAGAATGTTTACAAGTACACCGTGGTTTCATTTCCCTCCTACTTCTGCTCATTGTTAGTCTCTTTTTGCATTACTCATCTTTTGCATTCCTGACTAATCCTGTCCTGTAATACGTTTTTTTTCTTTCTGCAAACTTTGAAGTGATTGATTTTCCTTTTACAGCTCTGCTTAGTACTTTTTACTCCATCAACTTCGTCATCGTCGTTTTCCATGCTGTTGTTACTGCTATGGTCATTTTTGTTTTTATCTGTATCATACACATCACTGCTGCCACTGGAGATACCATCCTCGCTGCTGTGTTCGAAAAGACTTTCGAACTCAGAAGTGGAATTCGCCTCTTTATTGGCTTCTTTTTCCGCATTATCTGTAAACAATAATGTTATCAATAATATTTAAATAATTTAATCATCTCAACTTTCAAACAAGGATCTTGCTTGAAGTTACAACAATACGAACTACGGTATACCTTCATTTTGTAGGTCTAATCTTTGTTTTGGTGCAGGACAAGGAGGAACCTGACTAAAATCTTCTTCCGGTGATTTTATACGATATGATCCGTTGTCGGCTTGTTTCACAAGGTGAAGAGTGAATTTACTCTTTTTACCCATAACTGAAAAAGTTACTGTAGAATGTATAGGATTCTGTTAAGTTCTAAAATTAGAACCTCGGACGTACTGAGTGCAGTCTGCTTTACGTACGATCAAAAACTCTTAAGTCAACATTGTATTTAACGAGGTTATTATTAATTCTGTATATTAAAATACAATACATAAATACCTAGAAATACTAACACGTACCTGTAGCAATAAAGCGGTGTTGGGTCTGTCAGTCAAAAAGGTTACTATCACATCAAAAAACGTTTTAATCTCGGAGCATGTGTTCGCCCTGCACATTAACAATGGCAGTTACTGGAGATGCGAGGTTTACAGCACAAACTACACATCGCTGGTAATGTGAGTTTTTCATTATTGCCGCTAGATGGCGACACCGTTCAACTCGAAGGTTTCAACAGGCTATGTGGCATATTGTCTACATTTGGTAATGGAGTTACGTGGATTTCATTGTCAGATGGAATTACTAGTTTTTCATTGCCTAGCGACGATATGTCGTGCAGTAACCTCGTCAAAATGTTTGAAATAAACTATAAAATTTCACACATGCGAGACTAAATAGCAGAAATAACTAACTAGAGAAACATTTGAATGTAACACTGTTTTAAAACGGACTAAGAAATACTAAATAATCTCTCCTGGCGTCCTATGCCATACAGATAGTCGTGAAAATTTGTGCTTGTGAATTTTTAATAGCTATGACACTATCTGTACAGCCGAAAATGTTGGGCGTACGTATGCAGCTGGCGGCAGTTTCCTGTACAAAATATTTACCTTCCAAACAAATAAATGGCTGAATATTCAAATGATTTTGCATTTGTTGACTCATCGAGCATTGCCTATAAAACGGTATACAATCTCTCGCTAAAACGAGGCGAGGTTCCTTTCTTTTTCATACTTCCTTAAAGGAACCATTGCGCTCACCTTTGCTCGCCCAACTTGGGCTGCAATACGTCCGGATTTCCCCGGATTGGTCCTAATTTTGAGGGCGTGAAAATGCGCGCTGGAGGGATTTTTATAGAACTGTTGGGGTAAATCTCAACCTTTTTCGTGCCTGTCGAAATTAGATTGAATGGAAATAGAGTGTCATAAATCTTAGTTAAAATTCGTTAAAGGAGGAAATAAGGATAGAGTTTCCTCGTTTTAGTCTATTAAAAACCCAGCGGCTAGCTCGCTTAGACGGTCTCCTATGCGTGTACAGCACATTCCAAACTTGTCTTTACAACTTTGAACTCGTGTATTTCAGAAATGGGAATAGATAGAAAGACCAGCTTGCGGCATTATGCTCATATACACTTTAAAGATGCTTTTTCGTATCTTGCCGCGTTATTTATTGACTGAACACCCCCTAGCAGTTGGCACTGTATGTGGAATAGTTTGTACAGACCAGATCCGACACCCATGTCCTGCGAATCCACATCACACATTTCTTTTTCTTCGGGCGGTAATTGCTCGCATCAGAGCAACAACAGGACGACATACGCCGGGCATCGAACTGGAATATCGCTTAGATTACCTGTGTGCTACAGACGACGCACGCATTTAATGTGACCATTCGTCCCCTTTTTTCGTTATAGTCACGACTTTTCTAGCTCTGTCCCGAATTTTTTCAAAAGCAGTTTTCGGGGCACCTGTTTGTCACGGGTTTATCAATTGTGAAACGATTTATTCCGAATTGTATGTACATTTCACCTGTATCGGTAATGTACTTTTTGTAACAAAGTGATAGTTTGAATTTATTACGTTCAATCCATACTTTTTTGTAATGTCAAAATTGTTAACGTGTCTTGAATTTGGCTCTAGAAAATATGGCTACCTTAACACACTGATCTCTTCCGCGGCTAGCAGAACCTTAGGTGTATATGAACATTATGCCGCAAACCGCGCTTCTCTACCTATCTCCATTTCTGAAATCTAGCTGATGAAAGTTGTGTACACAATTTTGGAACACGCTGTATCTTCCATACTACTTTATTGAGACAATGAGAAGTCGCCGACAATGGGCGATCGCATACACGACGCCGCCGTGCCCGCCAGACAACAATTGCCTTCTGTTATTGAGCTGTATAAAACTGATTTCATTTACGTTCATTGTTCTTATTGCAAATTAGTACTACGTCTGAATGTGAATGACTTTATAATGCGGTATCACAAATCCTTGTTACTCTCATGTGTAATTTATAACTGATGATGGGTAGGTGGCGCGCGCCCGCTGGCATTGTTATAATCCGTTCAGCATAAGAATAAACCTGATGTAAACAAACACAAACGAGATGATTGGTCAGAAGCCGTAGCACACGTACACTGGTGATGTTACGCTCTTGGAGGAAGATCCTAGTTATGTATTAGATATATTATAACTACGTCAACTGAAACTTTAAGATATTCAAATGCATTAACAGCCATCAACGTATTTCTTAGTCACGCTTTAGCTACGTAGTTTTTACTTCAAAAATCGTTTACAGTCACAGCGTCTGCAGTGTTGTGCTCTGATTGGGGGCTCTGATTGTCGCGCTGTTAATGCACAATATTAAAATGGCTAAGGCTGCTTTCTGCTCCGTAGTTAAACACGCGCGTGTAACACGGTTAAAAAGTGCCGAGAAACAGGCTGTTCTTAATGTTTTTCATAAATTTACGGAGATAATCGGCTTTGAAGTTTTCCTAGCGTTGTATACTATGCAGTTGCTAATCCCACCCACATTGAACATGTAGCGCAGTGAGTAGCGTTGCAGTAAGTATACCAATTGCGGCTCTTCGTGCGTTGGTTCAAATCTTACCAGTATCTTTTTTTTTCTCCTTCAGTTTGAAATATCTACAGCTCATAATTATAAAACTCATTTTTTTATGAATAATGCACGTCTTCTTGTTTCTAATTACATACTGGATGCGAAATTCCTGTTTACATTTCAAATACAAATTCTTAATTATCGATGTTTTATGTGAAGCCTGTTCATAAAAGTGGTTTAAATTAAGAAAACATAACAGTTTAATTTTTAAGGCAAAAATGAAAAACCAAATCCTCTTTATCTGGACTATGGCCATCGTTTTATACCGCAGAGGCAGGTAAGTATCGTAGAAACATGAAAAACAATCATTTGCACAGCATCGAGCATATCATACAAATGCTGCATTTTTACATTTGCCTCTGTACCATTACAATATGAACCCAACAGAACAGATCTGGAACCAAGCTGCGGGATTTGGCCCGAGAACTAACAAGATGTATTGGAACAAACTTACGCAGCTTTTTCACACGTCACTGCCGAACGCTGGCGGGATATAGAATGGCTCGTCATAAAGGAAGAGAGAATGCTGCGTCTGGGTGGCTTCGTGGATTCTGTTGTTGATAGGCTCGTTATCAACGTGGCAGGTGACGCTTCCAGAACTGAAGTTTATTTCTCTGTTTCGGATAAGGAAGGAGCTGCGACATTACCAGACAACTGACTGTAGTTAATACCTTCAGTGGCTTCAATATTTAACTATACGGTGAAATCCTTCAATACTCTCTAACGTTACACACAGCTTATGCAGAAAAATTATCCGGTGGTTAAGTCAGGAATTTTCATCATTCTTGTTTTTAATTACAATTTGGACGTTAGCTAAAAACGATAACGTGTTGCGGTTTTTGTCTAAGGAGAGTGTTGTGGGAGATTTACAGTGTAATTTTTCATTCTCCTTAAAAATTAAATGACATTCGAAGCAGTATTGCTCCTCTGATCGTCTCTTTACGTGTGAACTGCAACTGGCCACTTCACTGCAGGCTAGCTGTACCAGCTGACCGGCCAGTGCTGCCTAAGTTAAATGCGCCGGTAAAGCTGTTGTCCCTTGTTATCGCTAAAGTCGATGTGCGCGTAACGCACAGCACAAAACGTGCCTCTATTATCGTACTTGACAGTACTATAGACAGCTTGGCTGCCGTCCCACGTCACACGGAAATCCAATGAGGTTCCAGCAAACGCGGAAGAATACGTAGTGCAATGTTTACATCAGGTTTATTTTTATGATGAACGAATTATAGCACTGAAACGAAAGCGAGGAAACATTCCCCATCTTACGTCCTCTCTCTCCGCTGAACATCGTGACCAACGGCCAAAATACCATCTACAGACTGCGTACCCGGGAATATAATCCGATTTCACACCCATGTCCGGGATTTTCGAAGTTTTTAACCGGGGTCAGCAATTAAATGATGGCAGGCCTACCCCAGCGATACGTCAAGTTAATTTGCTACCCGTTAATGACGCCTGGAACAATTTAATCCACAACAGTATATGAACCAGTTTTGAATGATGAAAGGAACAATTACTCCATTCAGTTCATAATTAAATGAACATGGATACTTCTTATGTTAACTTTGGCATACCCCTGAGATACGTCTTCACTTAGGACACCCTGTGTCAGTATACTGTAGCTTTGCTTTAATTCAGCTAATTAAAGGAGTGCAGGCAGGTTTCACTCAGAAGAATGAATGGATAACTCCGTCATCTAAAACAGTAAAGAATGGTTTCAGTTAAAAGAAT
Organism: Schistocerca cancellata; assembly: GCF_023864275.1. Classification (NCBI taxonomy): domain Eukaryota; kingdom Metazoa; phylum Arthropoda; class Insecta; order Orthoptera; family Acrididae; genus Schistocerca; species Schistocerca cancellata. The sequence continues at coordinate 665,199,326 of NC_064627.1, forward strand.
GAGTGCATGGTTCAACCGACAGAAAAGCTCGTTGTTTTCACTTGAAAAGAAAGAATGAATAATTCAGTCAAGGCAAAAAGCTACAACGGTGTCTACTCTTTACATTCTATTATTCCCACTGACTGCTTTGACTCGGAAAAAAAATGAATAATAATTCAACCGACAGGTAAAACTATAACTTGACACGATTGTTTTCAGTCGGTTGCTTCCATAGACTAGTTTCACTCAAAAGAATGAGTGAATAATTCAACCGAGACCTGTAACTACAACCGAATGAGTCGATTGTTTTCATTCAGTTGTTCCTATCACTACGCAAATGCCCTATATAAATTTCCGTACTAAACTGAAAATGTATCAGGTTCTGCAGAAGAACCTGGAACTGTATCATTAATTATAGGTTTTTTCATCATCATCAGGCGCGAAACTGTTGCGATATGTTTCTTGACCTCGCGGTGTTGGGTAACTTGTGATCACTGTTCAGCCTTTGTTTCTTTCCCACTTTATAGGCAGAACAGCAAAACACGTCCATCTGAACTAAAATTACCCTGCAGTTCTGCACGATACCGCTGCATTCGACAACCTCCTGTTGCTTTTACTTTAGGCACTGTAGTATTCCCTTGTGCTTCACAGCACCAGAAACGAATAAACATGAGTTGATAAGAATTTGCGAAATGTGGTGCAATATGGCTAGGGACAAGGAAAGCCCGTCTTCCCTGGTGAGTGCGGTCGATAAGATGATAAACACACAGCTGCAAGCTGATACACAAAAACAGAACATACATTCTACATTTAGGGCATCGAATATATTTTATATGAAACTTACATAGCTCACACGGTCTTCCTCGTTTAAGTAACACAAAACAAATGGGAAAGATGTAGCATATTGACAAAAAATTGTAAATATGTGCTAATAACCGAAAAACAGGAAGTTATGTAATTATAGAAAAATGTTTAAAATATGTATTTGCATAACATACTATATCTAGCCATTGACTCAAGCAGCTACAGACACTTCCCATAGTTTCAATTTAAAACGTGATATTTTAATACTCATTCTTACAAAGAAAGTTCTGTTGAAATATTAAAATTTCCGACCCTGCCAGGATTCGAACCTGGAATCTTCTGATCCGTAGTCAGACGCGTTATCCGTTGCGCCACAGGGCCCCTATACTTCAAATTACTACCTAAGTAATTCTTATCAGTACAAATTGTGGCTTTCATGTTTCGTCTCTTCAGTTTCATAGTTCAGTCTAATAGTCTTTATCTATTTATACACACTGCTGAATAAGATTATCCGTGCCCCGCTCCAGCGAAGATGGATGGGCGTGGATTACAGCCGTTTCGTGTACAGCTGTCGTGGCAACTTGCAACGTTATGTGCGGTAGATCTATTCGTTCTGGTGGTGATACGACTGAAAAGCGTTAACGTAATAATAAATAATGTAATCATTACTGTATTTAGTTTGTGATCTTAGAGTAACAGAGGAAGGAAAGCGTGCTCTGAAAACATAACATTGTTGATAATTAAAACAAATTTCCTCCTGTAATGTAGAGTCTAAATACATCCTGTGCCTACGAAATATAACATATCCCATAAAGAAAGAATGATAGACAGTATTATTATGCAGCCATTTGCCCCTTCTTTTAAAACACGTTAGTCTGATGTACATAGCGACGCAAGGTAACAGACATTACTTAGCGATGGCTAGCATTAAGCTTTATATAATGACATAAAATGTTATAGTTGATAGGTAATTATGTTATTTTTGTTTATATTGGCTCCTTATAGTTGCAAGATTAAATATTTTTTTGATTCTTTGTATTTTCATTAGGTTGTGATGCGTTCAACGGCACTTGGGTGCAATGTAATAAAAAATGTTTTGACGAATTCTCAGTTTAAATATTTTTTTTGATTCTTTGTATTTTCATTAGGTTGTGATGTGTTCAACGGCACTTGGGTGCAATGTAATAAAAAATGTTAATGACGAATTCTCAGTTATCTTAACACCGTACAGTCAGCGAGTTGCGTCAGCAAGATTGCTGTTGCTCAAGGAGTCTATCAAGACGTTATGTCCCAGAAAATAGAAGCGCAAATCGGTCATAGCTTTTTTTATTAACATCACCATCAAGTACAAAACAATTTTCCTTTTTGCAGAGAAATGAATTATCAGGGTAAAAATAATCGTCCACTGCAGGATCACTTGAGATACTCTGTGCTGCTTATAAAAGCTTGCTGTTCCAGTCAGACATGAACTGTGCCACAACGGCAGGTTTTCCGCTAGCAGCAGCCGATGGCATCTTTTGCAAAGAACATGAACATCTGCTACCAACTGCCGCAGCAGTGCAGCGAGGCTTCAGTATAAAAGGAACGGACTAGTAAGAGGTCTTTTTCAATAAATGCAACAACTTAGCCACGTACGTTGCTGATGGCTTCGTAGTGCGTTATGCGTGGAGGCTTGAAACACGGTACGTTAATTGTTCAATGGTCATTGCTTGAGCTGCTACAAATGGTGGAGCTTAGTACTGCTACAGTGGTGGAGTTTAGTACAAAGGTACGTGGTTATATGTGGAAAAAAAATGTTTATATACATATTTCGTATTGCACGCCTTTTCCCCGTGCGGTTTACAACAAAACAAAACACGTACACGTTTCACTATTAATAGTTAGGACGTGTACTTAAAAACTGGAAATGGCGGCTTTCGGGTAGGAAAGGGCGGAAGCTGGCATAAAGGTGGGTCCGCTAGATGACGTGCACAATGACAGTTGTTAACAGTTCGCTCCAATTACAGGTTGGAGGTGTGTCTCCTAATGTCGTACGGCAGTTATTTGTGAGAATGCAGCGTGGTCAGCCTCACTGGGTGAAGAGCAAGCAAGTACTACGGCGTACAAAGAAATCCACATGTCTAATCGCCAGTCTGCAAAGAAATTAGAGCGTTCCAGTTCTGTTATTGATAATTTTGTCAGGTTGGGTGCACGCTATGGCAAACATGACCGGACACGAAAACTCAGCATCAGATACGCGTTTGATTATGCGCAAAGCAAAAGTCGACGGCTTGTGTCCTCAACTCACTTCCAGACGCGATAGACATATCCTGGCTCGCGGCGCTAACCTGGCATTCAAGAAACGGCTCTGTAAGCCACCTTCAAACGATGCGCATATGGACGCTCGGCCGAAGTTTGCGGAAGAACATATGTCATAGACCGTAGAATGGAACAAAGTAATTTTTAATGACGAAAAGTAGTTTAATTTGGATGGCCCAGATGGTTTTCATGATTACTGGCGTGGTCTCCGTACAGAAGAACACGTTCGGTGAATCTTTGGCGGTGACAGTGTTATTATCTGGACAGCATTTTGTGCTGATGGCACGTACAACATAGTATGGCTGTACCCCAAAATTAAGTCCGAGGATTATACGGAAGTGCTGGAAGCTGAATTGGTTTGTATGTATTAGGAATTTGACGATGATAACACACTATTCCAACACGATAACGCTGGTATTCACAGATCTGCCAAGACAAAATCGTAGTTTCAAGATAAAGGTATTCCAATTCTGAGCTGGCCATCGAGAAGTCCGGATTTAAATCCCACGCACAACATACGTCGGGGGGGGGGGGGGGGGGGGCGTCCTATGGTGTGGCCGAGCTGAAAACTGCAATTCGAGTGGAGTGGAATTCAGTCTCCGAAGAAGAGATCACTGCCCATATACAATCAATGTCTACGAGGATTTTTGCAGTTATTAGGGACAATGGAGAATCGAGTAAATATTAGGTTATAGTTGTAATCTACTGACAATAGCTCTCACACTTTAAGAATATTCTCGCGGAAAATGGCATTTTTTCGAGGGTATGCCACCTAAGATTTTTCAGTACTTTCGTTACACAGTATTTCAAACGACATTACCAAATCGGATCACTGTCCTTTGTGTAAGGTCGATGTCCTCTGTTCGTCCAACCTTATTACAGTTCAGCAGTACAGAAGCATGAACCGAAAAACGTTTCATTTTGATTTTTTTTTGAGAAAAAGTGCAGTTTGCTCAATATCCTACCAGGGAACTATAATTTGCTTTATATCCTACCAGGGAACTATAATTTGCTTTACCTGCAATTGAACGCCTGCTTGTTCTATCACTACAAACTGCCACTCCATAATATTTGTGTCTCAACAATTCTGCAGTGAAGTTGCCGCGCTTTTGCATTTTGTGCAGCGCCTAATCGCTTTCTTTATATTAAGAACTGTTTAACAATCTGCACCATGCTGTAAATTTGTTAGTGTTTAATCTTGTAGTGATTTACAAAGGACAATTTCCTCACAGATAACTGCGTCCTCTACAAAACTTTCCAGTCATTTAGCAGGTGCATACTTCATCACAACTACCACACTTCCGGTTATTGACTCCTGAACTTTAATATTTATAACCTTTAATCACATTATCTATTGTGTTTCAGCTAATTTCCAAGCAGTTTAGTGACTTTAAACCAATCTCTTGACTTGTGTATGTGAAGGCATTGGCACTATTTGTTCAGAAATGTAAGTTGTAAGTCCCTGCAACACGCCATGCTTTCTCTTCATTGTTTTTATTGTCAACTCATAACAGATGTCTGAAGATTAGTCGTAAATGCCCGCTTTTACTTTCTTATCCAGCTTGTCGACAATATTTGCCTGATAATTTGTAATTGCGTTTTTGAAAATAATCTGCTGATATGAGTGACTAGATTTTGCGTTAATAACTGCGTCAGCGGTAGTCTGCTTCCTACACATTCCCTACTCCTGTTCTCCACTGCATTAAGTAATCATCACGCGAGGGAAATTAATTTGATGGTTTCGATATCAACGATAAATCAGATATTTGCACGTATCGAATCATCATCTTCGCCACTTCTTTAATGTCTTCTGCACTGCCTTTATACAAAGAGTCATCAACATACCTATACTAATAAATAAGTATTTCAATAATGTAAGGGGGTGGTTTAACAACAAAGTTACAGGTAATCGTTAAAAATTTTCGCTATAATACTGGCAAGACTGTTTCCTACTGCCAGCCCTTCTTTATGAACGAACATTTTCCCTCTGAACTTCGAAATGTTGCAAGAGGTGATAAAACTCAAAATCTAACAGATTTCCAATATTTCCCAAGTACTCTTTTTTATGGCGAATTATATTACCTTTAAAGGAAAATGTGCCAGGTTAGTGTCCCGATCAGGCGCACAGTTTTAGTCTGCCAGTAAGTTTCAAATCACCAGTCTCCACTGCGAAGCCATAATTCGTTCTAGACCTTTAATGATATTTATGGTTTTGTACAAAGGATCGTAATGTTGACACTAACTAAGCAACATGAATGTGAAATTTTAACTTTTCTGTTCGAGTTTTCAAACCTGTGCCTTTTTGTAAGCTATGGGACTGAATGTGTAAAAGTTACTTAGTTTCTTATTTTTAATTCGCGTAGAAGTGCGTTCTCAATTTTTACTGCAATGCTGTCCCTCATGCAATTTTTTAACTTAGCCACTGGAGTTGCTACGTTGCCTTTATCACTAATTTTCTTTATATTATTACTTCGAGATATGACATTGTGTGAACTTCCCTGTTCACAGATAGCAGGCCAATTCGAGGTCCAGAGTTTCCCTGTGAAGTAACAGACTGTACATTTTATCCAAATCCTCTTTTATCCTCGCTACATCTCATTAGATTAGCGACCACCTCAGCCCTTTAACCCCCGCCCCTCCTCTTGAAATGTGATGTAATTTGTAGATGGCCTTTTGACATATGTTAATTTCGAATTTATAGTTATCGGCGAGTTAGATGTGGTGTAATGACCTGTATAAACGTACGTTGTAATACAGGATAAGTTTTCAGAAGTTAAAGAATTACATTGAAAAAACTGTACTTTCAACAAAACTTGTTTTCAAAATATATCATCCTCTTCTGATTTTAATGATAGTTTCCAAAAAGTGAATATAATACAGTAGATCGAAGTGAAAGTTTAAGTAGTTGTATTTATGCAAAAAAGTAGCTTTTATTTCAAAATTTTTATTTCGTATAACAAGTATAACCACGCCACAATCTCCCAGTAAGAGCCAATAGGGAGCAAACGAAAGAGAATACACAACAAAGAATCGAGATTTTTTTCAGAAGCACAGGCAGGAGGAAACAGTGAATCTCCTTCTGGGCTCGGACGCTGCCGGCGCGAGCCGAATCATGATGAATAACGGCAGGTACTTTTCTCAGTTGTTATTCTTACACTTGACATAGTTTCTCGTGAATATCGAGACCACGTTGGAATACGAAATTTCCTGTTCCTCCTATGGACCACCATTCCACAATTCTTTCTACAGCCTTCAGCTGGCTTATTTCTCCAAGCGTAGTCTGATCCGGAAGGACACTTATCTTTCTTATGATCGGAATCCTGCGAATATCGGACACCAAATTAGGCACACTTCAGTGATAACTGAAAGCAAACGCTGTAAAGAGCACTTTGCAAGAATTGCAGGTTGCACTGAGTGTATAGCAAGTTATTTTGAAAATGTGAGATAAGCAAGACGGTGGTGGGACTTCAGTAGCAAGGAACCGTAGTTGCGGCTTCAGCCAGTAGTGTTTATCAGCCATGTCTTACTGTATAGTACCTGTGGGAGATTTACCATTATTTATAATTCGACCCAATTCAAATGCATTCTTTAACAAATGTACGTCAAAATATCATGTATCATTCATAAACACACAAAAGCTGGACGATTTCATATTTTTATATCAATTTAATAACATTTGTGTTTTAGTATCCTACGACGACACTAAAAATAAAATGGAAACATCACTTTAGCGATGTAAATGTACGTAACATTTCCAAGCTCAGCGTTTCGTCTGGAAATTCATAATCATTTAGCGCAAATGGTGATACTAAATTGTGTCTTTTACTGAGCGGAAAGGAAGAGTCTTGCACATACAAAAATTAAAAATATTCCTTCGGGCCGGATTTGAACCAGCGACCTATGGATTTCCGCGTATCATACCACTACAGTCCACCGCTCTACCAACTGAGCTACCGAAGGAATGTAACAGACGTATTACATACACAGCTGGTCCTTGGGCAGATACATCATTATGAAGTGTGATATTCTTATTGGTGGATGGATCATTTAGTGAGAACGTTCTTTTGCTTTATAATCTCTCAACATATTATCGACGATTGGATTGAGAAACTTTACCGCCTGGTAAAGTTTCGAAACATGAAACGTGCAGTATGTTTAACCTACCTATCGTCTGCCACAGGTTATTTGTGATTAAATGCATAATGCCACTAATGAATTTTGCCCATAGATTAACCTTTTATTTAGCTTTTTTTAACGATGAGTGTTTGAACTTTAATATACTCCATTCTTCCAAGTATGTGAGGTAGTGTTGCATAAACTGTCAGCCAAAGTGTTAGTCTCAAAGTCTGTTTTCAATTGTCCGAAAACACTACACTTGAAATCAAGCACAGGAACCTGAGGTGGTCAAGATGAATGGCACTATTCTTTCTTCCGCAATGAAGTTCCAAGTACCTCTTAGAACGACATATTTAAAACAGAAGTTCACTTAGAGTTTACACGACTTGCAGACAACGAGACTAAACAATACTTTTCCGTTAGCTTTAAGTGGCCTGTCGCCATGGAGGACACCCGCCAGAGAAACAAACGAAACGACACATGCACGATGTGCGTCGGAGAGAGAGAGAGAGAGAGAGAGAGAGAGAGAGAGAGAGAGAGAGAGAGAGGGGGGGGGGGGGGGAGCGCATCCAACAGATTTTTAAAAAACTTGGGGAAGGAGGGATGTATATACGTTCCAGGATCTTTCATTCAACACACACATTTTATTAACTATAAAATAGAAGAAAACTATCACGTATATTACTTGAATATTTAAAGTTTTTTTTATTGATTTGGTCTTCACAAACCCATTGGTATGACTGACACTTTCTCAGATTGTTACAAATTCATATTTTCGACTTTACTATAATTTTACATTAATATAATATGAAATACGAAACGTGACTATAATTCTAAGTGGAGTATATGAAGTAAGTTCATAGCACAAGGGGATTAGTGAGCTTTTTAAAGAATACTCATTAAACGAAACACAAGCAAGCACCTCTTCAAATAAAGATTGTTTCTCTGGTGACATAGATAAAATACTTGACATTAAGAAATTGCCACCGTATTTTTCATTGTTTGTGGATATTCAACTTTTTTGTAAATGTAAACTAAATAAAAAACAACATACACAGAAAATTGCTTTACAGACTTATTTAGAAGTTAGAAGGAGGAGAGCGCAAAATCACTAATTTAACAAATGGATAAGCATGAAACAATACGTAGATTTGCATATCTAACTAAAATAGCTCTTCACTGGCTACATGGTGAAAACAGTAACTGGAAAATAAAGAGAAAAATAAACTGAAAATCCACTTTCAGCGGCTCTCTTCACAGTTCCCCATCATTATCAGTATACACACGGTATAGATTATTCTTGTATCGGTGTTGATAGCGGCTGGAGGAGCAGAGTGGGGTGGTAGATGTCAGCTTCAACTGCACGGTTTTGGGATGGTGGTTGCATGGCTCCATCTGAAGGGATTGCTGTCTTGAATGTTGTCAAGGATGTGTTTGTAGTAAGTTTATGAATTCTTGTCGGTGGTTGTTGGCAATAATGAGAAAGATAGACCTGTGAATTTTCACTGTTGTTTTTATTTCCTTTTCTCCTCTTCCAGTGTTCATACTCACATCTTTTGACGGTTTCAATATTTTCATCAGTTTTGTACAATTTCATTGGTGTACTGCTCGTGGTTCTGTTCTGATGTGTTCACTTTCTCCGCATCACATAGAATGGTGAGTTATCGCTAGTGCCTGTATCTGCCTTGCAACGGCATGCACCGGCACGCCCTCTGAGCGATTCCTTTTTCCCTGGCAGCCTGGTGCGGCTGCGGCGGCGGCGGCTTTTGACACTGCAGGTAGAGCTGCCGCCTGCCGTGTTGTCATGTCTGCGTCTCCTGTGCAGGGGCCCGCCGGACCGTTGCTTCTCTTCTGCTCACCGCCCGTCGCCGCTTTTACTCCCAGGGCCGGCAACTCTGTTTCCGAACACATCATGGCACTGGCGAGTGCTTTTTCCCTAGCGAGGCGAGCAGACCGTCTCCGCGGGCACATGCTTCGCATATGATCCACGGCGTCACAAATGGAACAGGTTGGCGGCTGCCCACTGTATTTAATAAAAGCTCGGTACCCACAGATTATTTTGAAAGACGGGACGTGTTTTCTTAAATTAATTTTCACGGTACGCACACCATTTTCAACGGGGAATCTAAATGTTTTAGGCCACTTATCTCTTGTAACTGTCAGCACCCTGCCGTACATGTTTAAACATTTGCTAATTTCTTCATCCGGTATTTCGAATGGCAAGTTAATTACCTTTATTTTCCTAATACCAAAACCTACGAGCATTACAACAACGTCGCTCACCGCACCGTCTATATGGCGAAATTTCAGAATTCCATTGCTCTCTCTGGCCAGTTCCTCGCACTGTACGGCACTAGACAGTTTTAGGAATAGAGAGTTCTGCGCGAAATCAAATCGGACGTCTTTCACATTTTTTTTCTCCAACTTAATTTCTTCAAAAATCCATTTGTGAATTTCAAGAGCAGAAGGCGTTTTAAACTTCCTATCGAACGCGCACTGGACTGTGTTCACAATGCTATCAGCTGACATTGTATCAGAAAATGAAATTCAAATCAGTAGAAGGGTACTCGCCAAGGCGACGACTGTGCAGCCTGCAGGTGCCCTGTGCGTCCTCGGTCCCAGCTGACTGGCTCCGCACGCGATGGTCACAGGCTGGCCGCCGGGCAGCTACTGACTCTCGCACCCTCTACCTGCCAGAGCGGAGGAGCGGATGAAAAAATTACGTCGGCCTTTTACTTAAACTTACACTCTGGCAAAAATTAAAGCAACAAACTGCTATTCACCCGTCAAGTGTCTAACTCACGATACTATCATACAGACTCTCAACAGATGTCTGTACGATCGTTTTCTGCACGGAAGACGGCAATCCGATCAATAGACAATCACGCCAACGATGACGTCATGGCACCTGCCAACGGGCTAGTGTTTGCAGTGTAGCCCTACATCCACAATCGCTGTGTACACACTCATAGACGGTGCAGTATGACAGAGAAGACGCCTACCACTCTGCGGTGGAGGGGCCATAGGAAGAATAGAAGCAGGGCAGTCGCAAATTCATGTGGCCCAATGGCTTAATATGAATCTTTCTGTTTCTCGAATGTGGCAACAGCTTGTAGAGACCGAAACTGTATCCCGAAGACGAGGTCAGGGCCGACCACGCGTGACATCAGAAACAGAGGACCGTTATTTGGCTCTAAGGGCACGATGGTACAGCCTCAGCACTGCACGGCAACTAGCATCTGACCTTGTAGCATCCACTGGACGTGTTGTATAGAAGCAAACGGATTCCAGAAGGCTTCGGCAAAGTGACCTTTATTGTCGGGAACCTACTGTATGTCTTACTAGAAGTGAGCGTCTAGTGTGTCTTACTAGAAGTGAGCGTCTAGAGTGGAGTCATAAACATGCCACCTGTACGATCGAACAGATTGCCAATGTTCTTCTCACAATGAGTGCCGATTTGGTCTGGAGAGTGACTCGGCGGATTCGCATCTGGAGGGTACGTGGAATAGGATTTCGGGACCCAAACATTGTAGAAAGAGACCGATATCTTGGAGGATTCGTAACAGTGTAGGCCGGGATTGTGTTGACCACTAACTCCTCTTCCTGAAATTAAACGGGTGAACTGGCAAGGTTTAACGGCTGTCAGTTATCGTGAGGAGATCTTCGGACTTCAAGTGCGGTTATTGAAAGATGGTATGGGCCCAGACTTCGGGTGATACCCGAACTCAAGAGCACTGGTGGGTGATTATGTCATTGAAACTGAAGATGTTGCACGCATGGCGTGGCCTGCTGTCTCTCCCGATTTGAATCCCATATAGCACGTCTGAGATGCCCTAGAGAGACGGGTAGCATCAAGTCAGCATTCACCAACCACTCCCCTAGACTTGCAAGCAGCCCTGCAGGAAAAATGGGCATTATTGCCTTAACACGTGGCAGATGACGTCATTCACAGCATGCCCCGTCGTTGTCAGGCCTGTATTGCTGCCTGAGGTGATCACACCCATACTGAGCACATTAACCAGTTGCCGGAATGTGTGTGCAAATCCGAAGAAGATTGTTGCCTACCTTGATGCAAGTTGCAGTTCACGTTCTGAATTCTTTACATTGTTTCTACCTTACTAACGTTTGTTGCTTTAATTTTGGACACCAGAGTATTTACTAAAATAACGGAAAATGCTAAACAATTTTAAGTGTATTGTTGAAACAATAAGTAATTTTATTTACATGACCATTTCATTTTCAATCTCTGTTGGTTGTTATTTAATATTCTTTGTTTTTGTTTGTTGTCTCCATGCGTTTATTTGAGAATACATTTAGGAAATACATCACATGCATACCAGGCAGGCCAAGTTATGTTATTGTTGTTGTGGTCTTCAGTCCTGAGACTGGTTTGATGCAGCTCTCCATGCTACTCTATCCTGTGCAAGCTTCTTCATCTCCCAGTACCTACTGCAACCTACATCCTTCAGAATCTGCTTAGTGTATTCATCTCTTGGTCTCCCCCTACGATTTTTACCCTCCACGCTGCCCTCCAATACTAAGTTGGTGATCCCTTGATGCCTCAGAACATGTCCTACCAACCGATCCCTTCTTCTGGTCAAGTTGTGCCACAAACTTCTCTTCTCCCCAATCCTATTCAATACTTCCTCATTAGTTATGTGATCTACCCATCTAATCTTCAGCATTCTTCTGTAGCACCACATTTCGAAAGCTTCTATTCTCTTCTTGTCCAAACTATTTACCGTCCATGTTTCACTTCCATACATGGCTACACTCCATACAAATACTTTCAGAAATGACTTCCTGACACTTAAATCTATACTCGATGTTAACAAATTTCTCTTCTTCAGAAACGCTTTCCTTGCCATTGCCAGTCTACATTTTATATCCTCTCTACTTGGACCATCATCAGTTATTTTGCTCCCCAAACAGCAAAACTCCTTTACTACTTTAAGTGTCTCATTTCCTAATCTAATTCCCTCAGCATCACCTGACTTAATTAGACTACATTCCATTATCCTCGTTTTGCTTTTGTTGATGTTCATCTTATATCCTCCCTTCAAGATACCATCCATTCCGTTCAACTGCTCTTCTAAGTCCTTTGCTGTCTCTGACAGAATTACAATGTCATCGGCGAACCTCAAAGTTTTTATTTCTTCTCCATGGATTTTAATACCTACTCCGAATCTTTCTTTTGTTTCCTTTACTGCTTGCACAATATACAGATTGAATAACATCGGAGAGAGGCTACAACCCTGTCTTACTCCCTTCCCTACCGCTGCTTCCCTTTCATGTCCCTCGACTCTTATAACTGCCATCTGGTTTCTGTACAAATTGTAAATAGCCTTTCGCTCCCTGTATTTTACCCCTGCCACCTTTAGAATTTGAAAGAGAGTATTCCAGTCAACATTGTCAAAAGCTTTCTCTAAGTCTACAAATGCTAGAAACGTAGGTTTGCCTTTTCTTAATCTTTCTTCTAAGATAAGTCGTAGGGTCAGTATTGCCTCACGTGTTCCAGTATTTCTACGGAATCCAAACTGATCTTCCCCAAGGTCGGCTTCTACTAGTTTTTCCATTCGTCTGTAAAGAATTCGTGTTAGTATTTTGCAGCTGTGGCTTATTAAACTGATTGTTCGGTAATTTTCACATCTGTCAACACCTGCTTTCTTTGGGATTGGAATTATTATATTCTTCTTGAAGTCTGAGGGTATTTCACCTGTCTCATACATCTTGCTCACCAGATGGTAGAGTTTTGTCAGGACTGGCTCTCCCAAGGCCGTCAGAAGTTCCAATGGAATGTTGTCTACTCCGGGGGCCTTGTTTCGGCTCAGGTCTTTCAGTGCTCTGTCAAACTCTTCACGCAGTATCGTATCTCCCATTTCATCTTCATCTACATCCTCTTCCATTTCCATAATATTGTCCTCAAGTACATCGCCCTTGTATAGACCCTCTATATACTCCTTCCACCTTTCTGCTTTCCCTTCTTTGCTTAGAACTGGGTTTCCATCTGAGCTCATGATGTTCATCAAGTGGTTCTCTTATCTCCAAAGGTCTCTTTAATTTTCCTGTAGGCAGTATCTATCTTACCTCTAGTGAGATAAGCCTCTACATCCTTACATTTGTCCTCTAGCCATCCCTGCTTAGCCATTTTGCACTTCCTGTCGATCTCATTTTTGAGACGTTTGTATTCCTTTTTGCCTGCTTCATTTATTGCATTTTTATATTTTCTCCTTTCATCAATTAAATTCAATATTTCTTCTGTTACCCAAGGATTTCTACTAGCCCTCGTCTTTTTACCTACTTGATCCTTTGCTGCCTTCACTACTTCATCCCTCAAAGCTACCCATTCCTCTTCTACTGTATTTCTTTCCCCCATTCCTGTCAATTGTTCCCTTATGCTCTCCCTGAAACTCTGTACAACCTCTGGTTCTTTCAGTTTATCCAGGTCCCATCTCCTTAAATTCCCACCTTCTTGCAGTTTCTTCAGTTTTAATCTACAGGTCATAACCAATAGATTGTGGTCAGAGTCCACATCTGCCCCTGGAAATGTCTTACAATTTAAAACCTGGTTCCTAAATCTCTGTCTTACCATTATATAATCTATCTGATACCTTTTAGTATCTCCAGGGTTCTTCCATGTATACAACCTTCTATCATGATTCTTAAACCAAGTGTTAGCTATGATTAAGTTGTGCTCTGTGCAAAATTCTACCAGGCGGCTTCCTCTTTCATTTCGTAGCCCCAATCCATATTCACCTACTACATTTCCTTCTCTCCCTTTTCCTACACTACAATTCCAGTCACCCATGACTATTAAATTTTCGTCTCCCTTCACTATCTGAATAATATCTTTTATTTCATCATACATTTCTTCAATTTCTTCGTCATCTGCAGAGCTAGTTGGCATATAAACTTGTACTACTGTAGTAGGTGTGGGCTTCGTATCTATCTTGGCCACAATAATGCGTTAACTATGCTGTTTGTAGTAGCTTACCCGCATTCCTATTTTCCTAGTCATTATTAAACCTACTCCTGCATTACCCCTATTTGACTTTGTGTTTATAACCCTGTAGTCACCTGACCAGAAGTCTTGTTCCTCCTGCCACCGAACTTCACTAATTCCCACTATAACTTTAACCTATCTATTTCCCTTTTTAAATTTTCTAACCTACCTGCCCGATTAAGGGATCTGACATTCCACGCTCCGATCCGTAGAACGCCAGTTTTCTTTCTCCTGATAACGACATCCTCTTGAGTAGTCCCCGCCCGGAGATCCGAATGGGGGACTATTTTACCTCCGGAATATTTTACCCAAGAGGACGCCATCATCGTTTAATCATACAGTAAAGCTGCATGCCCTCGGGAAAAATTACGGCCGTAGTTTCCCCTTGCTTTCAGCCGTTCGCAGTACCAGCACAGCAAGGCCGTTTTGGTTATTATTATAAGGCCAGATCAGTCAATCATCCAGACTGTTGCCCTTGCAACTACTGAAAAGGCTGCTGCCCCTCTTCAGGAACCACACGTTTGTCTGGCCTCTCAACAGATACCCCTCCGTTGTGGTTGCACCTACGGTACGGCTATCTGTATCGCTGAGGCACGCAAGCCTTCCCACCAACGGCAAGGTCCATGGTTCATGGGGGGGAGTTATGTTATAGGGCAATACACTCTTCATATATTAGTTATGTTATAGGGCAATTAATATATGAAGAGTGTATTCCAAACACGAGGGAGGGGAAAAAAGCAGAAGGACGTTCGACATATAGATACACGGTAAGGTGACTATCCTGGCACCAAAACGAAGATAACAAAGAATGTCGAAGTACTGAATTCGGTCTTGCGAAACTGTTTCACCGCAGAAGATCGTAATACGGCCCCTCCTCTCAGTCACCGTTCGAACGTCGAAATGGCATACACTGATAACCGACTGCGGAATAGAAAAGTAGTATACTCGCTTGGTAGTGGAGAATGCCGGACATTTGCCACACTTGCCCCTGCGCCAGGTAGCGATCCCTCAGGTAAGGGACGCACTTCCTCGTACTACTACTGTCCGCTTTCAAACCACCGTCTCCACATCTTACTCGATACAACCAGTACGTAAGGGACCTCCTTCTTCGACATCTTGGCGAAATACAGAGCTTCTTTTCCGAAATCGAAATATTTATAACTTTTGGGAAACGAAAGCAATACCGACGATTATGTCAGCATAAATATAGATTCCTCAGTGTGCGGTAGCTTCCTGTCACGCTTACTGATTGCGATAGAAACAGTCCATCGCCATGGGAGCAGCAAGAAAGAAACGATGTAAAGAGAATGCGAATGTACGCTAATCATTTCTTTTTGATCACTGCATTTGTGCCTACTTTAATTACTACAACTGCATGCCCAAAACACAACAAGGAAAGAAGAAATGTGTATGTGAATGTTTGAAAAGAAGAACGACATACTCTATATCAATTTACTCTCTAAAATGCGATATCCCTTGTGGTGAAACATTAGTCAATAAAGTGTAGCGGGACAATGTTCAAAACATGACTGAAAATACTCGTACGTTCACTAAATAGAAATAAGAACATCTATGATTGACATGTCATCTAAAGTCGACGTACAGTTTTAAATGTAAGAAATAAGCAAATGAAGTAATACAGAGTGCTATGCTTGTAACGTACGTTGTTCTACATTGTTTAGCTCTGGTATTTACAGGGTCACAGAGAAGGCATCCTAGGTTTTGGAGCGAAAAGCCGTAATTGTAATGATCTACACTACAACAGAAACAAGAAGCACAACTTAAGGAAAAATAATGTAATGTGTATTCCAGCTCACAAGCGACATTGAAGCAGATAGTTCCTGTGACTTAGTAAGGGCAGAGATTACATTCGACAACCGGAATAAATAACTGGCTCCCTTTACTGACCCCCAGTCTCAGATGAAACAGTTGCTGAACAGATTAAGAAAACTTGAGTCTCATCACAAATAGGAACCCTGTTCTACAATTATAGTTGGCAGTGACTTAAATCTACCTTCCGTATGTTGACAAAAATACATTATCAGACCCTATTGAAGATAGAAAACAACTTCTGTAATTGTTTTAAATACTTTTTTAAAAATTGAACAATTAGCTCACGAGGCCATTCAAATTGTAAATGGTTACGAAACACACTTGACCTCTTAGCCACAAATAATCCTGAGCATCACGACGGATACAGGGTTTATTGAACACAGTCGTAACGAGGCTCAACTCCGTAACAAAGAACATACTGAACGCGAAATATAGCTATTTATAAAAGCAGCTAAAAATTCTGTTGACTTCTTTCTAAGAGAGTCTCCAATCCTTCCAACTATGTAAGTGAAGACCATATGTGGCTTATATTCAAAGAAATAGTATCAACAGCACTCGAGAGATTCATACCGAATAAATTAATAAGAGACGGAACTGATCCCCCATGGTACACAAAACGCGACAGAAAGCTGCTGCAGGAGCAACGAAAAAGGCATGTATAATTTAGACCAGGGCCGCACAAACACGGAAAACTGCACGCGTGCAAAGCGAGGTGCAGCGAGTGCCTGCACAGTGCATCGGTTCAGCTCGGCATACTTCGCCTCAACTCGGCTTGCAAGGTGAGGCCGACGCTGTGCGTTGCCGAATGCCCTGCAAGACGGCTTAGTCAACATTGGAATTCGTAAGCGCAAGACAATTACCGGATAATGGAACCATCTGCTCCAAAAAAAGGGAAAATTGCTGAAAGTCAATTTAAACCGGAGTGGGAACTCTCCTACTGTTTTGAGCGTTGTAACGATAAAGCCAAATGTCTAATCTGCGGTACACTAATTACGTGTGTCAGAAAATCGTCTATTGAAAGGCAATACAGGAAATTGCATTCAGAAAAGTATAGTGATATAACAACGGATGCCAGAGAGTAAGAATTACGGAAGTTGCAAACTCTTGCAGAAGACAATTCTGTATCTACAAACGAGGTTTGTTGCAAGTACTTTAGCATGTATATTTTGGTTAAAGGTCATGCGAAACGAAATAACATTTGTTTTTATTCCTTAGTTTTCGTTTTGACATAAATTATTTCTAACATATCTTTTTTTCTCTACTTTAGGGTGAAGAAGGTGAGGGGTGTTGCGAAAGGACTCTCAGAGCTAGTTACAAAGTTGCTCTACGTTTAGCAAGAGCTGGGAGGCCATTTATGGACGGGCTATTAATAAAAAACATTATGTTGGACGTAGTAGAGACAATGAATCCCACATTAGCTCCCGCGTACATCAGAATACCACTTTCCAGAATGACAATACATCGGAGAATCAACGACATTGCTGAGAATTTACATGAACAACTGGCAGCCAAAATTGAAAACTTCCTAGCGTACTCCATCGCACTCGATGAGTCCACGGATATTAACGATACGGCACAGCTAGCAATATTTTTGCGTGACGTGGACGACGACCTACATGTAACGGAAGAGCTCCTGGATACGATTTCGTTGAAGGACACTGTTATAGGGACGGATATTTTAGCAGCTGTTGAAATGGCAGCTGAAGGAATAGGACTCCCTTGGGAAAAGCTGTTTTCCGTAACCACAGACGGGGCACCAGCAATGTGCTGTAAAGCAAAAAGGTTTATTGGCCTACTGCGGAGAAAACTTAACATGCCGAATTTACCTTCCGTTCATTGTTTTGCACACCAAGAGGCTCTTTGTGCGAAAGTTATCGGTCTTCAAGATGAAGGTAGTGGTGCGTATCGTGAACTACATTCGTTCTGCCGGCCGCGGTGGTCTAGCGGTTCTGGCGCTGCAGTCCGGAACCGCGGGACTGCTACGGTCGCAGGTTCGAATCCTGCCTCGGGCATGGGTGTGTGTGATGTCCTTAGGTTAGTTAGGTTTAAGTAGTTCTAAGTTCTGGGGGACTTATGACCTAAGATGTTGAGTCCCATAGTGCTCAGAGCCATTTGAACCATTTTTTACATTCGTTCTCATGGACTCACTCATCGTCAATTCAAAGAATTTTTTATTTCCTTTGAAGAGAAGTATCTAGATATTCCCTACCACGCTGAGGTGCGCAGGCTGAGCAAAGGGAAAGTGATTTCCCGAATTTTTCGACTACGCCACACTGTGGCTCAGTTTTTGGAGAGCAAAGGACGTCCGGAGCCACTTTTTCATGACCCTGAATGGGTAGCTGATTTAGGATTTTTAGCAGACATTATGGCTGTCCTAAATGATTTAAGTCTGAAACTCCAAAACGAAAACAATCTCATCAACGATATGATCAGCAAAATAAACGCTTTCCAGTATAAACTGAAGCTCCTCAAAAACAATCTTTCAGAGAAAAATACGCAACACTTTCCTGAACTAGGTAAGAAGCTAAGTGAGAGTCAGCGCTGTTCCGCAAAGCCGAGGAGTGGGGGGGTCTGCACCGTCGTCAACACAGCGCAGCCGTCTTCCGCACTCTGCACTGTGCAATGCACCGGTGCATGCACCTTGTGCGGCCCTGATTTAGACGAACGCAAAATCTCCAATATTGGCGAAGTTTTACCGAGGCTCGAAATTTGGTGGGCATTTCAATGCGAGATTCATGTAATAGTTTCCACAACGAAAGTCTCTCTAGAAATGTGGCGGAAAATCCAAAGAGATTCTGGTCCTATGTTAAGTAAACCAGAGGAAAGGCTCAGTAAGTACCTTTACTGCGCGACGGTAATGTTACCGATGAAGTGGGGTTACTAAATGCACTTTTCCAAAATTCCTTCACCGAAGAAGACGAAGTAAACATTCCAGAATTTGAAATGAGAACAGCTGCAAACCTAATATAGAAGTAGATATGCCTGGTGTTGCGAAACAAATCAAATTCACTATCAAATAACTGAGGTGCCTGAACTGTCAGTGACAGAGGAAATCATCAAATATCTTTTCAAAAAGTCCCTACCGTATACGAAAAGTAGGTCTAATACGTTTCTGACGTTCAATAACAATTTTCAGTAGTAGCTCCTTGCCTAATTTCAGTTGCTTTTACTGGCCTGTTTAAAGATAATCAACAATTTAGTAAGGAATTTTAATTTTTAAAGGACTATATATAAATGTACTTAAATAGATTTAGATTTACATCTACTATAAATGTTTGCAGCTAAACTTAAATAAAAAATATTTGAAATGCCAAAATTGTCAACCTCATGATCAGATCAGTTTTGGGATGTCAATTTTAGGTTCAATTCAAAGGTTCAGTTCCCATTTTCTTTTACAAACCTTATACTATCAGTTTAACGAAGCAGGATATTTTAGGTGATAGTTGCGACTCTGAAGCTTAAGAAAATAATTTTAGAATCACAATTATTTAATAGTATGGCTATAATATTAGAAGGTAGAAAAAAGTTATCTTAACGTGACAACAATAGGAGCTCTTACTTAAAAAGGAAATTGCTATTGAAAAAAATTAGATGTAACTGTAAATTCTGGTTACAGGAGGATCATTTGAGTGATGTTTAATGTTGGCTTCGTTAATTCACTGCTTCTTGATTACGCGCTAGTAAACCTAGCTGGGACCAGCATCGTTAAGCTATTTAGGGATACTTTTGTGAGGCTTGAAACACACACTAATTTTTACAATAAACGCTGATTCCCATTACACTTTGCACAGACTTTGGACTGTCAAAATGATAAATGACCATTTACCATTTTGGCGTGTTTAAAATCAGCCTAAACAGGCTGAACTAATGTACACTCTATTTACAATTACAACTTAATATTAGCGCCGATAATACTGCTTCAGTGTTTTAGTAATTTTAACTCAGTAATCTACGAGGTCTCAGTGGTACTCATAGTTTTAATGCATTATTTTTAACGTATTTTAGTCCAGTTTCTGAATATGGGCAATGGCTTTCAAGCAAGGCCTAATGTTGCCAGTCTCTTCATAATTCTTTACGATTCTCTCTATCCTGTCGTCCAGCTTCAAGTACTACTTCTTCCTCTTCTTACCTTCAAGATTCATTTCCAATTTCATATACATGCAGTTTGTGAGCTCTGCTTCCTTTTTCAAGCACTCCACCAAATAGGTGATTCTAGGGTAAGGGTTTCCAATAATACTATTTATTTTGTTGTGCCATCCTTCAACAGCATTCGTTGTTCGGTGCCTTTTTCCATAGCAGTTCCACATTTCTATTGGGATATCTTCATTGTCTAGCCAGTTGTCCAGAAAGTAGTCAAAAAATTGAGCATTCCGTTATCAGGAGCTTCTGCATGAATCTCAATCCATCCATTGCTTACGTCCTCCGGTTTTACAAATGCCAGCGCTGCACACAAGCTGACGTGAAGTCTTAAATCCTCGTTCTGGCGGTACTCCTCAGTTAGACCGAGAACTTTAATTCTCCTCCATAAACTCTTCTACATGTGGAAATAGCATCCATTTATTTCAATTGTGGGAATAACTTGACGAATGGCCGATATCGCAGCTGCCTCAAAATCGACATTCACTTCTTTAGGACACCACTCAGGGATTCCCTTTTTTATCAGATGAAACAGACGAACGTATGTGTCTTTCTTCTTATTTGGGAACAGTGCAAATACAATAGGAAGAATGTTTGTTTCTTTAATCGGGCCTCCTAAGTCTACGTGTATGGTGTAGATTTGTGCGAACTGCTTGCTACAGCTCTTAAAATTTCCATCCGCAAAAAAATGGGAACATGCTTTTAAACTTTCTTTTCCCTTGCTTCGACTAAAAATCATTATTCTGTCTTCTAATCTATCGTCTTCTAGAAGAAAACCAGTGCCATCTTCCATTTTTAATAGACCTTCATGAAGATCAATTTCATAAGAGTTAGTAGGCTCTTGTTGGTTTCCCCGCGCCTGACTCCGTCGACGACGCATGGTTCTCTTCATAGATTCTGAATTCGGCGTCACTGTAACAAAGTTATAACCTTTATTATGAAGATTTCCCATTTCATCCGCGTAATCTCCGATAACTGTGTAGTTTCTTCTTGAGACCTTCTCTTCGCCCTTTCCACTTGCTTTCTCATTTCCAGAGCCACATCGTCAGGTGGTCCACAGAGATGTTCTGATACGTTCAATATTTCTCCGTTCTTCGAAAGCAGCTTTCCCTTGCAATGATCCGCTTTTCGGCGTAAGCATATCCACGTAACAACACCTTCTTTAGATTCCCTCTGTTTAAGATACGCGTAACCATTGTAATGAGCAGAAGGCGTGCCCTTCTCGTTGTAATAACTTCCATACTGATGGTCACGTTAGGAACTTCGAAAGCAAACTGAGTGTAAGGACTTTTGTTGCGACCAGTGTGCGGGTTCGGTGACCGTCCACAGGCATTCAAGGGTTGGGTGGCGGGGAGGAGGAGGAGGAGGAGGAGGAGGAGGAGGAGGCGGCGGCGGCGGCGGCGGCGGCGAGGGACCCGACCCTTCGGAGCAGGTAAAATCGTGGCAAATGTCCGGACACCGGTAGTGGAAAGGTATCAGAACCAGATGAGATACTTCTAAGACTACGCAAAAGAACCTGCTCCCCTTCTAGCGGCGGCTTATGCTACATGGCTGGGGCAACGAAGGGTACTAAGCGACTGGGGGAAAAAAAGAGCACGTCATTCCAGTTTTCGAGAAGGGTCGTAGGACAGATGAATATAGTTCTATGCCTGTATCGTTGACGTCAATCTGCTGTAGATTCATGGAACATGTTTAAAAAAGACGAGCCTACCGAGTATTTGACAGATTTGCTACTACACGATATTGCAGTGCCTGTGTTGTCAAGATAGACGCTGCAATATCGTATTTATCCGCCGATACTAGACAGCGACTTTCAGTTACAATGTCCTCCCCTGTATGGAAATTATATGTGTGTAGAGCAACTGTTTCAGCGTGATGATCGGCCTCATCTTAATGCTGCTGTTAGGCGTGTTAATATGGGCGTTGATGGCGGAGACATGGCTCACTCTGCAGCGGTGCCAGATGAATCTATCAATCTAGTTTCACTAGGCATGGTCTGCCCTTCAATAGGTATGGGAAGGGGAGGCTGACAAAGCTTATAGGTGACAGTGTAGTGGGTAGCTGTGGGATCACTCATGGGAAATTCCTGTTGTAGTTGGTGTTAAGAC
Organism: Schistocerca cancellata; assembly: GCF_023864275.1. Classification (NCBI taxonomy): domain Eukaryota; kingdom Metazoa; phylum Arthropoda; class Insecta; order Orthoptera; family Acrididae; genus Schistocerca; species Schistocerca cancellata. The sequence goes on from NC_064627.1 coordinate 665,221,604, forward strand.
CTGCACGCTTTTTAGACTGAAGCCAGCTGGTAGGTATCGCTGCTTAAAGGAAGTCCCTCTAATAAAGGAATCTCCTTCAAAGGAGGCCAGATATCCAAGTAGTGAAGGAATTAGCATATTTCATCATAATATAAGGAGTATTATAGATAAAGTAAGTGAACTGACATTCTTGGTAAACAGGAGCACCCACGGACGTATACTGTATATTGGGGGGGGGGGGGGGGGGGACAGGGGGTCTGGACCCCCCCTTCCTTAGTTTACACTAAAAACACCAATATCAGAAGCATGCCCGCTTTTGAAACCCTGTGCCACAAAATAGTCTCGCACTGCGCTTGGTTGACGCAGTGACAAGCCATGGAGGAATGAGGCTGCAAAAAATAGCTGTGCCCTGCGGCGGGGTGTCTAGCCCCACCCTCACTATGTGTGCAACAGAAGAGAGTGCAATCTTGCCAACCGTAGCGGAATTCCGCTACGCGTATTGGAGTTTTTTGGCCTTCGTGGCGTAGCGGCGAAATTCTGAAATTGATAAAAATGTAGCGGAATTCAACGTTCCTTGGCGAAATGTAAAACCCTCGTAAATTTTCACTGCTAAATACAAAATATGTAATATATGCACGGGAATGCAGCTACCGAACAGTCTTTCTCCATGATGACAGACATTAAAACTAAAAGACTTATTAAGCTTCCAAAATGAGATTTTCACTCTGAAGCGGAGTGTGCGCTGATATGAAACTTCCTGACAGATTAAAACTGTGTGCCGGACCGAGACTCGAACTCGGGACCTTTGCCTTCCCTAGGCTGTGGCTAAACCATGTATTCGCAATATCCTTTCTTCCAGGAGTGCTAGTTCTGCAAGGTTCGCAGAAGAGCTTCTGTGAAGTTTGGAAGGTAGGAGACGAGGTAATGGCACAATTGAAGCTGTGAGGGCGGGTCGTGAGTCGTGCTTGGGTAGCTCAGTTGATGGAGCACTTGCCCACGAAAGGCAAAGGTCCTGACTTTGAGTCTCGGTCCCGCGCACAGTTTTAATCTGTCAGGAAGTTTCAACATCCAAAACAGGAACCGTTATTGATCATTATTATATTTCGTACACAATTACGGAGGAACATTTCCGTAAGTTTGAATAACGTATCAATTATTATCTGAGAACTGAAGGTGATCAAAATATTGCTGCATCAACAAATTCATACATTTCACTGTGATTTTAATAAACATTGAAACGTTTCACACACACGATGCTAAAAAAAACCTTGTAAATTCCTTACACCTTAGCCAGTTCAGATTCCATATAAAGAGAAAAATTACCTGTCGCATCAAACTACAAATAATAATAAATCGCTAGGCAATGAAAACCTCATAAGTCAAATTGGTCAAATTTTACAGGAGAAACAAAAAACTAATTACAAGAATCACATAGGGACCTAATTAGTCAAATGTAGTGGTTTCTGCTACACGATATGGATCCCGTCATTCGTACATAAGACTTTACTATGCAATTCATATTGTCTGCCGGTTTTTGGATTTACGAGGTTTTCAGTTACTTCTTTTGGTAGGATGGGGATAAGAGGCATGTAACGAGTGACGGTTAAGAATTGAAATGAAAGAATGTTGAATTTGTTTTAAAAAACACAAACTTTGCATTATTTCTGTATTATGAAACATCTGTAAGGTTACATTGTTACAGATATAAAGTGAAATGAATAATTTTACATTCATCAAAATATTGGAATCTGGTTGTTAATAAATTATTTAGCTTAAATTAAACTTTTATTACTGTAAACATTTGTGCAGTTTATTAACATTTGTTATTGTTACTATTACTGCTACTATGACAATCCCAGTCATAGGTGGCTGTAAACAAGTTTATTTTCGGTTGCATTTTTTTAGGCACAGAAATGTTCTCTCATTACAAATGTGAGGCAGTGTGTCATAAAATGAATGCACATCCTTAGGAAGGACCAGTTTCAGTTGCTGCAAATGCGTAAACTTTTCTGCACTGATCTTTAGTGGGGAACTGTAGAGAGGGGGCACTGCAAATGAGCTGGGTATGTTCGACATCCTTCTTGGAAGTGGTTCCCATGTATCGCTGAATTTCAATTTATATTCCATTTTTCCGGAGGGATCAAACTTGAGACACCGGATATCAGTCACTGTTGGATCCACAATTTTGGATCCTGGCCGAATAGACGAAAAACGTGTGGTCAAAATAATTGACAACATGAGGTCTAGGACTGTCTTCCGGTAGTACAAACTTCTACATAGCCACCAGGAGTATAAATGTGTGTTTTTTAACTTCCTTTCTCTTGGTGGAGTGCATAGAATCACACTCCATTTGAGTGGCCTTTCTCCAGAAATTTTTGCACTATCGTAATGCCTTTCTGATTGGCGAGATGAGCCAGGGCATTACTCATGACAGTTTCGTTTCTGGTACGTGCATCCGTCGCTATAGAAAATAGCTTCTGAATCATTTTGGACGTACGTTTCTATAAAATGCACGCGTATACTGGCAAATTCCTAAGCACCTTCACTCTCGTGCCAAAGGTAACAATAAACATCGTTACTTTTTAAATCACAGATGGTAAAGTTGTGGACCTTCAGTTTGCTTTTATAGTACAGTCAGACGCTTTTAGTCTGGGAGAAAGCAGAAGTGCCTGAAGGTCCATAGTAAACACTCTAGCTGGTCCTAATTTATCACTATCTTTCGCTTTCCTTGCCTCAGTTTTTGCAAAGGATATTGATTGTTTGGGAGATTGCCTGTCTGGTGAGAACAACAAAGATTGCACTGGTCCTGTTTAGGCGAAAGTAAGTTAAGATTATTTTCATCGAATACCTCGCAGAACTGTTTGTAAGCAGCTGGGATTTGTCCTCTTCTCTTGCAAAATTCTATATGTTCCCTATGTAGTTCTGATTTACTCTGCCAGTTAGGTTCCAAGTAGAGTTTTGTGGAAGAACGACGGCAGTAATGTGATTCCAGTTTCGGCAACTCTGCAAAAAAATCTGATGCTGATTGTCGTCCACCTTAAACTTTTGTTGGTCTCTCCTGCATTTGAGACCCTTCTACAAGCGTTCTTCCTGATGTACTAGATGCCCATGTTCTGACACTCCATTCGCCTAAGCACAAAATATTCAGAAACATAGTCTTGCAGAGAGTTTTTCTCTTTCGTTCTATTGCAAAATTGTAATATTGTGTACTAGAACGGTGAGATTATTAGATTCTGAATTATTTCTGCGTCTTTTAACTGGAACGTATTAGACATGGCTTCTAGCAAAAATTTTTCTTTCACCGCAAGACATATCCTGCCAGAAATGATTAAATTTTAGCTGTCTCTGTTATTCTGTAATATCCTTGCAACTCCTGTTCCGATTTAAGGAAGAATGTTTACAAGTACATCGTGGTTTCATTTCCCTCCTACTTCTGCTCATTGTTGGTCTCTTTATGCGAAACTCATCTTTTTGGATTCCTAAATGATCCTGTCCCGTCATACGTTTTTCTATCTGCAAACTTTGAAGTGATTGACTGCTTTTCCTTTTACGAAGGTGCTTAGTACTTTTTACTCCCACAACTTCGTCATCGTCGTTTTCCGTGCTGTTGTTACTGTTAATGGTCATTTTTGTTTTTATCTGCATCATACACATCACTACTACCACTGGAGATGATATCCTCGCTGCTGTGTTCGAAAAGACTTTCGAACTCAGAAGTGGAATTCGCCTTTGTATTGGCTTCTTTTTCTGCATTATCTGTAGTGTAAACAATAATGTCATCAATAATATTTAAATAATTTAATCACCTCAACTTTCAAACAACTATAAGTTACAACAATATAAACTACGGTTTACCCTCATTTTGTAGGTCTACTCTTTCTTTTGGTGCAGGACAAGGAGGAACCTGACTAGAATCTTCTTCCGGTGATTTTATACGATATGACTCTTTGTCGGCTTGTTTCACAAGATGAAGAGTGAACTTACTCTTTTTACCCATAGCTGAAAACAAAGTAGTTACTGTAGAATGTGTAGGAATCTGTTAAGTTCTAAAATTTAAACCTCGTAAATCAACATTCTATTTAAAGAGGTCATTATTAATTCTGTATATTAAAATACAATACATAAATACCTAGAAATACTAACACGTACCTGTAGCAATAAAGCGGTGTTGGGTCTGTTAGTCAAAAAGGTTACTATCACATCAAAAAACGTTTTAATCTCGGAGCATGTGTTCCTTCCGCACATTAACAATAGCAATTACCGGAGATGCGAGGTTTACAGCACAAAGTACATATCGCCTGAGATGTGAGTTTTTCATTATTGCCGCTAGATGGCGACACTGTACAACTCTAAGGAGGAAGGTTTCAACAGGCAATGTGGCATATTGTCTACATTTGGTAATGGAGTTACGTGGATTTCATTGTCAGATGGAGTTACGAGGTTTTCATTGCCTAGCGACCAATTACTATATTAACAGCAACTATTTGAATGAAGGTCCATCACTGGACACTGTCGTCCTAGCTGTCGCTGATCGTTATATGGTCCCAACTGGAAAGATATGGAATATATTTGTTTATAGCTTAAATTATTTATTTAGCCTGTATATCGTCAGGGATCATGTAGACCATATCATAAATTACATTTGAAACTGTAGTGGAATTTGGATGTGCTCGTAGCGGAATTACTTTTGGATGCAACACTGAACGGAACCAATTCAGTGTGTTCTGTAGCTTCCACTTGGGCAGTCACAATTAGAGTGACGAAGTTTCGGGCTTCATGCGTTAAGCCAGCTTAAACTGTGCGTGCGTGTGTTTAGTTGTTAAAAGAGTCGTGTTTGAAGAAAAAAAACTAGGAAACGGACATTATTGTTATTAGTAAGTTAGCAGAAAGACGTAAAAGGCTAAATATAATACTTCAAATTAAAGTAATTAATGTTAATTTAAAAATAAACTTACGACCTGAAGTTACAGCAAAATGCCAAAGTGTCAAAATTTAAATACAAAGACTACTATAATAACATTATTGCTTAATATAAATGATTAATAATGATATTCAAAATATATAATTATCTCCAATGTTAACTTACAATTAGTTCCTTTTTCATAAATACCTCAACAGCTACAAATCATATGTTTTATTTCAAGACGCTTCGATCAATTAGTGTTACTCCACAGTTTTACCCGCATATTTGTGGGTTTTTTAATTTCTGCTTGATTGTCTATTAGCGTTAACAGCAAAACCTTTTTATGTGGTGGGCGAAGACATGTTTACCTTCCTAAATGATAGTGTTGGATACTCCCCCCCCTCCCCCTGCAAAAGCTGTAGGTACTTTCCTGGGAGCGCCACTGAAATAATATGACAATTCAGAGGCTTCCTTTACGATACAGATTAGCTGGCTGTTCTTCGAGTTCTATGTGGAGTGGGGGAGTGGCAATGTACCGGTACGTAAAAAACAGTATTTCATTTGGTCCCTAGGCGTATCTCGGCACTGCACTGAACAGGTACTTGAATGTTGTGCAGGGGCAGTTGGATTTGGTTGGTTGGTTGGTTGTTTGAGGTTTAGGGAATCGGGAATCTCCGAACACTGCTTACAGTGGGAGACACCCAAACACTCACCGCCCTGCCCCAACACCAGAGAGAGATTAAAAACCTTAAAACTGAGAATAAAAACCACTTTCCCGGAGGAAACCGAGAACCAGAGAGACCATCCGGGAGTCGTCAGCTAACATCAAAGGTAAAGTGCGGGGGAGTCTGTACTTAGCACGCAGAGCCAAAAGAAGGGGGCATTCAACCAAAATGTGGGCTACTGACTGGAAGGCTCCACAACCACATAGTGGGGGTGGCTCATCACGCAAAAGAAAACCATGGGTCAGCCTGGTATGGCCAATGCGGAGACGAGAGAGCAGTTGGATTTAGTGAAACTAAACTTCTAATTGTTAATAGGTCCCTAACTAACTTCAGATCATTTCTGCTCAAGCTAGACATGGTTCTTGATCCGCTTTATCAGAAATACCAGAAATTAATTACATGTGGTGACTTCAATATTAATTTTAAATGTGATTGTGCAAGAATAAGAACGTTGGAAGATCTCCTAAATTCATATGATCTAATGTAGATTGTATTTTTTCCAAACAGGATGCAAGGGAATAGTAGCACAGCAATAGACATTTTTATTCATTCCTCATTACTAGATGGGCAGTCTCTTAGTAAAAGAGTGAATTTCCTTTCATACCATGCTGCACAAATTTTAACACTGAAAGGTTTTTGTACTCAAACAACTGTTATATATAATTACAAATTATGTAGGAAAGCTAATGCAACGGCAATGGAAAGTTTTATAAACCTCAAAGAACAAGAGTGGTTGGATGTTTATAGTGCCGATAAAATAGATGATAAATATAATGCTCTCCTTAACACAATTCTCATGCTCTTCGAAAGTTGGTTTCCATTAGAACGTTCTAAACAGGGTACTAGTAGTAAAAGGCAGCGTGGGTGGCTGACTAGTGGGATAAGGATATCATGCAGAACAAAGTGGGAGTTATATCAAAAAGTTAGAATTAATCACAATCGAGATACAGTAACCCATTACAAACAGTATTGTAAGGTGCTTAATAATGTTATTAGGACGGAAAAATTCTATGTAGTAGGCGAATAGAATAGCTAATTCACAGGATAAAACTGAAACCATACGGTCACTTGTGAAGGAAGTGTCTGGTCAGCAGCACAAGGGCGACATTATAAAGTCAGTTCGTAGTAAAAATATTTCTGTTACTGATTCGTTAGACGTATCTTTTCTGAGAATCGCTGGTAAATTAATTAAAGGTTAGTTTCTAGTATTACAGGGGGAAGGGAGGGAGGAGGGAGCCGGGAGGGTGGGGGGAAGTAGAGGAGTGACGGTGAAAGAGGGGGGGGCGGGGGCAGGGGCAGACAGAGAAAGAGGGGGCAGACAGAGAAAGAGGGGGCAGACAGAGAAAGAGGGGGCAGACAGAGAAAGAGGGGGCAGACAGAGAAAGAGGGGGTGGGGGCAGGGGCAGGGGCAGACAGAGAAAGAGGGGGCGGGGGCGGGGGCAGGGGCAGACAGAGAAAGGAGGGGCGGGGGCGGGGGCGGGGGCAGGGGCAGACAGAGAAAGGAGGGGCGGGGGCAGACAGAGAAAGGAGGGGCGGGGGCAGGGGCGGGGGCAGACAGAGAAAGGAGGGGCGGGGGCAGACAGAGAAAGAGGGGGGCGGGGGCGAGAGGGGGGAAGAGGGGGGAAGAGGGGGGGAAGAGGGGGGGGAGAGGGGGGGAGAGGGGGGAGAAGGGGGGAGAGGGGGGGAGAGGGGGGAAGAGGGGGGGGAGAGGGGGGAGGGGGGAGAGGGGGGGGAGAGGGGGGAGGGGGGGGAGGGGGGAGAGGTGGGAGAGGGGGGGAGGGGGGAGAGGGGGGGAGAGGA